>NC_090375.1:136343721-136645906 GCF_036365525.1 Heterodontus francisci
GGCCCGAAGCTCTGGAATTTCTTCCTTAAATCTCTCTGCCTTTTTACGTCTCTTCGCTCCTTTAAGATAGTCCTTAAAACCTTGCTGTTGGCAATCTGCCCTAATATCACTTTAAGTGTCAAATTTTGCTTTATAATGCTCCTTTGAAGTGTCTTGGGACATTTGATCACATTAAAGGCACTATATAAGTACAGGTTGTGGTGGTTGTTGAGCATGGCACCACACTCCTGTTGCTTACCTCCTCCATTACCTTCAGCCAAGCCTTCTTGGTTTCACTGGCAGGCTTCTTCCTTCTATCAGTAGGAAATAGTATCTCCCTATGGGCTTTAACACCCCCAGCATCATATACCAGGAGGCATCATTAAAGTGAGGTGCAGCTTTTGAGCATGTGCATTCCATTTACTTGTGTTCTGTTCCCAACTGCAGAATCCATCAAATTACATGTTTGCAATGTCCCCTTAAATACAGGAGATGAAATCGCCTGATGTAAGTTGTCATCGCTCCTTGTCAACCTATTTGATTGGGAAACCCGGAAATAATATGGTAATACTGTGGCTGGTTTAAAAAGCTACTAATGGATGCGCTGCATTTACTTCCAAGTTCATCTTAAAACAACATTTATATAGTGCCTTTAATAAAATAAAATGCCCCATGATGCTTCACAGAAGCATTATCGAAGAAAATTTGACACTGATCCACATAAGGTGATTTTAGGGCAGATGATCAAAAACTTGGCCAAAGAGATAGGTTTTAAGGAGCATCTTAAAAAAGGAACAAGAGAAAGAGAGGTCTTCCAGAGCTGAGACCTAGGCAGCTGGTGCATCAAAAAGGAATGTTGGATATCATCATATCTGTTTCATCATCCTGAAAATCAGAGACTCTATGTGTTGCATCTGAATGTTTGTACTCCCTTCAAATGGGTCCTGTATTTCTGGTGGTACGCTGTGCAGTCAACAAAGTCGACAGTCAATACTGCATCTATGTAGGAACAGATCGCTCTGTAATTAATTTATATCAACTTGCTGCCTGTATTGTTTCTCCTTGTGCACAGTAGGAGCAGCTCCTGCTCTGATTATTAACATTACTACAGTTAAAACATGCATTTTCAAAATTACATAATTTTGAATGTTTATTTCTAAACCATTGATGTTGTAAAATGTAGACTTTGACTTTAGTAGATGGAAGAAGAGAAGGAAAGGAAAGTGAAGCAAGAAATGTAAAGCTTGAGACAATAAGATGCAGGGCTATGTACATTGATAGAATGAAAGTGAATCATAATGGAAGCTAAAGAATTTAACAAAAAAGACAGGAACAGAGAAAAAATATAGTTGGTTTTAATTAACAAGCAGGAATATATTGTGGAATTGTGACTTGTCTGTTAAAAAAGGGCAGGAGTTTCAGCTATGTTGTGCTGTTTTTCTCAGTACAATTCACCAGAAATTTGCCAAATCGGCACAAAAGATGGTGGAATTTTCAGCCTAAGGCAGGTTAAAGGTAAACTAAGTATAAAAACATCACCACATGCACCCACAAAACTGGACAAACTCCCAGATCAAATTAATCATCATTGTGAAATTTTGCTAATTGTGCTCATTTCAGGCTTTCAAGGAGGCTCTGAAAATTAAGCTTTTTCCTTAATGGCATAAGGACACTAATAAGCACATTTTAAAAGCTTCTAAATAGATATTTTTAATTTACTAAGAAATGGACTACTGTACACCTCTGTAACTAGGAAATGGTTCTGCATAGTTTTTTAAAGCCATTTTCAGTTACTTAAAATAAGGTTACTCACAGTTGGTGAACGAGACAAGAATATTAAAATGCTTATTTACTGTGATAAACCCATTTTCAGCTGTATTAATAAAACCACATCGGGTTACCACTCTTAACTATATCAAGAAATACTTTTAATACAGAAATTTAAAAAACACATTCTAAAATGTGTTCTAAAATGTGGGAGGCACAGTGGCACAGTGGTTAGCACCGCAGCCTAACAGCTCCAGCGACCCGGATTCAGTTCTAGGTACTGCCTGTGCAGAGTTTGCAAGTTCTCCCTGTGTCTGTGTGGGTTTTTGCCGGGTGCTCCGGTTTCCTCCCACCTCCAAAGACTTGCAGATTGATAGGTAAATTGGCCATTGTAAATTGCCCCTAGTATAGGTAGGTGGTAGGAGAATGATGGGGATGTGGTAGAGAATATGGGATTAATGTAGGATTAGTATAAATGGGTGGTTGTTGGTCGGCACAGATTTGGTGGGCCGAAGGGCCTGGTTCAGTGCTGTATCTCTAAATAAAATAAAAAAATAAAAATGTTGCCCAATTGTGTTGGTTCATGGCAGATTTTATGTTTGGTGATATGCAAATGATTTGAGCAGAAACTTTAATGAAAAGAAACTCTCAAAACCAGCACAATTTTGAGTAAAATTTGTGGCTGAATTGCTGAATGTGCCCAAAACAGAAACTCCAGGCCATAATATATACACATGTATGACAGAATTTTCAGAAGGCTATGACTAAAATATGTTTATTTAGATGTAATCATTGTTGGCACTCAAATCAAAGGTTGACATTTCTGTAGACTAAGAGCTTGAGCATCTTTCCAACTACTTTACAAATAGCACCAGAAATATAAATCATCTACTTCAGTTGTGTTGCACATCTCATTTATCATAGAAGATATACCAGCAGGTAAATCATTGAACTATCTGTCACATTTGAGGTTTTCTGGCAGAAACCACATGATATTCCATTGCTATCTCCTTATTGAGCCAGCTGCAGTTCACATTCTCCTGCCTTCAGCATCTGCCACAATATGTGAGACCACAGGCATTGGAAAATGGAAGAGCAGTTAATACTAAGGAGATCCACCCAGTAAATAACTGAAGAGATTCTAGGAACAGGGAAATTTCATATGTCCAACAAGCCTGTCACTTTTAGATAGCTCTCCATACAACTGCTTGACATCATACCGTAATCTGTCTCCAGAAATATATATCTCATTGTCCTAAAAATTGCTTTCAGCCCATTTTTGGGCACAGAATGATTGATGCACTACCACCACAAGAAGTCAGAGACCCAAGGCTCACCTGAAATTGAGCCTTGGGTATATTTTAATAATTGTGGGGTGGGGGCAGGGAGAATAAGGGAGGACTAGGTAGACTGTCAGTGGCCTGTGGTAGTATTTTGGAGCCAAAAGCAGCACTTCAGTTCATCTTGACTCCACATGAAGGTAAGTTTTTTTTAAAATGTCTTTTGTTGGCAGTCTCCAGCATTCAACTCATTGCAAACATATTTCTGGTATGGGTCCTGAAACAGATGTTAGTACCCTAACACCGATTTTATCCAGTCTCCAGGAATGCCTAAATATCATCCGATCCAGTATGGGGTTGGACATGTTTCAGGCAAACTTGGAGCAGAGTGAAATTGATGCTTTTTACTGTCATTCTGCACCCCAAAAAAGTGCATGGAGGTCCAATTTCTAGGGCATTGTCTCTTGATCCTACTTATGCTCTCTGTTTACACAGCTTTACCCAGGAGTGAGAGGCATCCATTTTTATTTAAAATGGTGACTTTTTATATCTCTCGCTTTTTGAAAAAAATTGGAGCTTTATGGCCATTAAATACTTTTCCTGTTCCCATTCCTTGGAGGAATTACGGATGGGAATTTCATCTCCGTAACACCATCTCCAGCGCAGCGTCCCAGAAGGTTACTGATCCTCACAGGGATGGAGAGGAGCTGACACAAAGGCTGCAACAGGTATGCGGAGGCTGGGGGGGTGCAAGGGTCCCAGCACTGATCCCTACGGTACACCACTGGTCACAGGCTTCCAATTGCAAAAACAACCCTCAACTATCGCCCTCTGCCTCCTGCCACTAAGCCAATTTTGGATCAAATTTGCCAAGTTGCCCTGGATCCCATGGGCTCTTACCTTCTTAACCAAATGTTTTATAATGCCCCTATAAAGCACCTTGGGACGTTTTATTACATTACAATCACTATAGAAATACAAGTTGTTGTTGTTGTTGAAAGAGGAGCAGCCAAGGATGAAGTGTTACTATGGGAGTAGGAAGAGAAGCTATTGTTACAGGTTTTCTAGCTATGATTGTCTAGGTAAGAGTGAAACCAATCGAGGGGAGTCCCATGGTTTTGGATAATGGAGCAAAGATGGAAGGAGATTGTGTGATCAACCATGTTGAAGGCGGCAGGGTGAAGAGTTGAAGGAGATTGAGAGTGGATAGTGCACCACTTTGACAGTTACAGAAAATGTGGTTTGTAACTTCAGTTTGTGCCATTTCGATGTTAGGATGTGGGGGTGGGGGGTGGGCGTAAACCTGATTGGAAGGGTTCAAACAGGGAGATGCCTGAAATATGGGCATTGATCCAAGAGATAATAAACTTGAAGAGGAAAGGAAGGCTGGAGACGGGGCATTATTTAATGAGGACAGAAGTGCCGAGGGTGTTTTATTTGGGGTGGGGGTTTGTGGTAATAAAATCAGTTTGAAAGATGGCAGGGCAGTGCTTGAAGAGAAGGAAACCATTTATAATTCTAACTAAGAAGGGTCATTGGTGTCCAGCAGTTTTATGAGAATGGGGTTGAAGGTACAGGCATCTGCCCGATTTTAGTTGTATACAGACAGGTGATTCACTCCACCAGATCACCAGCCATGGTAAAGAGGAAAATTTAGTGCCATCTGATCTCTATCTTGGTAATGAAGAAATCCATGCACCCCTTGCTCATATTGTTAGAGGTGACTGTGGAGGGGTCAGGGACTTCAGATAGCTTTTGGTAGCAGTTAAATATGCCTTCAAGATAATCTGAGAGTAATGGGCAGTTTGACAGAGGAGAGTGTGTCCTAGTTCAGTTTGATACGGGGGGAATTTTAACTGCTTATGCCCAGGAGAAACCCAATGGATGAGGGATTAAAATCAAATGACTCTATTTGTCATGCCCCACAGCAGGTTTAACGCCACTGTTTTTGCCAGTGTCTATAGGCTCAACAAAAGTCATACCTGCTGAAAGCTGATGTAAATTTTGTACATGGCTTTCCTAAGGCCTCAAACATTTCAGTGATTGCAGAGATGATCAATTATTTTGGAATACCATCACTGATTTCCTTTTGGGGAAAACAGTCCTTTGAGGGCTTAAGCTATTGGAGCTGTATAGTGTTGGCTTTTTATGAGGGTGACAGTAATACCAAGGCCACCATCTTATAAACCATGAAATAAACTCTTACAGATCAAGAGATTTGGTATAAAAATCCTGAGTTTTTGTTTTTTTCAAACATAAATGAATATTGATTGACAGTTGGTTTATAAACCTATTTGTGGCTTACTTAGACAACAATTTGCGATTCTACAGTACGCCTTTGCAGGGACACATCTCAAAGTGCTTTACATTGCAGAATGCAAAACTGTGGATTCTAACCAGGAAAGGAAAGTTTAAAAAGAAATGAGTTGGTTTGCAAATGAAAGGCACAATAGAATAAAAGTCTTTAGGCGAACTATTTTTTAAAGCAGACAGAGGGAGAGAACTGTAAGGAGAGGGCAGGAGAGTAGTGGCTGAATAAAGGTCCATGTGTCAGCCATGCCTCAGTTGGTAGCACTCCTGCCTCTGAGCCATAAGGTTCTGGGTTTAAGTCCCACTCCAGAACTTCAGCACAAAAATCAAAGCTGGCACTTCAGTACAGCACTGAGGAAGTGCTGTCTTTCAGATGAGATGTTAATCTGAGGCTCTGTCTGCACCCTCAGGTGAATGTAAGAGATTCCCATGGTACTATTTTAAAGAAGGGCAAGGGAATTATCCTTGGTGTCATAGCCAATATTTATCCCTCAATCAATATCACAAGGAAACATTATCTGGTCATTATCATATTGTTTGTGGGAGTTTGCTGTGTGCAAATTGGCTGCTGTGGTTCCGACATTACAGCAGTGACTACACTTCAAAAGTACTTCATTCTTGTAAAGCACTTCGAGATGGCTTCTTTGGCCTCCTTATCTCGAGAGACAATGGGTAAGCGCCTGGAGGTGGTAAGTGGTTTGTGAAGCAGCGCCTGGAGTGGCTATAAAGGCCAATTCTAGAGTGACAGGCTCTTCCACAGGTGCTGCAGAGAGATTTGTTTGTCGGGGCTGTTACACAGTTGGCTCTCCCCTTGCGCCTCTGTCTTTTTTCCTGCCAACTACTAAGTCTCTTCGACTCGCCACACTTTAGCCCCGTCTTTATGGCTGCCCGCCAGCTCTGGCGAATGCTGGCAACTGACTCCCACGACTTGTGATCAATGTCACAGGATTTCATGTCGCGTTTGCAGACGTCTTCGAGATGGCTAGTGGTTATGAAAGGTGCTATCTTAATGCAAGCTTTTTGTTTCAGCAGTGGACAAAGAGAAAAACAGTAAAGAGCTTGGAGTTACAGCAATGGAGGGGGCATACAGCAATTTGAAAATGAGGCCAAAAATTTAAGGCAATTCCCTAGGGCTTTCGTAGAAACCGAGCTGAAAGAATAACATGAAGCTAGTACACCAGCCCCAGCTCACTGTCTACAGCATGTCCCCTGTGAGATACTTGCTTCTTAAAATAAAAAGCCAGTATCTGCTTCAGGGCCTTGTACAGTTGCTCTATTGTCATGACGGTGCTTGCATTATTAATATTTTTTGAGGACTTGTGTTTAAGACAGCGGAAAATACCTGAGGAGATGCTGGACTTGTTTTTCTTTGAAGGGTCAATGGAAGGACACTTGGGACTTTGTTTAAAAATAAACACTTACTGGAAGTCACATGTCTTAAACTAAGTAAACAGCCAGAGCCTTATGGACGATGGAACTATTTGGAGTTGTTTACAGAGAAGTCACATGTCTAGATTTATGGTGGTCAGGAGTTTTTGGTTTCATTTTGCATTGTTTGGTGTGCTGTTGGTGTGTATCCTGCCAAGACAGAAGCCTCCCAACTCATCCTTTGTCACCTGTTTTGAAAAATCTTCTGACAATCTAGTGTGATAGCTGAACCCACTGATGCAGTAGTTCTCCCGAAAAGCCTGCAAGACTACTCCTTGATATCTCCTGAATAGAACTTCTCCAGAAAGATCCCAGTGACAACCATACAGAAGCTCCTTGGGTATGCGACAAAGACGCCTCTGTTTGATTAGTTCCAACACACTTGGGAGCTCTGCCTTTGAGAGGACTGCCACTTTTGTGATTTTGACCTGCTGGGATATACCCATAATGTGCACAGACAGCGAAGATGGAAATTATTGAGCTTCTTTTCCTGGTAGCTGTAAGTCACCTATGTTTCACAGCCATACAGCAAGGTGCTGAGAACACAGGCCATATAAACCATTAGCTTGATCCTAAGGGTCAGCTTGGTGCTATCCCTGCACGTTTTGCGAGTCGGCCAAGGATGGTAGCTGTTATTCCTATGTGTGTATCGAGCTCTGCATCAAGGGACAGATTGTCTGTCACCATGGACCAAGATAGCAGAAATTGTTAAACACTTCCAGTGGGGTGTTATTTAGTGGGATCAAGGGAGGAGGTGCAACACCTCGTCCCATGACCACAGTTTTCTTGTTGCTTAAAATCAAGGAGAACAAGTTGCAGGCATGGGAGAGACAGTCCATCAGTCTTTGTAATAAAAGCAAAATACCGCGGATGCTGGAAATCTGAAATAAAAACAAGAAATGCTGGAACCACTCAGCAGGTCTGGCAGCATCTGTGGAAAGAGAAGCAGAGTTAACGTTTCGGGTCAGTGACCTTCATCGGAACTGACAAATATTAGAAAAGTCACAGGTTATAAGCAAGTGAGGTGGGGGTGGAGCAAGAGATAACAAAGGAGGTCGAGATTGGACCAGGCCACGTAGCTGACCAAAAGGTCACGGAGCAAAGGCAAACAATATGTTAATGGTGTGTTGTCAGTCCTTGTAGTTGAGTTTCTATGTGAGTGACTAACGCAGCATCATCAGCGTAGAGGTGTTCTCCAATAAGGATGTGTTGTGTTTTTGCCTTTGTTTTCAGCCTTGATAGATTGTAGAGCTTGCCATCTGACCTAGTGTGCAAGTAAACTCCTTCCATATCTGCAGGGAAGGTGAAGGTTAGGAGCATAAAGAAGAAGATACTAAACAGAGTGGGGGCTAGGACACAACCCTGTTTCATTCCATTCTTGACTCCAACATTTCAGAAGTGGAGCTATCAAACTGTACAGTACAGTGCATGTTGTCATGGAAGGAGTGGATGAGACTGAGGAGCTTCAGTGGACAGCCAATTTTCCCCCAAATCTTGTACAGCCCTGCTCTGCTGACGGTGTTGAATGCCTTTTGAGACCTAGGAAAGTAACGTAAAGAGGTACATTCTGTTACCCTACATTTCTCTTGTAGTTGGCGTAGGGAGAAGATCCTAAGCACAGTAGATCTGCTAGCACAGAAAACACACTATGCTTCCGGGTTTACTTGGTCTGCTAGAAAATTGAGTCTTTTATGTATGATCCTAGCAAAGGCCTTCCCATGATGCTAAGGAGTAAGATGCCCCTGTAATTGTTGACGTCTCCTCTGTCACCTTTTGTTTTTGTATCGTGTGATGATTTTCGCATCACGCATCTCCTATGGAAAAGAGCCTATTTTCCAGCAGAAAAGGAAAAGGTCATTAAGTTGTGGCAACAGATGGGTCTTTCCGTGCTTGAGCAGTGCGGCTGGGATTCCAAGCTTGCCAGGTGCCCTTCTGCTCGCTAGGCTATTTATGACCTTCTTGAGCTCCTGTGATGAGGGTTCTTCATCAAACTCATCCAAGACAGAAAGTTGCAGGAGAGCAATGAGCACAGACTGGGAGATGTCCGATTCACAGGAGTACAGCTCACAGTAGTGTTCAGCCCAGCAGGACATCTGTTTACTTCTGTCAGTGAGCACTTCACCATGAAATTATGGTACTGTTGCAGAATGTATATTTTTTTTAATTTGGCTAAACACCATTGTTTAGTGAAAGCAATGGCCTGTTCTAGCATTCTTGCTCTGAGTCAGAACGTTGAGCGTACACGTTCCGCTCCAGAGACCTCAAGCAGAAAATCTATGCTGATGCTTGAGTGCAGTACTGAGGGGGTACTGCTCTGTTGGAGGTGCTGTCTTTCTGGTGAGATATTAAAATGAAGCTCTGTCTCTCCTATCAGGTGAACATAAAATATTCCATGACACAATTTGAAGATGAGCAGGGGAGTTCTCTACAGTGTCCTGGCCAATAATTTTTCTCAACATATTTGTTTATCAATCAACACCTAAAAATTATTATTTGGTCTTTATCACATTGCAGTTTGCGGGACCTTGTTGTGTGCAAATTGGCTGTTATATTTCCTGTATTACAACAATAGCTACACTTCAGAAGTACTTCATTGGCTGTAAAATGCTTTGGAAAGTTCTAAGGATGTGCAAGGTACTATATAAATGCAAGTTTTCTATCTTGTTAATGGATGCAAGGATATATTAATAGATGCAGACCCACAATGATGAGAGAGTGGCACTGTTCCAGAACTCTACGATAGCACAGTTGAGAATGAAAAGTCCAATTTGGCAGATTTTATTCCATACATATATCCATGTACATAAAATGAGATAAAAGAGAATGAGTGCAGAGGAGGAAGGCAACATTTATAGGAATAATAGGACAGGATGTGAATTTATTTCTCAGGTTTTCACTTGCAATGCTTAATTTGACACTTGAGGCATCCTGCGACCTCAAAAAAAAATCAACAAAAAATTACTGGAAACAAACCACAGGTCAGTCAGCATCCATGGAGTAAACAGATGGCTCCACATTTCAGGCCAGGCCCTTCATCAGAACTGAAAAATGAAAGACAAGCAAGTATTTTAATAGTAATAGACAAAAGGAAAAAGGTACAGGAAAAATACATCTCCAGGCACAAAGAGGAAATATTGTTTGAGTGACCTATAGCTTACTTATGAAAAACATTCAGAGATTGATTAAAAGATCATCTCAATCTGATAATAGGAAAAAAAAGAAATTAAAGACACTAAAAAAAGAAAGGACATGTGAATAACTAAGACAGTGAGTGGTTGCCTAAGGAAAAGGTAAGAAAACACAAAAGCACCAAAAACCTATGGAGCAGGCCTAAAATCTAAAAAGAAATTGTTAGAAAAACACAGTGGAGACAATTTTGACAGCACGATAATGTAAAATGGGTAATATCTGATCAACTGCCCGTTACATATTCTCCCAATTTTCACTTACATTGGAGGAAACATATATCCACTCATATATCCATCCTTCTGATGAAAGGTCACACAGACCTGAACTTTTAACTGTTTTTTTCTTCACTGATGCTGCCAGACCTGCTGAGTATTTCCAGCATTTCAGTTTTTGTTTCAGATTTCCAGCATCTGCAGTACCTTGCTTTTGTGTTATATATCCACTCATCCGAGACACCAATATACCCATCTTGTGTTATCAGCATAGCCTGCTGTAAAGGAAATAGACTAGAGCAGGGGTTCTCAATCAATATGCTTCTGAGACCCCCTCCCGAGTTATAAAAATTCCAGGGACCTCCTGCAACAAAACTATTTTTTAGAAATGACTTCTGTCATGTGGTAAAACTTAGCAGCAAATTTGTGCACAGCAAGATCCCACAACAGAAAATCCGATAGATCACCACATAAAATATGCACCTAAGCTCCAGGCTCACTTTCCAATATAAAAGTTCAACATTCATGGCCACCCATACCTCATGTGACTGATGCCTCCGGGATTCAGATCTGAAACTGTAAGTTCCTGGTGGCAGTGGGGTGTTTGATCTCGCCCTTGTCATACTTGGCTCCGTAAATAGCCAAGCAGCGGTCAGCTGAATAAAGAACAGAAGTCGAAGTCAGCCGAGCATGAACTGATACCCTTTGATTCATTCTCGGTCCAGTTACCTCACAAAATGGATATCAAACTTGACTGACCTGTTGTTCTGCTGACCGGATTTAAACATGGCAGCATCAGATCGCGTACTGTATGGCCTGTTGGGAAAAGAACCTGCTGCCAACCATCACTAAAGGATATGGGGAAGAGAGGGGGAAGAGAGGGGGAAGGGTTTCCTCATCTTCAATCCCACTGGGGGCAGTGGTGGCAGCACATCTGCCCAACCTTGCATCGGTGCAATGCATTAAACTCTCTTTTTTGGAGGTGGGTAAAAAGTACATAGCCTATTTCAAAGTCTCATTCAGAATAGACAGGGCACCACTGACATCAGTAGTGATCAGTCTCGCTTTATTTTTTGTTGTTGTCACAGAATTGGATTTTTTCAAAGATTTTATTCTTGAAAGATGCTGATTTGGCACGGAGCCCTGGCAGGGGCTATGGACCCCCATTGAGAACTCCTGGGTTAGAGGATACTGTTCAGGTCTGAGGGATACAGTGCACCTGGGAGAAAGATAATACACTGTCCCTGAAACCTATGTTGAGCACTGTTGGAACAGTATAGGCAGCCAAAGTTGTAGAGATTAGACTGTGAATGGGTGGGGGAGTCAAAGTGATGAGACATAGGACATTAAGGAGAGATGGTGGCGTAGTGGTAATGTCACTGGACTAGTAATCTGGTAACCCAGGCTGGGGGCACGAGTTCAAATCCCACCATGGCAGCTGGTGGAATTTAAATTCAATTAATCAATGAAAATCTGAATTTATAAGCTAGTCAGTAATGGTGACCATGCAACTATTGTTATAAAAGCAAAATACTGCGGATGCTGGAAATCTGAAACAAAAACAAGAAATGCTGGAATCACTCAGCAGGTCTGGCAGCATCTGTGGAAAGAGAAGCAGAGTTAACGTTTTGGGTCAGTGACCCTTCTTCGGAACTATTGTTGATTGTTGTAAAAACCCATCTGGTTCACTAATGTCCTTTAGGGAAGAAAATCTGTTGTCCTTACCTGATTGGGCCTACTTGTGACTCCAGATCTACAGCAATGTGGTTGACTCTTAACTGCCTTCTGAAATGGCCTAGCAAGACTGTCACACAAAAGTTGAAAAGGAATAAAATGGGACAGAATGCCCAGCATCAAACTTAGCTCAGGAAACAACAACAGCAAAGGCAGCCCTGTCGACCCTGCAAAGACTTACTAACATTCTTACTAACATCTGGGGGCTTGTGCCAAAATTGGGAGAGCTATCCCACACACTGGTCAAGCAACAGCATGACATAGTCACACTCACGGAAGCATACCTTACATCCAATGTCCCAGACACCAGTATTACCATTCCTGGGCATGTCCTGTCCCACCGGCAGGCAGACCCAGCAGAGGTTTCGGCTAATATACATTCAAGAGGGAGCTGCCCTGGGAGCCCTCAATATCGACTTCAGACCCAATGAAGTCTCATGGCATCAGGTCAAACATGGGCGAGGAAACCTCCTGATGATCGACACCTACCACCCTCCCTCAGCTGATGAACCAGTACTCCTCCATGTTGAACACCACTTGGAAGAAGCACTGAGGGTGGCAAGTGCACAGAATGTACTCTGGGTGGGGGACATCAATCACCAAGAGTGGCTCGGCAGCACCACTACTGACTAAGCTCGCCGAGTCCTGAAGAACATATCTGCCACACTGGGCCTGCGGCAGACGGTGAGGGAACCAACAAGAGGTTAAAGCCTACTAGACCTTGTCTGCACCAATCTACCGGTTGCAGACGCATTTGTCCATGACAGTATTGGTAGGAGAGTCCACCACACAATCCTTGTGAAAACAAAGTTCCATCTTCACACTGAGGATACCCTCCAGCGTGTTGTGTGGCAATACCACCGTGATAAATGAGGTAGATTCAGAATAGATCTGGCAGCTCAAAACTGGACGTCCATGAGGTGCTGTAGACCATCAGCAGTAGCAGAATTGTTTTCAAGTACAATCTGTAACCTCATGGCCCGGCATATCCCCTACTCTACCATTGCCATCAAGCCAGGGGATCAACCCCGGTTCAAAAAGGAGAGCATGCCAGGAGCAGCACCAGGCATACCTAAACAATGAGGCGTCAATGGGTGAAGCTACAACAAATGACTACTTGCCTGTCATACAGCAGAAGCAGCATGCAACAGACAGAGCTAAGCGATCTCACAACCAACGGATCAGATCAAAATTCTGCAGTCCTGCCACATCCAGTAGTGAATGGTGGTGGACAATTAAACAACTAACAGGAGGAGGAGGCTCATCCTCAATGATGGGGGAGCCCAGCACATCAGTGCAAAATAAAAGGCTGAAGCATTTTCAACCATCTTCAGCCACAAGTGCCAAGTGGATGATCCATCTTGGCCTCCTCCTGAGGTCCCCAGCATGGCAGTCTTCAGCCAGTCCGATTCGTACCATGTGATATGAATAAATGGTTGAAGGCACTGGATACTGCAAAGGCTATGGGTCCTGACAACATCCCCGTTGTAGTACTGAAGACTTGTGCTGCAGAATTAGTCACACCCCTAGCCAAGCTGTTCCAGTACAGCTACAATGCTGGCATCTGCCCGACAATGTGGAAAATTGCCAGGTATGACCTAGCTACAAAAAGCAGGACAAATCCAATCCATAGAGTCATAGAGTTATACAGCACAGAAATAGGCCCTTCAGCCCATCATGTCTGTGCTGGACATCAAGCACCTAACTATTCTAATCCCATTTTCCAGCATTTGGCCCATAGCCTTGTATGCTATGGTGTTTCAAGTGCTCATCTAAATACTTCTTAAATGCTATGAGGTTTCCTACCTCTACCACCTTTTTAGGCAGTGCGTTCCAGATTCCAACCACCTTCTGGGTGAAAAATATGTTCTCAAATCCCCTCTAAGCCTTCTGCCCCTGACCTTATATCTATGCCCCTTGGTTATTGACCCCTCTGCTAAGGTCCCCCCTCAGCCTTCTCTGCTCTACGGAAAACAACCCTAGCCTTTCCAGTCTCTCTTCATAGTTGAAATGCTCCGGCCCAGGCAACATCCTGGTGAATCTCCTCTGCACCCTATCCAGTGCAATCACATCCTTCCTATAGTGTGGTGCCCAGAACTGTACACAGGTGTGGCCTAACTAGTGTTTTATACAGCTCCATCATAACCTCCCGGCTCTTAAATTCTATGCCTTGGCTAATAAAGGCAAGTATCCCATATGCCTTCCTAACTACCTTATCTACCTGTGCTGCTGCCTTCAGTGATCTATGGACAAGTAAACCAAGGTCCCTCTGACCTTCTGTCCTTCCTCGGGTCCTATCATAGTCCCTTGCCTTGTTAGTCCTCCCAAAATGCATCACCTCACACTTCTCAGGATTAAATTCCATTTGCCACTGCTCCACCCATCTTACCAGCCCATCTATATTGTGCTGCAATCTGAGGCTTTCCTCCTCACTATTTACGACACCACCAATTTACGTGTCATCTGTGAACTTACTGATCATGCCTACTATATTCACATCTAAATCATATGTACACTACAAACAGCAAGGGTGCCAGCACCAATCCCTGTGGTTCTCCACTGGTCACAGGCTTCCACTCGTATAAGCAACCCTTGACCATCACCCTCTACCTCCTGCCACTAAGCCAATTTTGGATCCAATTTGCCAAATTGCCCTGGATCCAATGGGCTCTTACTTTCTTAACCAATCTCCCATGTGGGACCTTATCAAAAGCCTTACTGAAATCCATGTAGACTACATCAGCTGTTTTACCCTGATCTACACATCTGGTCACCTCCTCAAAATTTAATCAAGTTAGTTAGACATAATCTTCTCATGACAAAGCCATACTGACTATCCCCGATTAATCCAGCCTATTATCGTCAAAAGCGCAAGGAGAGCCAACTGTGTAACAGCCCCGACAAACAAATTTTTCTGCAGCACCTGTGGAAGAGCCTGTCACTCTAGAATTGGCCTTTATAGCCACTCCAGGCGCTGCTCCACACACCACTGACAACCTCCAGGTGCTTACCCATTGTCTCTCGAGATAAGGAGGCCAAAGAAATAAAAAAAGAAGAAAATTATCGTCCCATCAGTTTACTCTCGATCATCAGCAAAGTGATTGAAGATGTCGTCAACAGTACTATCAAGCACCACTTACATAGCAATAACCTGCTCAATGATGCTCAGCTTTGGTTCCACCAGGGTCACTTGGCTCTTGACCTCATTACAGCCTTGATCTAAACATGGACAAAAGAGCTGAACTCAAGAGATGAGGTGAGAGTGATTGCACTGGATATCAAGGCAGCATTTGACTGAGTGTGGCATCAAGGACCCTTTGCAAAATTGAAGTCAATGGGAATCAAGAGGAAAACTCTCCACTGGTTGGAGTCACAGCTAGCACAGAGGAAGATGGTTCTAGTTGTTGGAGGCCAATCATCTCAGTCCCAGGACATTGCTGCAGGAGTTCCTCAGGGCAGTGTCCTAGGCCTAATCATCTTCATCTGCTTCGTCAATGCCCTTCGCTCTATTATAAGGTCAGAAGTGGGGATATTTGCTGATGACTGTACTATGCTCAGTACCATTCGCAACTCCTCAGATACTGAAGTAGTTTGTGTCCATATGAGCAAAACCTGGACAACTTTTAGGCTTGGGCTGATAAGTAGCAAATAACAGTCACATCACACAAGTGCCAGATAATGAGGATCTCCAATAAGAGATATTCTAATGACATTCAAAGGCATTTCTATCAGTGAATCCCCCACTATCAACATCCTGGTGGTTACCATTGACCAGAAACTAAACTGGACTAGCCACATAAATACTGTGAGCTCAAGAGCTGGGAATTCTGTGGCAAGTAACTTACCTCCTGACTCCCCAAACCCTGTCCACCATCTATAAGGCACTAGTCAGGAGTGTGATGGGATACTCTCCACTTGCCTGGATGAGTGCGACAGTAACAACACACAGGAAGCCCAACACCATCCAGGACAAAGCAGCCCGCTTGATGGTACCCCATCCACCACCTTAAACATTCTCTCCCTCCACCACTGATGCACAGTGGCTGCAGTGTGTACCATCTACAAGATTCACTGCAACAACTCACCACGCTCCTTCAACAGCACCTTCCAAACCTGTAACCTCTTCCACTGAGAAAGACAAGGACGGAAGACGTATGGGAGCACCACCACCTGCATGTTCCCCTCCAAGTCACACATCATCCTGACTTGGAAATATTTCGCTGTTCCTTCACTGTCGTTGGATGAAATCCTGGAAATCCCTTCCTTTTTTTATTCTTTCATTGGATGTGAGTGTTGCTGGCAATGCGAACATTTGTTGCCCATCCCTAATTGTCCTTGAACTGAATGGCTTGCTAGGCCATTTCAGAGGGTAGTTAAGAGTCAACCACATTCCTGTCAGTCTGGCGTCACATGAAGGCCAGACACGTAAGGACATTAGTGAACCAGACAGATTTTTACAACAATAGATAATAGTTTCAAAGCATAATTACTGAAACTAGCTTTCAATTTTTATTAACTAATTGAATTTAAATCCCATCACAGATCTGAAACCTTAACTCTGCTTCTCTCTCCACAGATGCTGCCTGACCTGCTGAGATTTCCAGCACTTTCTGCTTTCATTCCACTGGGTTACTAGTTCAGCGACAGTACCTCTACAACACCATCTTCTGAACAGCATTGTGGGTGTACACGCACCACATGCTCTGCAGGGTTCAAGAAGGCAGCTCACCACCACCCCCTCAGGTCAATTAGGAATGGCAATAAATGCTGGCCTTACCAGTGATGCCCACATCCCATGAAAGAATAAAAAAAAACTTAGAGTCACATTTGCAGACAGAATAGAAGAACTTAGCAAAGTGGTCACTTAATCTGCAATTAATTGGCTGGTGTAGAGGAGACTGTGACATGAGCTCTGAATACAGTTGATCAGAAAAAAAGACCATGGGCTGAGTTTTGTTCTGATGATGGGGATTCCGGCAGCTGGCCAGAAGGTTGGGGCAGACCCCGCCTCAGCACTCCACTGGGACCCCCATTGCAATTCCACAGTGGGCAGGCAATTAACTGCCCACCATCTTTTTAAGTGATGAGCTCCCGCCTCCAAGAGCAGCCAGACAATCGGAAGACCGGCAGCTCTTAGTACTGCCAGTGCCACTGGGAGCAGAGGCTCTGCAGTACCAAAGAGTCAGGAGCCCCGCGAGAGGTAAGTGGGGTCGGGATCAGTGGAGCCATTCAGACAGGGTGATATGAGTCAATGAGGCTGGGGGAGTGTCTTCCTGGGAGGGGCTGCGGGGGTGGGGGATGGGACGGCGATTGCTGTTGTGTGATTGCCTTTAAGAGTAATGTACCTTTAAGATCTTCGTATGCTAATGAGCCAAGTAGTCATGTATCTATATGCCAGTCTCTCTCTGCTACTGTAACACCAAGAGGCAACTCCTGTAATAGTTAGCTCTGTACTGTATATATTAGTTAGCTATTGAATAAACCTGTTTTGAGATCTTCGAACAACCTGAACTCCATGCGTCTCATTCATGTTGCATCAGACAACATAAAAAAAATTTCTCATTGCATGGTGGCAGCTGTGGTGAGAAGAAAAAATCCAGGTTTGAAGATCACAGGAAAACAGCTATGAAAATGACTTTCCAACAGCCACTGGTGAGAGAAAGTAAAAAAAAGTACTGGCTCAAACAGTAAGAAAAAAAAGAACTTGCCCCAATCTGTAAGAGACAGAGCTGATCGACAGGTTGCAAATCAATCATTGTGACCAGGTGAGTCAGTCTGTCATCTGTAGAGGAATCCCGTTTTTTAAAAAGGAAAAGCCTTGAAGTCCTTAAAAAAGTTGATTTTTTTTTTGTCTCTCAAAGGGTCCCTGGGAGGGTAAAAACTTCCAGGAAGACTCAATTCCTCCCCTGCACTGATCAGGACCACGCCATTAAAGGAGGCGCCTGATAGCAAAAAACAATGTGCAGATTGCAAGTTGAGTGTGGACATTCAAGTTTGGTGAGTAGTGAGTTCAGTGAAGGGGGGAGGAGGTGCCCCATTTTCTACTTTTTTTTCTATTTTTTTACCCCTCCAGTATTTGGTTCTTGCTTCAGTGCAGTGGAAAGAGCGGTCTGGTGATTACCTGGTAAGCTATTCTACTTATAATAGTCTGTAAAGTTCAGATATGGCAGGGCAGCTCTGCCGAGTGGAATGTACAGCCTGTGGCATGTGGGAAGTCATGGGCGCACCATGTGTCCTAGACAGGCACATCTGCAGGAAGTGTCACCAGCTGCGGAAGCTTGAGCTCCGGGTTTCTGAACCCGAGCGGATGCTGGAGTCACTATTGTGATCCGCGAGCCGGAGGACTATGCGGATAGTATATTTAGGGAGGTGGTCACGCTACAGGTTAGGAGCGTGCAGGCAGATAGGAAATGGGTGATCATCAGGCAGTCTAAGCGAGCCAGGCAGGTAGTGCAGGAGTCACAGAATCACAGAATAATACAGTGCAGAAGAGGCCCTTCGGCCCATCGAGTCTGCACCGATGCATTAAAGATACCTGACCTGTCTACCTAATCTCATTTGCCAGCACTTGGCCCATAGCCTTGAATGTTATCACATGCCAAGTGCTCATCCAGGTACTTTTTAAAGGATGTGAGGCAACCTGCCTCTACCACCCTCCCAGGCAGGGCACTCTAGAACCTCACCACCCTCTGGGTAAAAAAGTTCTTCCTCAAATCCCCCTTAAACCTCCCACCCCTCACCTTAAACCTGTGACCCCTCGTAACTGACCCTTCAACTAAGGGGAACAGCTGCTCCCTATCCACCCTGTCCATGCCCCTCATAATGTTGTACACCTCGATCAGGTCACCCCTCAGTCTTCTCTGCTCCAGCGAAAACAACCCAAGCCTATCCAACCTCTTCATAGCTTAAATGTTCTTCCCAGGCAACATCCTGGTGAATCGCCTCTGCACCCCCTCCAATGCAATCACATCCTTCCTATAATGTGGCAACCAGAATTGCACACAGTACTCCAGCTGTGTCCTTACCAAAGTTCTGTACAACTCCAACATGACCTCCCTGCTTTTGTAATCTATGCCTCGATTGATAAAGGCAAGTGTCCCATATGCCTTTTTCACCACCCTATTAACCTGCCCTTCTGCCTTCAGAGATCTATGGACAAACACGCCAAGGTCCCTTTGTTATTTATTTTTATTTTTTTTTAATTTTATTTAGAGATACAGCACTGAAACAGGCCCTTCGGCCCGCCGAGTCTGTGCCGACCATCAACCACCCATTTATACTAATCCTACACCTGTCCTTATATTTCCCTACCACCTACCTATACTAGGGGCAATTTATAATGGCCAATTTACCTATTAACCTGCAAGTCTTTGGCATGTGGGAGGAAACCGGAGCACCCGGAGGAAACCCACGCAGACACAGGGAGAACTTGCAAACTCCACACAGGCAGTACCCAGAATTGAACCCAGGTCGCTGGAGCTGTGAGGCTGTGGTGCTAACCACTGCACCACTGTGCCGCCCAGTGTCGGAACTTCCCAGTGTCAGGCCGTTCATTGAATACTTCCGTGTCACATTACTCCTTCCAAAGTGTATCACCTCACACTTTTCAGTATTAAATTCCATCTGCCACTTTTCTGCCCATTTGACCATCCCGTCTATATCTTCCTGTAACCAAAGACACTCTACCTCACTGTTAACCACTCTGCCAATCTTTATGTCATTCGTGAACTTACTGATCCTACCCCCCCTCCACCCCCCACATAGTCATCTATGTTGTTTATATAAATGACAAACAATAGGGGACTCAGCACAGATCCCTGTGGTACGCCACTGGACACTGGCTTCCAGTCACTCAAACAGCCGTCTGTCATCACTCTCTGTCTCCTGCAGCTAAGCCAGTTTTGAATCCACCTTATCAAGTTACCCTGTATCCCATGTGCATTTGCTTTTTTGATAAGTCTCTCATGTGGGACCTTGTCAAAGGCTTTGCTGAAATCCATGTAAACTACATCAACTGCACTACCCTCATCTACACACCTGGTCACATGCTCAAAAAATTCAATCAAATTTGTTAGGCATGACCTCCCTCTGACAAAGCCATGCTGACTATTCCAAATCAAATTTTGCCTCTCCAAGTGGAAATAGATTTTCTCCTTCAGAATTTTCTCCAATAGTTTCCCTACCACTGACTTGAGACTCACTGGTCTGTAGTTCCCTGGCTTATCTCTCCACCCTACTTAAATAGTGGGACCATATTAGCTGTTCTCCAGTCCTCTGGCACCTCCCCCGTTGCCAGAGAGGAATTAAAAATTAGGGTCAGAGCCCCTGCAATCTCCACCCTCACCTCCCACAGCATTCTGTGACACAAATCGTCCGGACCTGGAGATTTGTCCACTTTAAGCCTTCCAAAACCTCCAATACCTTGTCACTACCTATGACAATTTGCTCAAGAACCTCTCAGTCTCTCTCTCTAAGTTCCATATCTACATCTTCATTCTCTTGGGTGAAGACAGATGTGGAGTATTCATTCGTTCAACACCCTACCAATGTCCTCTGGCTCCACCCACAAATTTCCCCCTTGGTCCCTAATGGGTCCTACTCTTTCCCTGATTATCCTCTTCCCATTGATATACTTACAGAATATCTTGGGCTTTTCCTTACTTTTACCAGGCAGAGCTTTCTCATATCCCCTCTTTGCTCTCCTAATTGCTTTCTTAAGCTCCATCCTACACTTTCTGTACTCCACTAATGCTTCCGTTGATTTGCTGTCCTTGTATTTGCTAAAAGCCTCTCTTTTCCTTCTCATCGTACCCTTAATGTTTCTGGTCATCCATGGTTCTCTGGGCTTGTTGCTCCTACCTATTACCCTAAAGGGAACATGTTGGGCCTGTACCCTCCCCATTTCTTTTTTGAATGCCCCCCACTGCTCTTATGTAGATTTCCCGACAAGTAACTCTTTCCAGTCTACCTTGTTCAGATCCTGCCTTATTTTACTAAAATTCGCTCTCCCCTAATCCAAAACCTTTTGTTGCAATTTGTCTATTTCTTTCTCCATAACAAGCTTAAATTGTACCATGTTGTGGTGGCTATCACCAAAATGCTCCCCCACCAACACATCAACCACTTGTCCGGCTTCATTCCCCAGAATTAAGTCCAGCATTGCACCCTCCCTTGTTGGATTCTCTACATATGGAGCTAAAAAGTTCTCCTGTATACATTTTAAGAACTTCACTCCATCTAAGCCCTTAACACGATGACTATCCCAATTAATGTTGGGAAAGTTGAAATCACCTAATATAATTACCCTATTATTTTTACACACCTCTGCAAATTGCGCACATATTTGCTCCTCAATTTCCCACTGACTATCTGGGGATCTATAATAAACATCTAGCAATGTGGCTGTCCCTATTTTATTCCTAAACTCTACCCATAAAGCTTCATTGGACGCCCCCTCCAAGGGCGACACAGTGGCGCAGTGGTTAGCATCGCAGCCTCACAGCTCCAGTGACCCGGGTTTGATTCTGGGTACTGCCTGTGCGGAGTTTGCAAGTTCTCCCTGTGTCTGCGTGGGTTTCCTCCGGGTGCTCCGGTTTCCTCCCACATGCCAAAGACTTGATAGGTTAATTGGCCATTATAAATTGCCCCTAGTATAGGTAGGTGGTAGGGAAATATATAGGGACAGGAGGGGATGTGATAGGAATATGGGATTAGTGTAGGATTAGTATAAATGGGTGGATGATGGTCGGCACAGACTCGGTGGGCCGAAGGGCCTGTTTCAGTGCTGTATCTCTAAACTCTAAACATATCATCTCTCCTTACTGCAGTAACTGACTCCTTAACTAATATTGCAATGCCCCCTCCTCTTTTACCCACTCCTCTGTCTCACCTGAAGATTCTATATCCTGGGATATTGAGCTGCCAATCCTGCCCCTCCCTCAACCATGTCTCCATGATGGCTACTATATCACAATTCCACGTGTCAATCCTTGCCCTTAACTCATCCGTTTTACCAGCAATACTTCTGGCATTAAAGTCGAGGCCTTCCATCCAGGTCTTACTCCCTTGAAACTTACTTCCGCTGTATTCCCTCTGACTTGTTCGCCTTCCTGGGTTTAGCTGTGTCCCTATTCTGCTTGGATTCTGCATCCCCTCCCCCTGCCAAATTAGTTTAAACTCTTCCAAACAGCACTAGCAAACCCACCAGCAAGGATGTTAGTCCCCCTCTGGTTCAGATGTAGACTGTCCCGCTTGTACAGGTCCCACCTTCCCCAGGAATGGTCCCAGTGGTCCAGGAATCTAAAGCCCTCCCTCCTGCACCAACTCTTAAGCCAAGCATTCATCTGTGCTTTCTCCTATTTCTATACTCGCTAGCACGTGGCACTGGGAGTAATCCAGAGATTACAACCCGAGAGGTCCTGCTTTTTAGTCTACTGCCTAACTCCCTGAATTCTTGATGCAAGACCTCATCCCTCTTTCTACCTATGTCATTGATACCAACATGTACCATGACCTCTGCTTCATCACCCTCCCCATTCAGGATGCCCTGCAGCCATTCAGTGACATCCCGGACCCTGGCACCAGGGAGGCAACACACCATCCTGGAGTCACGTTGACGGCCACAGTAGCGCCTATCTGTTCCCCTGACTATAGAATCCCCTCTTACTATTGCTCTTCCTCTCTTTCCCCCTTCCTGTATTGACAGGCTGCTTGCGGTGCCAGAAGCTTGGCTCTGTCCGCACTCCCTGGAGGAACCAGCCTCATCAGCCTCCAAAATGGAATACCGATTTGCAAGCGGGACCCCAAGGGGCTCCTGAACTACCTACCTGTTTCTCTTGGACTGACTGGTGGTCACCCATTCCCTTCCTTCCTCAAGTCCCTTCAGCTGCGGTGTGACCACCTCTCTATATGTGCTATCCACAATGCTCTCAGACTCGCGGAGTCTCAGAGTCCCCTGATATGATCTCACATCCTAATTGGTTTTCCATTTTGGATACTGGTGAGGGTGATGGTTCCTCAGAGGAGTGCAGTCAGAGCCAAGTTTGTGGCACTACGGGTGGCTCAGCTGTACAGGAAGGGAGGGAGAAGAGTGGAAGAGCAGTAGTGATAGGGGATTTGTTAGTTAGGGAACAGATAGGCATTTCTGCGGCAGTAAACATGACTCCAGGATGGTGTGTTGCCTCCCTGGTGCCAGGGTCAAGGATGCCGCAGAGCGGCTGCAGGACATTCTTCTGGGGGAGGGTGAACAGCCAGAGGTGTCCACATTGGTACCAATGACATAGGTGAGAAGGGGGAATGAGGTCCTGAAAGCAGATTTTAGGGAGCTAGAAAGGAGATTAAAAAGCAGGACCTCAAAAGCAGTGATCTCAGGATCCCTCGCAGTCCCACATGCAAGTGAGCAAAGGAATAGGAGAATGGAGCAATAGAACACGTGGCTGGAGAACTGGTGTAGGAACGAGGGCATCAGATTTCTGAGACATTGGGACCAGTTCTGGGCAGATGGGACCTGTGCAAGATGAACAGTTTGCATCTTAGCAGGACTTGGACAAATATCCTCGCAGGGAGATTTGCTAGTGCTGTTGGGGAGGGTTTAAACTAAATTGTCAGGGGGATGGGAACCTGAGAGGGAGCTCAGATCGGAGTGAAGAAAAACTGGTAACTTGTCAGGGATGTGGAAACCAGCAGCAAGTATTCGAGAGAAATACCAAGGTGCACAGAATACTGGGGGAGATAGATAGCACAAGAGTAGGAAATAGTAAATTATCAGGTCAGAGTAAGGGAGAAAGTGATAAAATCTGAATCAGGGTTAATGTGCATGTATGTGAATGCATGAAGTGTGGTTAATAAGACTGGTGAGGTACAGGCGCAGATTGCCATGTGGAAATATGATGTTGTGACTAGAACAGAGAACTAGCTCAAAGAAGGGCAGGACTGAATGTTAAATATTTCTGGATACAAGGTGTGCAAGAAAGATAGGAAAGGGAAAAAAGGGGGAGAGGTGGCAGTATTGATTAAGGAAAGCATTGCAATGCTGGAGAAAAAGGATGTCCCAGAGGTGTCGAGGACAGAATCAATTTGGCTCGAGCTAAGGAACAAAGTGCGGTTACATTGCTCGGTGTTGTCATAGGCCACCAACTAGTGGGAAGAACTTGGAGGAACAAATTTGCAAGGAAATTACAGAGAGGTGCAAAACTTATAGGGTAGTTATTTTGGGGGACTTTAATTATCCAAACATAGACTAGGATAATAAAGGGCAGTGAGGGGCAAGAGTTCCTAGAGTGTGTTCAGAAACATTTTCTATAACATTATGTTGCTAGTCCAACGAGAAAGGAGGCACTGCTTCACCTGGTTTTTGGGAATGAGGTGGGCCAAGTGGATCAAGTATCAGTAGGAGACCATTTAGGGGATAGTGATCATTGTCTCATAAGTTTTAAGCAGACTATAGAAAAGGACAAAGAGCAATCCAGGGTAAGAATAATTAACTGGGGGAAAGACCCACTTCAATGGTGTAAGAATGGAGCAGAGGGCATAACTGAGGTATTAAATGAATACTTTGCATCTGTCTTCACCAAGAAAGAAGATGCAACCCAGGCAATGTTGAAATAGGAGGTAAGTCAGACACGAGAAGGGTTTAAAATTGATAAAGAGGAAGTATTAGATAGGCTGTCTGTACTTAAAGCACCAGGACCAGATGAGATGCACCCAAGGATGCTGAGGGAAGTGAGGATGGAAATTGCAGAGGCACTGGCTATAATTCTTTAATCTTCCTAAGACTAGGGGCTGGTGCCAGAGGACTGGAGAATTGCAAACGTGACAGCCTTGTTCAAAAAAGGGTGGAAAGATAAGCCTAGCAACTACAGGCCAGTCAGTTTAATGTCGGTGGTGGGAACACGTCTGGAAAAAATAATTCGGGACAAAATCAATTGTCGCATGGACAAATGCGAGTTAATTAAGGAAAACCAGCATGGACTTCTGAAGGGAAAATCATGTTTAACCCACATGCGTCCTAGTTATGCCTGTCTTTTTGTGGGATATGTCGAGCATTCTTTGTTCCAGTCCTACTCAGGCCCCCTCCCCCAACTCTTTTTCCGGTGCACTGATAACTGTATTGGTGTTGTTTCCTGCTCCCGCCCCCGAACTGGAAAACTTTATCAACTTTGCTTCCAATTTCCACCCTTCTCTCACCTTTACATGGTCCATCTCTGACACTTCCCTTCCCTTCCTCGACTTTTCTGTCTCCATCTCTGGGGATAGGTTGTCCACTAATATCCATTATAAGCCCACCGACTCCCACAGCTACCTCGACTACACTTCTTCACACCCTAACTCCTGTAAGGACTCCATTCCATTCTCCCAGTTTCTCCGTCTCCGACGCATCTGCTCTGGTGATGCTACCTTCCATGACGTTGATTCTGATATGACCTTTTTCCTCAACTGAGGATTCCCCCCCACTGTTGTTGACAGGGCCCTCAATCGTGTCCGGCCCATTTCCTGCACATCTACCCCCACCCCTTCCCCTCCCTCCCAGAACCGTGACAGTGTTCCCCTTGTCCTCACTTTCCACCCCATCAGCCTCCATATCCAAAGGATCATCCTCCGTCATTTCTGCCAGCTCCAGCGTGATGCCACTACCAAACGCATCTTCTCCTCCCTTCCCCTGTCAGCATTCTGAAGGGATTGTTCCCTCCGCGACACCCTGGTCCACTCCTCTATTACCCCCAGCACCTCGTCCCCGTCCCATGGCACCTTCCCCTGCAATCGCAGGATGTGTAATACCTGCCCATTTACCTCCTCTTTCCTCACTATCCCAGGCCCCAAACACTCCTTTCAGGTGAAGCAGCGATTTACTTGTACTTCTTTCAATGTAGTATACTGTATTCGCTGCTCACAATGTGATCTCCTCTACATTGGGGACACCAAACGCAGACTGGGTGACCGCTTTGCGGAACACCTCCACTCAGTCTGCAAGCAGGACCCTGAGCCGGTTGCTTGCCATTTCAACACTCCCCACTGCTCTCATGCTCACATCTCTGTCCTGGGATTGCTGCAGTGTTCCAGTGAACATCAATGCAAGCTCGAGGAACAGCATCTCGTTTACCGATTAGGCACACTACAGCCTGCCGGACTAAACATTGAGTTCAATTATTTCAGAGCATGACGGGCCCCCCATTTTACTTTTATTTTTAGTTATTTTTTCTCTTTTCTTTTTCTTTTTTTCTTTTTTACATTTTTTACAATTTTTTTTTGTGTTTATTTCATTTCATCTTAGTTTGTTCAGTTTGCTTACCCACTGTTTTTTTTTGATGTTTGTACTTGCTGCTGTTCAATCTTCAGTCCGTTAACCCCCTATCTGTACTAATGCGTTGTCTTTCAACACACCATTAACATATTGTTTGCCTTTGCTCCATGACCTTTTGGTCAGCTATGCGGCCTGGTCCAATCTACACCTTCTCCTTTGTTATCTCTTGCCCCACCCCCGCCTCACTTGCTTATAACCTTTGACATTTCTAATATTTGCTAGTTCCGAAGAAGGGTCACTGACCTGAAACGTTAACTCTGTTTCTCTTTCCACAGATGCTGCCAGACCTGCTGAGTGGTTCCAGAATTTCTTGTTTTTATTTCATGTTTAACTAATGTGCTGGAGTTTTTTGAGGAGGGAACAGAGAGGGTTGATGAGTGCCATGCTGTTGATGTGGTGAACATGGACTTTCAAAGGGCATTTGAAACAGTGCCACACAACAGACTTGTGAGCAAACTTGTAGCTCATGGAATAAAAGTGACGGTAACAACATGGATATGAAATTGGCTGAGTGACAGAAAACAAAGGGTAATGGTTAATTGATGTTTTTTGGACTGGAGGAAAGTTGGTAGTGGAGTTCCCCAGGGATCAGTGTTGGGACCCATGCTTTTCCTGATATATATTAATAAACCTAGACCTTGGTATACAGGGCACAATTTCAAAGTTTGCAGATGATACTGTTACGACCAGGTGAGAAGGGGTCTTGGGGTTCTGTCTCAGCCTTTGCCTGGTTTAACCATAACAGGGTTTAATTTTAAAAATACTGTGTTTTAGCTCCCCCCTCTGTGAATCCTTGTTCACTGCTTTCTAATTGTAAGGCAAAAAAATAAACCAGACATGTTTTCTTAGATTTAAACAAGCAAGGTGGAAGTTTATTAACCTTAAACTCTAATTCAGTTAAGGACTACAAGTTAGCGAAGCTATCACGCTAGCATGCATTCGCGATAAACACACACGCAGATAGAGACAGAAAAAGTAGAATAAAGGGGAAATGTTTGAGGCAATAGCTGGGTTTATTTATAGTCCTTTGACTCAATGTGGAGTCTTTGGTTGCCGATAAGTCTTGCTGTTAGTTGGGGCCGAGTGCACGCTTTAACTTGTTTCGATGTAGGAGTCTTTTCTCTCTTGAGGTTTAAGCGGCTTCAGTGGGTCCGGAGGCTTGTGAGAAAGCAAGAGAGAGCCAGCCAGGAGAGAGGCTGTCTTGTTCCAGGTTCATTTACAATTTGCAGTCTGTCTTCAAACTGTCCTGTGAGCACAATTCAAAACTCCAAGTTGGTCAGAAGGTGACGAAGTGGTTTAACCACTCCTGCGTTTGTGGATTCTTCATCTTCGCAGACACTTGAATGTAAGCTTTCTACACCTTCAATGTCCAGTAATCAAAAGCCATTTGAGTTAATTGGGCCAGGGAGTAGTTGCTTTGTCTCCAAAAGCACTGTCTCTTAGTAAGCAAATGTCCTCCAGCCAAATGTTTGGTGATCCCTTTAAACAAGTCATTTCTTCAACAGTTTAAAATTAATGTTCATATGATGAAATTAATATGCCTCATTATTGGCAGGTGCGTGTCTTCATGACACCTCCACACCCAATGGATTGAAATGCGATTTTTTCTTTTTAGAAGAGTATTTCATTAAAAGGGACCAGAGAGAAGATAAGTACAGGAAAACACACACAACTCTCTCTCATTCATTCAGAAATCCTAATAATTCTTACAGCCTGTCTTTTTTTGTAGAAGTGCTGCTTTAAACTGTCCTTTTTGGCATTCCAATAAACATGTGGTTTTCGGGGAAGTTTTTCAGTTTGCACATTTCTATGACTGCCTGGGGTGTCTTTGTTCCAGTTCAGGTCTGCAAGGGGGAGGGTTAGATTTAATTAGCCCTAAGTGGGAGTTCTGCTCATGTGCGTCGGCAGTGGGCCATTCTACTCTGAACTCTCTTTCAGTGCTTTGATGAGCTTTTCACCTTGGGGGATGGCCGGTTCCCTTTTCTTCTGACTGTGGGGGAGGATTCCTTGCTAATCTTCCCTTTGTCCTCTGGGACACGCATGCTTGCAGGTATTGGTCCAAATTCTGCTGCACTCCGCTGCGGCACTTCGAGTAGGTTAGGCATCACCGTCACGGATTCTCTGCCCTCTTGAGGAGTTTATTTGTCTTTGCAGGTTCCTGTAAATGCCATTAGCAACTCTGGTGGGCTGCTTCTTGTGTCTGCATTTACATAGGAGAATGTGGGGTCTAACTTTTCAAATACTGTGGGGTCGGCTGACCGGACAGTAAGAGTTTCCTCTTAGGATTCCTCCCTGACTTCCTTTAATCTGCCCTCTAGGTCCCTTTTTCCCCCTTCCTTTCTAACCTTTTGCCAGCCTTGTGCCTGTCTGTCCTCATTTGTTCTCGGCAGGGGACCCTTACAGTTTAGCAGCCCTCTGCTGGAGGATCCTCCAAACACCGATACAGGACTTACGGGTGCATATTGCACTGTAAGTTGGGGTTTCCTCCCAACCTGGCACCTGTGGCAACTCCTACACCATATCTTTATGGACTTTTGGCCAGTTAAATTGCTGTCTTATGCAGGCTTTGGTCTTTCAGATACCGATATGTACAGCCACTGTTGTCTCGTGGGCCATTCTTAATATTTTTCTCCGGTACCTCTGCTGCACCACTGTCCATTCCTTGCTCTTGGGTCTGTGAGGAGAACTCCATTTCCTCATCAGTACCTCATTCTTTAAATAGTAGCAATCAAGGACTCCCTCTGCTTCAATTTCAGACTGGGCAGCCTGTGTTAACTCTTTCAATACTAGGTCGGCTTGCTGAGCCTCAGCTAGTGAAGATCCATTTAGCTCATTCCCTGGGTCTTCTAACTTTCCAAAGAAAGTCTCGGACAGATAGACCTTCTGGTCATCTGCCTGCAGTGCCAATACAGTCTCCTCTGGGGGCGCTGGTTTGATCATGGCCTGAAACTGAAGGGGTCTGTCTCCTGCCACTGATCTGCCTCTCTGACCTCCTGCAGTCTCTCTTTCACTACTGGGGGTGCTACCACCTTCAATCCCCACCAGATCATTACCTAGGAGCAGCTCAACCCCATCCACAGGCCAAATAGGGACAATCCCTACAGTCACCGGTCCTGAAACTAGGTCGCACTCCAGGTGCACCCTGTGTACAGGTACAAGCATACACTGCCCTCCAATACCATTCACCACCATTCTAGTGTTTACTGCACCTCTGGGGGAAAGGTCAGGCCTTTTGCCAGTAAAAGGGATTTAGTGGCACCTGTGTACCTGAGAATTACTATGGGCTTGCTTGCCCCACTTGAGGGGTATGGGGTTACTCTCCCTTCAGACACAAAAACCTGATAACTTTCAGCAATCCAACTAAATGTTCCTGCAGCCTTAAGCTTCCAGGGTCTCACTCTTACTGCAGTTAAAGCTACAGCTTGTTCTGTTGTACTTTCCATCAGGGTCCCTTCTCCTTCACTGGGTGGGTGTGCCCTGATTAAATCTGCAGGTTTTCCCTTTAGTTTCCAGCAGTCAGCTCTTAGATGCCCTGCTTTATTACAATGGAAGCACACAGGTCTCCGGGTCTCACTCATACTTACAGCACCTTCCTTTTTGGCTGGAGGAGGGGCCCCCTGTGTCTCCTGCTTTTCTTCCCCTCCCAGGACTGCTTGGGTTTTTATCACCTTCCCACCCTTTGTCCTTTTCGGATTTGTGAGGGTGATTAGGAAAGGTTTTCTCTTGGGAAACCGACTTAGAAATGACAGCATAATCTATTGGCCAGAACGGCTGCCTGCTGGGCTGTATGAGTCTTTTGTTCCTCTACGTGTGTCTTTATGGAGAGTGAGAGAGAATTTTTAAAATCCTCTGGCATAATTACTTCTCTGAGATTTTCATAGCTGAGCTGCACTTTAAGCACCCTCAGCCACTGGTCAAAAACCAGCTGCTTATTTCTCTCAAACTCTGGGTAAGTTTGGTCAGCTTGCTTCTTGAGGGTTCTAAACTTTTGGTGATAGGCTTTCAGTTTTAACTCATATGCCCCAAGGATAGCATTTTTTGTCAATTCATAATTGGATGAACTCTCATCTGTCAATATGGAATCAACCTTATGGACTTTTCCAGTTAGCTTGCTTTGTATCAGGAGCGTCCAATCCTCAGCTGGACACTTTAACTGCCTTGCCAGTTTTTCAAAACACACAAAAAAGCCTTCCACATCTCCCTCATTGAATTTTGGGATCAGTTGGGAATGTTTTAAGAATTCTGTACCCTGCCCTGAATTACGCTCCGTATTGGCCATGCTTTCACTGGGGTTACTCTGTCGTCCCCGAGTCAACTCAAGCCGCCGTTGTTCTCTCTCTTTGCATTCTTTCTGGAAGGTTCTTTCTTTCTCTCACTCCTGTCTCTCTTATTCTTTCTTCTGTCTCTCTCTTTCTTTCTCCCATCTCTCTCTTTCTCTTTCCCTGTCTTCGATTTCAAGTTTCCTTTATTCCAATTGTATCTTTGCTAGCAATACCCTGTCACAGTCTGCTTCTAACCCTGTTTCTGCTTCTTCAGATTCAAGGGAAAAATGATTGGCCACTAGTTTTAGGAGTTCTGACTTCCTAGCCTTGCCACGTACAGTGATCCACATTTTCCTCAAATCCTCCATAGACAGTCCTTTTAACTTATCTGAAGTTACTGCACCCTGGCTTGGGGAGCTACTAGCTTCAGTCACAGACATGTTAGTATTCTAGCACACACATCCACAAGAAAACCTGTAGTGAAATATTTTCTCTTTTTGTGTGGTATCAATTTGACTTCCCACTTCGAGTTTCTCATTTGTCTGTGGGTCAAATCCAGGATGCTAGCTCCCAAATTTCTGTTATGACTAGGTGAGAAGGGGTCTAGGGGCTTCCCTCTCAACCTTTGCTGGTCTAACTGTAACAGGGTTTAATTTTAAGAACACCGTGTTTTAGCTCCTCCTCAGCGAATCCTTGTTCACCGCTTTCCAATTGTAAGGCAGAGAAATCAATTAAACAGGTTTTCTTAGATTTATTCAAGAAAGGTGGAAGTTTATTAATCTTAAACTCTAATTTGGTTAACAACTACGAGTATGCGACACGACCCACGAGCATGCATATGCGATAAACACACATGCAGATAGAGACAGAAAAAGTAGAAGGAATAAAGGAGAAAAGTTTGAGGCAATATCTGGTAACTATTTATGGTCCTTTGAGTTCAATGTGGAGTCTTTGGTTGCCGGTAAGTCTTGCTGTTCGCAGGGGCCAAGTGCACACTTCAACTTGTTTCGATGTAGGAGTCTTTTCTCTCTTGATGTTTAAGTGACTTCAGTGGGACCAGAGGCTTGTGAGAAAGCGAGAGAGAGCCAGCCAGGAGAGAGGCTGTCTTGTTCCAGGTTCAGTTACAATCTGCCATCTGATCAAACTGTCCTGTGAGTACAATTCAAAACTACAAGTTAGCCAGCATGTTAGTCATGTGACTAACCCCTGATTTGGGAACAACCACTGCTGCGGTTTGTGGATTTCAACGTTCTTGGTGAGGGGTGGGTAAAAATGATGTGGATCACCATTGCCCAGATCAATTTCTGTTAATTGAATCAGTGAACAATTATTTTGTCCCTCCAAGCACTGTCTCTTAGCATGCAAATGTCCTCCAGCCAAATGTCTGGTGATCTCTTTAAACAAGTTATTTCTTCACTCCAGCAACAGTTTAAAATTAGTGTTCATACAACAAAATTAATATGCCTCATTCTTGGCAGGTGGGGGTCTTCATGACAGTATGCTAATGAGCCAAGTACCATGCTTGGACTACATGCCACTCTCTCTCTGCTATTGTAACACCAAGAGGCAAGTCCTGTAATAGTTAGCTCTGTACTGTATGTATTAGCTGTTTAATAAACCTGTTTTGAGATCTTCAAACAATCTGAACTCCATGCATCTCATTTATGTTGCATCAGACAACATAAAAAAAGCTTCTCATTGTAATTGCCATTGTGGGTAGCCCTCCAGGGCCCTGGATTGCCCCCAAATGAGGGACCCACCCCGATCCCACTAGGAGGCCACCAGATTTTACCTGGTGGCATCTCCCAGTGGCAGCGGGCCCCTCCGCCTTCTATTAAATTGAGTCAGAGGCAGGAAGAGGCCCTTAAGTGGCCATTAATTGTCCAGTTAAAGGCTTTAATTGGCCCTGATCGGGAAGGCTGCCCTCGGCCTTCCCCGCGCTGGACTAAATTGAAAGGTGTCATAAAGGCGACAGGCACACTGCCCCCGCCTACAAACGCAATTTTATGGGCACCCCACCTCCATTCCTGTCCCGAGGGGGCCCATAAAATTCAGCCCCACATCATCTTATTTTTAACAAAAACAAGAAATGCTGGAATCACTCAGCAGGTCTGGCAGCATCTGTGGAAAGAGAAGCAGAGTTAACGTTTCGGGTCAGTGACCCTTCTTCGGAACTGACAAATATTAGAAAAGTCACAGATTATAAACAAGTGAGGTGGGGGTGGGGCAAGAGATAACAAAGGATTAGGCACACTACAGCCTGCCGGACTGAACATTGAGTTCAATAATTTCAGAGCATGACAGCCCCCCATTTTACTTTCATTTTCAGTTATTTTTTCTTCCTTTTTTTTGCATTCCTTTTTACATTTTTTACAATCTTTTTTTGCATTTATTTCATTTCATCTTAGTTTGTTCAGTTTGCTTACCCACTGTTTTTTTCAGGTTGTTTTTCTTCAGGTTTGCACTTGCTGCTGTTCAATGTTCAGTGTATTCACACCTAATCTGTACTAATGCTTTGTCTTTCAACACACCATTAACATATTGTTTGCCGTTGCTCCGTGACCTTTTGGTCAGCTATGTGGCCTGGTCCAATCTGCACCTTCTCCTTTGTTATCTCTTTCCCCACCCCCACCTCACTTGTTTATAATCTGTGACTTTTCTAATATTTGTCAGTTCCGAAGAAGGGTCACTGACCCAAAACGTTAACTCTGCTTCTCTTTCCACAGATGCTGCCAGACCTGCTGAGTGGTTCCAGAATTTCTTGTTTTTGTTTCAGATTTCCAGCATCCGCAGTATTTTGCTTTTATCATCTTATTTTTAATTAGGTTGTTTGTGAGCTAAATATTGTCCTGATAAACCAATGTCCCATCTGTCCTAACATCTCATCTGAAAGATGACACCTCCAACAGTGCTCTGGAGGGTATGCCTAGACTTTGTGCGGAAGGCTCTGGAGAGGGACTTGAACCTACATTCTTAAACCCATGGCATGTTTAGACAATGCTATGAGATGGGCCATTTAACCAGTACTTGCTCTCTATGCTTTGGGCATTAACTTATTTATACAAATGCAAGCTGCTTGTTTTTTCATCTCCTCCCTCTTTTTTTCTAATTCCATTAAAATTCTTGTATATTTTTAAATTTTCAGTTCTGAAGAAGGGCCTGGCTCTGTCTGTTCTTTGCAAAGATGCTGATTGGCCTCATGAATATTTCCATTATTTCCTGTTTTTGTTTCAGATTTACAGCGTTGTAGTCTTTTGCTTTTTATTTCAAATAGAAAGATCCAGCCATGGCCAGGCGATCAGCAGGAACCAAGTACATAATTAGTTAAATATCATTTAATGCTTTTACCAATGATATTGGGCTGGATTTACTTCTATAATCCTGCCTGAAATTGCACAGGATGTTTCTGGAAAATGATGAGGCCTACTGCTTCCTCCTGAGCCAAGCTTAATTTCCCTGCTCTGCCCCGACAGGAATAGCTGCTGGCTGTGCATCCTCTGACCACCACATGCAGATGCCCACAAGGAAGCAAGTGCTCTAGTTCCCAGACTATTTCCTTTCTTTCTCTCGTTCTGCACCACCAAGGGTTGCCACGTCAGCTTGGAGGTATTCAGGGACATTTTGTCACATGACCCCCACCTCCAACCACCCAACCCTCTCAGCATTATTTGTCCAACATACCTATTCTTGCAGAGCACCACAATCCCAGGCCAATTGGAAAGCAGACAGGTTTGTTGTCACTTGATTGATTCTTGACTGTCAGTCATTCAAACAACTATTTTTCCCATCTCCAATATGTTTATAACTATTAAACAAAAGTGATTAAAGACAATGAAAACAAACAGAATTTGTTTTAATGCCCCTATGATTTTCTACTGGTTGCTTGCAGCAGGAGATTAATCTTTAATTCCTCGGGATGCCCGAACAATCCAGAAGGGTTGGCAATCCTACAACCACCACTCCCCAGGACAGTTAGAAAAAGCTCGACAGTACTCCCGGACATATCGGCAAGAAGGCTGTGAGGTACTAGAATGGAGGGAATAGTCAAAGTAATGGTCTTCTCTCTCTCCAAATGGACCTCAAACACCTGCCTTTGTAAACCTTTATTTCAGCCAAGACCTAAAAATGTTACCTGATTTTATTTTGGTAGCGGGGGAGTGGGGTGGTGGGGGGGGTAGATCTTCTGCTCCTTTAAGTGGCCTCTCTGCCTTTTCTGTTGCTGCAGCAATAGTTCCATGGTAGCACTTTTGAATTTTCATCCCTCTTGATGGTTTGCATCCTGCCTGGAGTCCATCATGCATGTAAAGTGACTCTTGATCCAGGAACATGAGTTGGAATCACAGCAGGGTCAGAGGGGTGGGCAGATGTTCCACCGCACCAGAAAGATTAACATCCAACACGATGGCCTGGATTTTGCTTTGAGAATGACGGGGCGGCTCACCGTGTCTACCGTTTTTATGGAGAAAATTGGACAGCAACTTCTAGAGTATGCAAATGCGAAGCTAAATGTGGAAATCTAAAAGTTGCAGTCTGTGTTACTCTGTTCCTCCACAGGCTGTGCTGTACTAGTACCGCACTGATATACTCGGCACTGAAAACCACTTAAGGCTGTCAAGTTGCTGTACTTATCCAATAGTTACCCACTAAACACACGAGAAAAAGTTAGGCTTCGTCCATTCAGGTATAAGTGAAATTTAATGACGTGATAAGTCACAATAGCTGCCAAACAATGGGCTGAATTTAGTTGCCCGCCAGGCGTCAGGGTCCATGGTGGGGAGGGGTCGTGAAGATTGCTCCGGAGGAGGCCCGTCCTGAACTCGATGTCTTGAGAGCCCATTCCAATCTTCACGGAGGCGGAGAACCCTTGTGGCGGCTCCCTGCCACCACTTGGCGATGGGCCCTGCATTTACATATTTAAATAAATTTAAATACCTGGTTGGGAGGGGGGGAGCAGGTAATTTTTCCTGTGTCAGAGTGGGAGAGAGCAGCGATAAAGGTCCCTCATTGGTGGAGAGGATGATGGGAAGGGGTAAGGTTGATAGTCTAGAGTGGGGGAAAGGTCAGTTAGGAAACCTAAGTATTTTGGGGTGCAGAGGGAATGTATCTAATATTGTGGGTATTGGTAGGGGTGGTGGTGGAAGAGGTCCAAGCCCTTTAAAGATGATGTCAGCGCCTGCGCACAGACAGCTGACGCCATTGCCAGTGAAAGACGGGCTGGCCCATCCACATGATCGCGGAGTGGGGGGGCCTGCCGCCCCGTCCATTCAAATGAAGCGCCCCACTGAAGATTGCGATGGCTCACCGACATGCGGCCATCGCGGGCTGGGTGCCATCTGCTTGGCCCACCACTGAAAACAAGATTCTGGCCAACCTCTCTGACATTGAAAATTTAATTTTGCAAGGATGGAATCTCATTACTTCAGGATTTAATTAGAGATGGAGATTAAAAATAAACCTTTTTTTTACATTATCCGTCTCTTTCACTCTCTCTCTTCATCCCATCTTTCATTGCCAATCTTTATCTGTTTTCTCTACATAAATTAATTCTAATTTATACTGCTTCCTGCTTTATACTTCCTGGTTTAGACTCTGCTTGGCTCAGTGAGGATTCTTCTATCTGATTGGTTGAAGAAGCTTGCTGTTTCATGTCTAGCTCACAGACGCCACAAATCCCCTGTAGAAGGTGCCACACCGGATCAGACACAATGAGGGGAATTTTATGCTCTCCCCTGCAGTGGGTTTGTTTAGTTTAGTTTAGTTTAGAGATAAAGCACTGAAACAGGCCCTTCGGCCCATCGAGTCTGTGCCGACCATCAACCACCTCCCATTGGAGGTGGGAGAGCATATAATCAGGTGGGATGGGGGCGGGGGGATCCCGCCACCTTCCCGCCTCCACCAAAATAAAGTCCGGGGCAGGAAGGCCAGTGAATGGCCTTCCCATCCCACTGCCAATTAAGGCCCTTAACTGAGCAATTAATGCCCATTTAAGGGCCTCATCCCACCTCCACCACTGCAATTAGCCATGTGGCGAGCGCCCCTGTCGCAACCCAGGTAGCATGGCAGGACAAATCGTGCGGGCTGCTTGCCAGCTCCAGGGGTGGGGGTGGGTGGGGGATCACTTGTTAAAAGGCACTTAGTGCCTGAACGAGGGAACCAGCATCGGGAAAGGGGGGGCATCCCACTGAGAGCTACCCCATGCTCTTGATACCAACGCCCCTTATCCCTCCAACCCTGCAACTCCAACCACGTGAGATCCCTCCTGCCCTGAACTACCTGTGGCCTGGGTCCAGCGCCACTCCTGGGCCTCGGGTAGGTGCTCCACCGGCACCAACCGTCACCTCCGCAGTGGCACTGCTCAGTTAAAGAACTGCAGGCCTCTGATTTGCTGGCAACTCTCACAGGGCAGGACTTCCATCGCAGGGGTCCTTGAACTCATGGAAGGCCCGCTGCTGTCCACTTAAGTAGCTAATTGACATTAAATTCGGCAGGCCACCCACAGAAGAGACGACGCGGGGTTGTCGGCATCGCTTTTACCAGACGTTGAGACCCCCAACACCCGGATAAAATCCCGGCCCAAGTTTCCACTCTAAAGCCTGCAAAAAACTCTGTGTGCAGCTGTAGGCGTAGTAAATGGAGTGCCATTCCTTTGGCACTGGCCATAAAATCCAAACCATCAATTGCTGAACCAGATACAATTTTAGGTACAGTATTGCCACGAATAATGTATGAGTTTGTGCCATGTTTTTATCCATTATTAGTAGCTGCGTCGATCCTCCTAGGAGTATCAGCATACACTGTAATGTGCTACAGAGTCCCAATAGCTGAACCTAGTGTTGCTATTTAAGATTTTATTATCTCAAGAAGCACAAGTCAACAAGCAAACAGACTTTTCAACACAATTTCCCAGCAGAGTCATTAAGATAGCTTTCTGATACAGTTTAGCCAATGCACTATAGTTAATCCCATGTCTTACGCATAAATTTCAAATACTTCCACCCAAATGATTCAATGAAGCTTCAAATCCCAAACCTAATCAATTGCTTACAATGGCACTAATTGTCAACTATATCCTCAACTCATAAGTGAAGCCAACTGTAACAAAAGCAGAAATTTGCATTTCATCTCTTTAACACATCCCAATATACTTATCATTTGAAATGCTGTCACTGTCATACAAAGGCAGTTGTTGGTTGGCATCCTTCCATCTACGAAAGATGATGGACACGCAGCAAACAATCCATTTAGGTGGGGTGTCGTCTCTTAGTGCACCTTTGCTGATGGCTGTGAAGGCCAATCCTTGAGAGGCAGGTTCTGTCACAAGTGCTGCACGAGAAGCTGTGTGTTGTTGCTTTTGATGTTGGCACCTGTTGCCAAGCTGTTGTAGCAACTGGTCCTTGTGGTAGTACACAGCAGTTTACAGAATGTGTCGCCATTTCACTCTTTCTCCAGCTAGTGACTCCCAGGTGCAATAGTCAACATTTAGGGCCTTCATGTCATGCTTGCAAGCATCCTTGAAGTGAAACTTTGGGCGCTCAACTGGTCATCTGGCCCCGCTACCTCACCATAAATGTAATATCTCCAAATTTGCAGATGACACAAAACTGGGTGGGAGGGTGAGTTGTGAGGAGGATGCAGAGAGGCTTCAGGGTGATTTGGACAAGTTGAGTGAGTGGGCTCAAGCATGGCAGATGCAGTATAATGTGGATAAATGTGAGGTTATCCACTTTGGTAGCAAAAACTGGAAGGCAGATTATTATCCGAACAACTGTAAACTGAGAAAGGGCTATGCAGCGAGACCTGGGTGTTCTTGTACACCATTCGCTGAAGGTAAGCATGCAGGTGCAACAGGCGGTAAAAAAGGCAAATGGTAAGTTGGCCTTCCTAGCGAGAGGATTCGAGTACAGAAGCAGGGATGTCTTGCTGCAATTATACAGGGCCTTGGTGAGGCCACACCTGGAATATTGTGTGTAGTTTTGGTCTCCTTATCTGAGGAAAAATGTTCTTGCTATAGAGGGAGTACAGCGAAGGTTTATCAGACTGATTCCGGGGATGGCAGGACTGACATATGAGGAGAGATTGAGTTGGTTAGGATTATATTCGCTGGAGTTCAGAAGAGTGAGGGGGGATCTCATAGAAACCTATAAAATTCTAACAGATTTGACAGGGTAGATGCAGGAAGAATGTTCCCGATGGTGGGGGAGTCCAGAACCACGAGTCATAGTCTAAGGATACAGGGTAAACCTTTCAAGACTGAGCTGAGAAGAAATTTCTCCACCCAGAGAGTGGTGAGCCTGTGGAATTCGCTACCACAGAAAGCAGTTGAGGCCAAAACATTGAATGTTTTCAAGAAGGAGTTAGATATAGCTCTTGGGTCTAAAGGGATCAAAGGGTATGGGGCGAAAGCGGGAACAGGTTACTGAGTTGGATGATCAGCCATGATCATAATGAATGGCAGAGCAGGCTCGTAGGGCTGAATGGCCTACTCCTGCTCCGATTTTCTATGTTCCTATTTTCTGTTCTATGTTCGTACAGAAGGTCCTTGGGAATGCAACCATCTTCCAACCTATGGACATGTCCGCAGACACAGTAGCAAATCCTCACACAAGGTTACACAAATAGCAATTAGATCAAGGAACAGATAATGACCCAGAATTTCCTAGGTTACTTTTATCCTGAAAGTGCGCCAAAGTTTGCATCAGCTTCTTTTCTAATCTTGCCGAAATTTCTTGTGGATTGCATTTATCTCTGCTGGAATGTAAAAACTGAGATACAACAAGCTCAAATGCCAATAGAGGCAATAACAAAATTGCTGTTTTCTTTTGCCATAGTTTCTTACTCTTAGAACCTCTTATCTCTGCTGCTTGTCTTCCTCTCCCATTTTGTCAAACAGGGGTACACCCATTGGAAAAGCCATTCCAAATGCTAAGTTTTACTATGTTCAAGGTTCTATATAAATGCAAGTTGCTGTGTTGAATGCATTCAATGGGTGTCTGAAAAGTTTTGGGTGCACTGAGACTGGCATTGCTTTAGGTAAGTGTGCAGCTCTTAGTAAACATTAAAAAAATGCAAATAAAATTGCAAGCAAACTTCAAAAATCTCATTTTCACAAACATCAGGTGACTTTGAGTCTGTGCATTATTCATGTGAGTCTAGGAAACTCGCATGCGCTTGCCTTTTGAATAGGGGATGGGGGGCACGAAGCTATGTAAATACATCACAGAGGGTTTTGGTGGATGTATCTTAGAAGTGGTTTTAACTACCGAGGAAATTCGTGCATAGCCATTTCTTATCGTAAAACCAACATAAATCAGTTACAGTGAATTTTCTTGTTAAAAAAAGCACTATGTCCCTCTTACACCAAGGTTATTCAATCTGTTCCAGTGTTGTTAGTTGACAGAACGAACACCAGAAGAACTCCCCTGCTCTTTTTTGAATCATGCCATGGCAATCACCCAAACAAGCAGACAATGCCTTTTTTACGTATCTCATCTGAAAAACAGCATCACCAATAATGCTGTAATCCCTCAGTACTGCATTGGACATCAGCCTATAACATATGCTTAAGTCTGCAGAATGAGCTTTGAACCCATAACTTTCCGATATACGGGTGAGAAAGCTACCACTGAGTCCAGCTGAATACTTGCATTGCCCTTGACTGTTTATGTAGATATGGAGAAATAAAATAAAGATGATCATTGTATTTATCACATACAGGACAATAGCTTTGATTCAGAATAGCAGTGTTATCTGGGTTAGGTTTAACATAGCATAATTCAGTTTAGAATGATAGTATTACAGATTTAGCTGGGCTGCTCATAGCATTATAGAAACATTTAATTTCAAAGATTGCAGTACCTGCTTTGAAACGTTAGCTCTTTCCTATTTATAAAGTAAAAGTACTTGTGAAATCCTAGAAAGTTTAGATTTTTACAAATTTGCACTCCTGATGCAAAACTTTGTGCTGGGAGCATAATTTCATAAAGTGTGTCATTTTGGAAGACATTAATATAATAACAAAGTTTGATTAGCAACAATTTAATTGCTATATTAAAAGAATTATAATTTCCTCTCCAGTGTACTGGTCTCAGCCTCAAAAAGGCTATTCACCCAATTGTAATCCAATTCACGCACTTTACATCCAACAATATTTTGAGTGCCAGTAATGTCTTTGCAGTACATTGGCTGAAAGTTTATTCCAATGTTTATTATGTTTTACAGCTACCAGGAAAAGAAGCTCAATAATTTCCATCTTCGCTGTCTGCAGAGCATTATGGGTATATCCTGGCAGGACAAAATCACAAATGCAGCAGTCCTCCCAAAAGAAGAGCTCCCAAGTGTGTTGGCACTAAACAAACAGAGGTAGCTTAGATGGATCGGAGATGTCCGCGGATGGAAATGGCCGCATACCCAATGACCTTCTGTATGGTGAGGTAGCTTGCGCCAGATGACCAGTGGCGCTCCCAAAGCTGTGCTTCAAGAATGCTTGCCAGCATGACATGAAGGCCCTAAATGTCAACTATCATACCTGAGAGACACTAGCTGGTGAAAGAGGTAAATGATGACATGTCCTGTGGACTGGTATGCACTACCATGATGACCAGTTGCTACAGCAGCTTGGCAATAGGTGCCAATGTCAAAAACAACTCACAGTGTCACTTGACAGCTTCACGTGCAGCACTTGTGGCAGAACCTGTCTCACAAGGATTGGCCTTCACAGCCATCAGCAAAGGTGCACCAAGAGAAGACACCCCACTTAAATGGATTGTTTGCTGTGTGTCCATCACCTTTTGTAGATGGAAAGATGCCAAAAATTATGTTTTGAGTAAAGATTATTTTTTCTAATACCTCTTTGAATGTACTTTTCAAATTTATAATCTTTAGTTCAAGTTACTTTGAAGTTATATATCCTAGGTTATATCCTAGGTTATCGTATATGTACCATTTAATATTTTGTGTACCTTGAAAAGGTCTCCCTCTTAATACCCTCTTTAGATTGTAGTGCTTCAGTTGGCAGATAAAGAAGAATCATTTTAGATCGGATTCTTCTTTCATACCTGAAATTTCTTACTGTTATTTTAGTGAAGCATTAGCAGTTCATTTATGTGATCTTTCTTCAAATGACTTTGTCAGATTTTTAATTATGATTTAAAAGTTTTTGGCTTTGTGAAAAACATTGTAATTTCTTATGCATGGTTTGATGTGAAGCATAATTTGAATTAGTCCCTTGTTGAGCTGAAGTGGCTTACAACTATTTTTGTGAGCAGAATAGTTTTATCAGCCAGTAGAGTTCAGTGGTTAATTATTCTAAATAGCTAATTAGAACTGCTAATTCATGTACTTACAAATAGAAGCAGGAGCTGAAATCACTTGAGTTATATTAAGTTATATAGCAATCATCATGATGCTGACTAAGGTGATAAAATGTCAAGGATTCTTTAATGTTCCTTTCATGAGACACTTATGAGGATGCTAAAAACCTATTTGATGCATATGTCTTATTCTGACAATCCTTTCATGACAACAAACATTGTACTTTGTCTTTGAACTTTCAAGTTTAAAAAGTTTATTCTGATTTTGTGGCAGTATCAGCATGAACATGACACCAATCCAATTAAGCCCCACTTTAGACTGGACCAAGCTTTAATTTACCATTGGCAGTAAATAAAGATATTCAATTGTTAAACTGGAAGCTTGCAGGTAAATATTATTATGAATGCTATGGTGAGAGCTGATCAGAAAATTACACATCTCAAAAACGCCAAGAGCAGGTAAGTGTTATGGTGGAGAAAATAATGACTACAAGGTAAGCACCCCTAGCATATACAGCCACAAAACTAGGATGAGGAAAATAGAAGCACTTGCTACAGGTCTGAAGACAATTAAGTGACATGAACAAGAATTGCATTTAACCAGTAAATCAGTGGTGAACAATTGAAAGGACTAACACCAGCAGAGAGTTAACAAATGACTCCATCTTCACAGATATGGGTCAGGATTTTCCTTTCTGGGTGAGAAATGGATGGTCAGGCCTGTTTCCAGGTATCAAACTCACTCCCAGGGGAAACCGTCACTGGCCCCGATTTTGGTGGGAAGCGCCCCCTTAATTGGCCTGGAGACGGGAGTGGCGGCCAATTGGCAGCCGCGGGGGTGGTAAAGGAAACAGAACTGTGCAAGTGCGGGCCCGATTTAAATTCCAGAGAGCTTGTTGTGGAAGGATAATGCTGGAGCCTATCTTTACTCAGTTTCACATTTATCGTGTAGAGTAAAAGGATTACAAACATGTAACTCCTCGCTCAAAAACCTCCACCAGTCTCAGTAAGTGTCTGTTTATAAGTGCTCAAGTAAGACCCCAATTAACACCATCCACTTGCATACAGTTAAACAATTGATACACAATTAACAGCAGCCATTGCTGTGGCTGCCATTTCAATGCATTACCTGCTGCTGGAAAGCTGCGTCAGGAGAGGCAGAGGCCTGGAACCTGGAGCAAGGCAGCCCCTCAATTGGCCGATGTGAACCTGGAGGTCTTCCTGGAGGCCGTAAGGGAGAAGAGGGAGGTCCTCTTCCTGGACGGTGTCAGGAGGAGGCCTACCTCCCAGACCAAGCAGGCCTGGATGGAGGTAGCTGACACAGTCAGCAGATAAAGGGTGGACTGGGGGAACTGGCTCCAGTGTAGAAAGAGGTTCAATTATTTTATTTGCTCTGGCAAGGTGAGTGCTATGCCCAACCCCCAGGATGAGTCTATGGGTATTCACCCTCCAACATACTCCAACTGAGGAGCCTGAGGGTGCATGCAGCTTCTGAACATGGGAGGAATGTGTGCCCAGGGCACTTACTGGCCCCTCATTGTGTTGTTGAAGAACTGCCAGCACTGAAACATACAGCTTCTGATAAAAAGGAGCAAATGGCATTGGATATAGAAGCATCCCTTCAAGAATCCAGATGAATCAATGTCCATAATTCAACTATAAGTCCTTAAAAGATATTTTACAAAACAAGTACTCTCGTAACAAAATATTTATTGCCTCTCCCTATTCCTTCAGACAAAATGCATCACCTCACACTTGTCAGTATTAAATTCCATCTGCCACTGTCTGCCCACTTTGTTAGCCTATCTATGTACTGTTGCAAGCAGTTCATATCGTCCTCACTGTTTGCCATAACTCCAAGTTTGGTATCATCAGCAAATTGTGAGATTCTACTTTGTATTTCAAATGTCAAGTTATTTATATATATCAAAAAAGCAGTGGTCCCAACACTGACCCTTGGAGAACAGCACTGTCAACCATCCTCCAGTCTGAAAAGCAACCATTTACTATGACTCGCTGTTTTCTGTCCTTAAGCCAATTTTTTTATCCAGTTGGACACTGATCCTCCTATTCCATGAGCTTCGATTTTGTTAACCAGCCTTTTGTGTGGTACCTTATCAAATGCTTTCTTAAAATCCATACAAACAACATCCACTGCATTCCCTTCATCAACCTTCCCTGTTACTTTATCATTTTCAGTTAGATTAGTCAGGCTTGATCTGCCCTTTATAAATCCATGCTGACCATCCTTAATTATCTGGAATCTTTAAGTGTCTATTGATATTTTCCCTGATTATAGTTTCTAAAATGTTACCCACCATGGATGTTAAACTAACTGGCCTGTAGTTGTTAGTTACACCCTTTCTTGAATAAGTGTGTCACATTTGCCAGGCTCCAATCCTCTGGTACCTCCTCCATATCCAGGGAAGATTGGAAGATTATGGCAAGCCCTTCTGCTGTTTCCTTCCCACTTCCTTTAGCAACCTAGAGGCAGGAACCCTCACAACATTTAAGAAGTATTTAGATGAGCAGCTGAAATGCCATAGCATACAAGGCTATGGGCCAAGTGCTGGAAAATGGGATTAGAATAGATAGGTGCTTGATGGCCCATAGCAGTCAATCCTATGCTGAGGGTATGGCCTCCATTGCCTTACTGCCCCTCGTCCATCTCCTCTGTCCTCCTGATGCCTGGGGCTCTGCCCTTCCTGTGGAGGGTGTTGATCCTCATTGCGACTGCATCCAAAATCTGAGAGTCGTGCTCAGGTGGCTACAGAATAGTGTTTGGCAGCCTTGCCCCCTTCTCTTTTCGGCCCACAATGCCTGTAGGGTGACACTCCAAGTGCCTACTGACCACTGCCCCCGCAACCTGTGCTGACCCGATGGCACTTGTGGGTCCCTTCTACACTGTTCACCATTTCATGAAGCCCACCTAACTCCCTAGGCCAGCCATGACTGGCTCACCGCTGTGATGCCACCTCCATGAATTTGGCAGCCCATGCGCCCTTGTGAAAATCTGAACATGGTCCTTAACAAGCTCTCAATGAGCTACTTAATAATCTTCATTGATGAAGTTAATCGATCGGAAGGATTCTAGGGGCTGCCCTCTCCCAGCCCTGGTGATACTCACTGGCACCGGGTACAGCATCGGGAAATCATTACACTGGTCAGTGCTGGCATTTTCATCCTGCCTCCATTCCCGCCCCTGACGAGAAGTGAAAATTCAGCTCATGGAAATTGTTGTAGATTTGACAATATAGGACAATATCACTGATTTTGGTGAATTTTCTCTCAATACAGGCTACGTTTATGAAGAACAACTTGCATTTATGCAGCACCAAAAACTTATGCATCACATAACAAGGCTGATAGGGTCAATGGAAATACAAAAGCACAAAAAATAACATGAGCTGAATAGTGAGCAGATTGAGATTGAAAAGGAAGCAATGGACCACATAAATGGGACTGAAATCCACTGCACATTTACAAAATTTCCCACTCCACATCAAACAGATACACTGGCCAGAGCAGCAAAATAGTAAACTAGCATTGAGAGAAACCAACAGCGAACAGAGAGCAAGTGTACCGAACCACCCCCTCCCCACCCTGTGACCTGCCCCTCCCCCATCTTGACAATCAGATACTTTTTCTTTTTTCCTTTTGAATTTGTTAACCTGAAATGATGTATAGCAGTTATCAAGCATACAATGCTACAATGCCCTGAAGTACAAGATATCTCCATTCAATATATGACAGGATTTTGTACAGGTTCTGCTACAAATTAACGATTAGAGGTTCCAGGAATGAACCATGCCTATTTGGGCAAAAGTTGAAATAGCTATACTAACGAATATTTAAAATGATTAGCAAAATATTTGTACACTGTTATGCTGTTGAGTCAATACAATTAATTGCCACTGACTAACATGGATAGGAAGCATTTGATTCCCAAAAATGGTAGTCAGTATTTATAAGAAATCAGGAAGCAAAAACTGAAACCAGGATGGTCGTTAATTTTACATATGTCAGGTTTACATTACCTAAAAGCAATAATATTTCAGTACAATATTAAATTGGTCTATATTAAGGTATGTCTAGAGGATACCTGTATGCAAAATTCTAAATAGTGCAGATAATGTAACTGTCAATTCTGGAATTTATTTCCTTTCAGCACTTCATCTGTCGACAAAGTATGCTTCCGATATCAATATAGCAACTCTGTAGGCATGGAGGTCATGAATTAACCTGTTCTCTTAAACCTTTTTTATTTATTATTCTACAGTTTAAGAACATCGGAGATAAGAATGAGAATGGAAAGAAATTTATATGTATTTGTAATTGTTCATCTGTGTAATTATAATTATTAAGGATATTTTTAATAAGCTATCATCTCAATATTATTAATTCTGAAATGATATAATTATTTGTGTTCCGAGTGTCCAATTAGTTATAATGTTCTTTTTATCACAATTAATCAGCTGAAGTAATGAATCATTATGATTAAACTAGATTTTCTGAGGAAAGTGAAAATAATCTTGATTGTACTGCAGAGAAAATAAAATATTTGATCCTAATAATTTATGAAGGTGAAAAGGCAGGTGAGTGTGTTGATTCAATAATCCACAATCTAAGATATTTCGTTATTAGATTTGAAATATTTTTCCTAAAATGTTTTGAGCTTTATGTTACAAATTTATTATAAAAATCAATGTATATATTCTTGGCTTCAGATTCTCTAATGATTTCCTCACTGTTGCTGTCATTGAAATGTTATTTGCTCTGCTGCAGCAAGCTTCGATATTAATAGTCTTGTTCTTTCGAGAAGGTTGGGTAGGTATAATTGGGTTAGAACAAGCAAGGATATAAAATTTTGATATCAAACATCAAAACTTAAATTTTGTTTGAAAGTCTCTGAAAATTTCTTGCAGCACCTTTGAAGGTGGTCTGGTACATCGCTGGCTGTTAACTCAGTCCTGGTTGTCATTTGTTTTAAACTTAATTGTAGAAGTTTAACACAATGGTGTTCTCATTCATCTGTAGTTGTTGCAGTAAATTAAAACATTTGAAAGATCTAAGGAATTTGGTGGGGTGGGAGGGGGTATAATTTTGTGCGCTGAGTGTTAGTCAATTAATAGCTAGCAATAATTGAGAAAAAGGTCATCACTTTTCCCTTGCTGATACAGTACATATGCTTAAATATCTGGAATCTTAGGAGAGGATATTCATGGATATTGACTTTTGCAGCAGTGTGGAAGGTGGACAGGCCACCTGACCAGTGAGTAGTTTGTAATGTTCTATCAGATTTCTAATTCATGTGTTGTAGCAATTGTCGCCATTTGGAATGTGTCATCTAGTGATAGCTTCTTATACTTTGCAACCCTCTTTCACATCTTGTGGTTTGGTTTGCCATGCTAATCTTAAGGAAAAAAGAAATTGTAGAATCAAAATATACCATGTCGCCTATTTAGACCATGTACAATTTATATATCATGTACTTTCCCCAATATTTTTAAGTTCTTACCAGGGATGAATAACTAACCATAGGCAAGGAAATCTGTAACTGACTTTGCAAGCAAATATCAATGACAAATCCAAGCTCCCCACTTGCCCAATTTATAAGAATCACCTGAATACATGGGTTATTTTCAATCCTTTTCCATTTTCCTGACATTGAGTAGCATCTAACATCTAGTGCAACCCAGTTTCTCATTGATGCTTTATTATTTTGCCTCTGAGAGAACAATTTGGCCTTCCCAAGAACAGGTTCTGGTACCTGTAGAGATCTGGAGTTATTTTGCGATATAACCTGACAGAGCATAATGTTGCAAAGTCCAAGAAAATGGGCCAGCCCTTACAGACTCAGGGAGTGCAGGACCAGGAAGATCAGCAAGGAACATGAGATAGGTTTGGTAGGTGATCTCGAGAAGCTTTGGAAATGCTGTAACTCAGAGCCAAAATGATACAGTCTGAGCTCCCGTGTCACCAGGGGTTCCATTGCTGTAGCATTCATAGAGTTGAGCACATGCTTCATGGTTAACTGTATGCTCTTAGCATCATACACAAAGACCCCATACATTTGCAGCTGGAACCCTCCAAGCTTTCTGCCAATATGCACAAGCTTGCTAGCAGGCATACCAGTGCATGTAGAATTGCTATATAGCTACAAGTTTTCTTCTGTTGCTTAGGCCCTTCAAGTCTTTAGCAGTGTCCTCAGCAGCAGGATGATGGAAGTTCTTCCTCTGGTGAGGAACTTTCTGGGCCATCCTACCCTCCTGCCCTTGCTCCTGTGCACTTGCACCGGGTGAATCTCCCAGTGCAGTCTGCTCTATCTGACCTTCTAAAGTACACAGGTGCCAGTCTTTGAGTTGTATGCTTGGTAGATTAATATCCAGTGTTGCTTTATCTTCCTCCTCTTTCCCTAACCTTACTCACCCCTTTTCTGCAGCTGGGCCTGAAATGGAAGAGAGAGAAAAGGGTTAGCATTTAGTCACGAGATCAAACAGAAACAGATGAGTGGCTACTCAAGTAGCATCATTTTGTCATAAATAGTGTGTGAGGATGAGTTTTCAGTGAGATTTCAACTCCTGAAATGCCATTGGCCCACAATGTCCATGATGTTATCTTCCAGGGTGGACAGCATGTGAATGGATGCTCACCTTCCTCCTGCCCTTGCTGTTTGCACGTATCGACAGCCCTTGTCAGGTCATTAAACATTTTCCTGCATTGCAGTTAGCTCCTTGGTGTAATGCTTGTCCCATTGACCTGTGCTGTCATTTCTGTTCACTGGTGTCGGGCAGCTAACCTGGATGTCTTCCACACATTAGTAATAAAGAGGACACCCCTCCTCCTGAAACCTCCTCCACCAACACCTCTAAAGTTATGTTTGGAAACTAGGGGTCCCTTGCATCTTTGCCTCTGCCTGCTGTTTTTACAATTCTCTAATGGTAGCTGATTAAATCCAAGCTACACCTTCCCTTTAAATAATACATGCTGCCTTTAAATAGCATTCAGGATGTCTGATATTCCCACACCCGATTAGATGAGCTGCCAATGAAGAGCGTGGCTAGCACTGGCAGTCTGCCTCATCTAAGCAAATGAGGCAAGGGGACCAGTTTAGCTCGTTCCTTGTGCCCAAATCATCGGTTGTGTGCTCTGAGTGCACCACCCATTTTGTTCCCAAAAATGACCCGAAACCAACTTCTCCTCCAGTGTATCTAGTGGCAAGAGGAAGAATGGGGATTTTATCTTGTTCTTTTTGTGCAAAGGCTATTGTCTAAGGAACACTAGCTGAAAATCTCAAAGTACTGGCTGCTGCCAAAGCATAGCATGTTATTGCCAAAATGTTGATATAAATTTGAAACATAAAAAGTCATATTTACAAACATCTGTGCCAATGGACATTTTTCCAAACAACCAGTAAGTTAAATTCAAATCTATGCTCTCTGTGATTACCCTGAAAACCAGATCTGAGAAGAATTAATCTCTTCTCAATTTCCACAGCTTTAAAAATTCAGTTTCAATGTCTATTAGATCTACTTCACATTAAGTGATTATGATCTAGATTAGACTTTTGTCATCCATATCAGCATTCTTCACAATTATCTGTAGTTTCCTTTAAAAAAAAGCCAGCTGTGTTGTTTGCATATTGAACAGGAGGCAGCAATGTACCAGACATTTTAACTCCACTTTTAACTCGGGGCAAGCAGCAAGTGTGGAACCATCGGGGTGACAGCAGCCTCTCTCTGGGTTGCTAATGTGAGGCTCAAGCCATATAAACTCACAGGCCTCATTTCAATACCCCAGGCCTGACTCCTGCCTAAGCCCGGTGCCGATGACCTGAGGCCTGTGATGGGAGCAGGGCAATTGTGGTGGGAGGGTGATCTGGAGGAACGGTGCCGTTGTAAGGTAAGTGGGTTAGGCGATAGAGGAGATCATGGTGGGGGAGGGGATGAAAGACTTTGAGCAGGGAAGGCCCAAGTTTTTCTTGTGAACTCCTGTTCCTACCAGCCCACAAGCAAATCTGTAAAAACAAATTAACTCACCTTCTCTCCCCTCTTCTGGACCTGCTTCTCCTTACTGCCAGATTTCCCTGGTAGCACTAGACGCCAACCTAACTGAAAACTGGTTAAAATGACATTGAGGTCTGTATGACATCATCAGACCAAACCTTTGGATTTCAATGAGCCCATCACCTGTTAAAATGACTTAGAGTGTGGCATGGACAAGGCGCTTACCACACCGCCAATATTTTAATCCCATGCATATCCCATTTTCATCGGTGCAGACGATTAAAATCTGAGCTTTTATCTTTTAAAGCCCTCTTCAATTTTTATTGTTGGTTGGCTAATTGTATTCTTCAAATACTTTTTGTAGATGGTTAGTTAGAGCTCTTCATTCCATAAGTAGATGCAATAACTGATAGGTACTATTTACTTTGACAGGAGTTTACTTGAAAAACTTACAGCTCTATGCACAGGCATTTAAAATGACAGAAATTTATGAATTAACACTCTCAGCACTGTGCAGTAAGAGCACATCAGGAATTTGCAGTTCAGCAGATCCTGCAGGATATTGTAAGATCTATCCCATTGACTCGCTGGAGAACAGCAAACTGTTAAAGGTGTCACAATATTGAGAAACAGTTGAGCTAGGCAGCCCTGAAATCATACTTTAATGTGAAATGTCTCATCAAATGTGCATTCTATTTGTTAAGGCCTTCAAGAGGACCACAAGGGAAGTCAAGTCTGCTTTTAATAGGTGTGTTTAGCTGAGCCTATATGGCATGAGCTGGGCAGAAGTCCTGAAACAGCCCAGGAATGTTTCCTGACATGCTGCTAAAACTGCAGATTTAGTGGGGCGAGCCTCCTTTCCTAGATCATAATTTGTATGAGTGTGTATGGGAGCACAAAATCACAAGATCCAGGTGGTGTCCCAATTTACATCCCCTGCCAGAGTCATACTGGAGTTCGCTGCCCCTTCCTCCCTCCATCTGGAATTTCTAACCTTAAATCTGTCCAGAAAAAGCATTTTTTAAAATAAATTTGTATTAATGCTCACAATGAGTTGTAAAATTACAAATGGTTTGAACATTTAAAAATTATCTGGAACATAATCTAAATAAACCTCAAATATATAACACAAATATCAATTGATTTTAAAAGTACTTGGAATGGATATACTTGAACAAAAAAATATGGTATAGTCCTACCTGAGAAATAAATGTCTAAGCAAATTCAGTAGGGACCATGAGATACCAATACGACAGAAAATGACAAAACTAGCACATCAGAAAAGCAATAAAATAAAGTGAAACTTCTGTGTGATGAGTACCACAATACTTTATCTAGTTTGCAGACGTTTTTTAAACTTGTTTTGTGAGATGTGGGTGTCACTGGCGAGGTCAGCATTTATTGCCCATCCCTAATTCTCTTGAACGGAGTGGCTTGCTAGTCCATTTCAGAAGGCAGTTAAGAGTCTGGAGTCACATGTAGGCCAGGCTAGGTAAGGACAGCAGATTTCCTTCCCTAAAGGGATCTAAGGACATTAGTGAACCAGATGGGTTTTTACATCAATCGACAATGGTTTCATGGTCACCATTAAACTAGCTTTCAATTCCAAATTTATTAATTGAGTTCAAATTTCACCACCTGCATGGTGGGATTTGAACCCATGTCCCCAGAGCATTAGCCTGGGCTCTGGATTACTAGTCTGGTGACATTATCACTATGCCACTGCCTCCCCCGTATATAAAAAATCTTTATGAATGCAGACCTCAGCGTCTGCTCAAATGGAACATTACTTTTAGAATTATAATGATAATTAACTGGAATAAGTGATGTGGAGATTGACAATTGCCACAGGAAAATGCCCACACAAGAAGGAAAATGGCATGTTGCAGTATTTTCATTTTCTTCACACTTATCAGTAAGGTCACAATGAGACTGTGAATTCTGTGCTAAATATAGGGATAATGCATCTGCAATTAGGTGAGGAAAGTCTGTTTGTTATTTCACCTATTTTGTTCTAAATGACTGATAATGAGCATTTAGTCAAGGTAACTCAGATAGATGAGGAATTGAATATCAGTTAGTACTGGGCTAAAATTGTTTTTTGAAACCTTGGAAAAATTTGACGCAGGCTGCTTAACTAATAACTGACAAAAACCTGGAATGTTAAATTGACTTGTCATTTTACATTCACATTTGTATAGACATGACAATTACATTTTGTAAATGACATCTGAAGTGCATTTACCAGCATAAAAAAAGTCTCCATTCACAATGTTTAAAAGCAACATGCATCTGAAGGAAAAATGTGGAATCTTGTGTAGCCCTTGGGGTAGGAAACTTTATAATTAATTATGATTGCTTTAAAATTTATGTCTCAGGTTGTCGACCCCACTGCCAAATTACTTTTTTATGGATCAACAGAAATTTATGGTTCAATGTAAAATGTACTTGGCACAGCAGATTTCGCAGGGCTGAACGGGAACTGCAATGCAGTTACAAGCTTGGATTATAATGATGTGCTGCAGCTGATAAATACCTTTTTGTAATTGAGTCTACCACAGTGGAGTCAAGGTGATTGTAAGTATTCTGGCTGTGGAATTTTAATGAGTTATCAGTAAAATTAATGGTAATAAGTACAGTGAATGATGCTATGAAATACTTGAAACAGTTTGAAGGGAAAATGTATAATTGTGTTTAGTTAAATTAAGTTTCTCTTACTTTACAACAAAATACAATTAAAGCTATATATATATATATATATCCTGAGTGGTGTGAAACAGGGCTGTGTTCTCGCACCCACACTTTTTGGGATTTTCTTCTCCCTGCTGCTTTCACATGCGTTCAAATCCTCTGAAGAAGGAATTTTCCTCCACACAAGATCAGGGGGCAGGTTGTTCAACCTTGCCCGTCTAAGAGCGAAGTCCAAAGTACGGAAAGTCCTCATCAGAGAACTCCTCTTTGCTGACGATGCTGCTTTAACATCTCACACTGAAGAATGCCTGCAGAGTCTCATCGACAGGTTTGCGTCTGCCTGCAATGAATTTGGCCTAACCATCAGCCTCAAGAAAACGAACATCATGGGGCAGGATGTCAGAAATGCTCCATCCATCAATATTGGCAACCACGCTCTGGAAGTGGTTCAAGAGTTCACCTACCTAGGCTCAACTATCACCAGTAACCTGTCTCTAGATGCAGAAATCAACAAGCGCATGGGTAAGGCTTCCACTGCTATGTCCAGACTGGCCAAGAGAGTGTGGGAAAATGGCGCACTGACACGGAACACAAAAGTCCGAGTGTATCAGGCCTGTGTCCTCAGTACCTTGCTCTACGGCAGCGAGGCCTGGACAACGTATGCCAGCCAAGAGCGACGTCTCAATTCATTCCATCTTCGCTGCCTTCGGAGAATACTTGGCATCAGGTGGCAGGACTATATCTCCAACACAGAAGTCCTTGAAGCGGCCAACACCCCCAGCTTATACACACTACTGAGTCAGCGGCGCTTGAGATGGCTTGGCCATGTGAGCCGCATGGAAGATGGCAGGATCCCCAAAGACACATTGTACAGCGAGCTCGCCACTGGTATCAGACCCACCGGCCGTCCATGTCTCCGTTATAAAGACGTCTGCAAACGTGACATGAAATCGTGTGACATTGATCACAAGTCGTGGGAGTCAGTTGCCAGCATTCGCCAGAGCTGGCGGGCAGCCATAAAGACAGGGCTAAATTGTGGCGAGTCGAAGAGACTTAGTAGTTGGCAGGAAAAAAGACAGAGGCGCAAGGGGAGAGCCAACTGTGCAACAGCCCCAACAAACAAATTTCTCTGCAGCACCTGTGGAAGAGCCTGTCACTCCAGAATTGGCCTTTATAGCCACTCCAGGCGCTGCTTCACAAACCACTGACCACCTCCAGGCGCGTATCCATTGTCTCTCGAGATAAGGAGGCCCAAAAGAAGAATATATATATATATATTCTGGACAATGCAACTTGAATTACTCTTGTAGAATAGTTTACAATTTGCTTAAGAGATGAACCTGTAACTGTGAAGGAGGTTGATGGCTAAATAGGCAAGTAAAACATTTTTTCTTTTGTGTTCACTGATAACATCAAACATACCCAGGTGGGGAAGAGCACAAAGTAGTGTACTTGCAGGATAAACTAACTATGTCTCCATGCTTACCCCAGCATGTGCCAGAATGGTAATTTGACCTGTCACACTGATTACTCTTTAGCATCTTGCAGTGAGGTTGGCCAGTTAGTGCTAATAGGTACTGAGTTATTGGCTTAATTGTGCTGCAGACTGATGTTACAACCCAAATCAATTTCATTTTGAAGAGAAAGAACTGCAGGTGGGAATACTCTCACCTTGGGAAGTTGGGTCTGAGTCTTGCCACGTAATTGGCTGGTACTAAATGTTTTTGACTTGAGCACATCTTGATGAATGTCCTTAGCTAGAACAAAATGTCAGTCTGCAGGATTTCTGAAATTGCCATTTGTTGACTGCTCGGCATCTATTTTTTTGTTTTATCTCGGAGAAGCCTTGGAGTGTTTTTCTATATTTATGACACAATATCATTGCAATCAGTTGTTTTTAACAGAAGCGCTTGGTATTTCCACAGGGATTCTCTGGTGGGAGATTGGCGAAAAACGGCCATTCACGCCATTTCTCTAGGGTTTCTGAAGATTTTCTGCTGAAGTTACTGTGAGGGGGTTGGGAGAATCCCACAGAAATAAATGTTGGCAAGAGGGGAGACTTAAAAAGAATCGTCTTGTTATTGTAGCAAATTCTTTGTTCTTTCTTTTGGGCCTCCTTATCTCGAGAGACAATGGATACGCGCCTGAAGGTGGTCAGTGGTTTGTGAAGCAGCGCCTGGAGTGGCTATAAAGGCCAATTCTGGAGTGACAGGCTCTTCCACAGGTGCTGCAGAGAAATTTGTTTGTCGGGGCTGTTGCACAGTTGGCTCTCCCCTTGCGCCTCTGTCTTTTTTCCTGCCAACTACTAAGTCTCTTCGACTCGCCACAATTTAGCCCTGTCTTTATGGCTGCCCGCCAGCTCTGGCGAATGCTGGCAACTGACTCCCACGACTTGTGATCAATGTCACACGATTTCATGTCGCGTTTGCAGACGTCTTTATAGCGGAGACATGGACGGCCGGTGGGTCTGATACCAGTGGCGAGCTCGCTGTACAATGTGTCTTTGGGGATCCTGCCATCTTCCATGCGGCTCACATGGCCAAGCCATCTCAAGCGCCGCTGACTCAGTAGTGTGTATAAGCTGGGGGTGTTGGCCGCTTCAAGGACTTCTGTGTTGGAGATATAGTCCTGCCACCTGATGCCAAGTATTCTCCGAAGGCAGCGAAGATGGAATGAATTGAGACGTCGCTCTTGGCTGGCATACGTTGTCCAGGCCTCGCTGCCGTAGAGCAAGGTACTGAGGACACAGACCTGATACACTCGGACTTTTGTGTTCCGTGTCAGTGCAAATACTATTTAAGAAACCTATGAACTATTTTGTCAGAATACTTATGTGATAGGCACTCCATACTAAAAATGCCTATAATTTTCTTCTCTGCCATGTTTCTTGAGGAATGACTCTAGGTTCTAAACATGTGGCTGTATGATTTCAGGAAAGGGAATCCTTCATTTTGGGCAGTGCATAAAGGATAAAATAGAATGGTATAGGTTACTGCCCCAACCGCACCACCCAAAAAAAATGCTCACTAGAATTTTCCTCAGTATGAACAATCACAGTTTGCCCTGAGTCCACCCCACAGTGTGTAAAGGAGGACATGTTAATGAGGCTAAAGTCTCCAAACAATTCCTTTCAATTAGCATCCCTATGCTGAAGTTAGGAAACACTGCTGCTATATAAATGGCAGTATGGGCAATGCAGTGGTATCCTTGAGGAAGATACAGCAATGAACAGACATCTTTGCAGATAAATATAGATCTCTGTGTACCTCTGCCTAGACATTGATTCTTGCTGTTTGATGTTCTGGGGCTCTCAGAAGATTTCTCCTCCTATTCTCCTGCTGAGATATATCATGCTAGGAAGGGAAAGGTTTGATGAACTAACTAGCCTTTTCTTGTACTTTTTTGTACGTTCCCTCTGTAACAGACATCTCACATTTCATCCACTCGGTCCATTATGTTTCATATATCCGCAAAAAGAACTTGGAAGTCAAATGTTTTACTTTCAAGTATATATTCCAAATTCTAACAATTAGATTGAAGACTAACAACTATTACTCCTTACCACCATGTTTACCTCTTATGTCTAAATTCTTACTAATCCGTGTTCCTAAACTTTTACTTTCATATGGGGCCGGGATGATTTCCAGGTCCCGACCCGGTGCCTGAGCTGCATCGCTAACACAATGCAATGTTAAAATGTTAACAATTAGGGCAGATGTTGAGCTCGGTGCCCAATTAGTGGTGCTGAGCATCTGCAGGAGTCGGGAGCTGTCTGCAGAACATGAGCTACAAAAGCAGGCAGCAGCCATGATGGGGCCTGCAGCTGCCTTGCTGATGAGAATAGGCAGCTACAGGGAGGGCCAGTGGGAAAAAGAAGCAGTGCTTCCAGCATTTGAAAAAAAATGTCTTGTGCTTGGCCTGGTGCAAGATCCCTTTGGGCCAAAACCATTTCATTGTGCACCAGACTGGTCGGGCTTGCCAGAATCACAATTGAAAATTGCAATGTGGAGGCACCCCCCCAACCCTACCATCCCACCCCCAGACCAGCACGTTGACGAGCTCCTTCATGAGCTTAATGGGCCTTTAATTGGAGTCAAGCGACTTCTCGGTTCCCTTCTCCTTGCCAACAAATTGAAAATAGTGGACTGTCCCAGAGGCATCAGGTTTTGGAGATGACCTTCGCAACCGCAATTTTCGAATTGCGTACGGACTGGGTTCCGACCCTGTGGCCCTCTGAAAATCCAGCCCATAGTGTCCCTGAGTAATAGAAGGTTGTGAGGTGGGAGGCTGAGAGATTTCATTTAGAACTGAAAAGAAAAGAACTGAGGTGATTTTTTAAAAATTCGGTCCTGGGATGAGAGTGTCATTAGCAAGACCAACATTTATTGCCCATCCCTAATTGCCCTTGAGAAGGTGGTGGTGAGCTGCCTTCTTGAACTGCAGTAGTCCATGTGGGTAGGTACACCCACAGTGCTGTTAGGAGGGAATTTCCAGGTTTTTGACCCTGTGATAGTGAAGGAATGGCAATATAGCTCCAAGTCAGGATGGTGTGTGACTTGGAGGGGAATTTGCAGGTGGTAGTGTTCCCACGCATCTGCTGTCCTTGTCCTTCTAACTGGCAGAGGTCGTGGGTTTGGAAGGTGTTGTTGAAGGAACCTGGGTGAGTTGCTGCAGTGCATCTCGTAGATAAGAAGATAAGGATATATGAAATAGGGGCAGGAGTAGGCCATTCAGCCCCTCAAGCCTGCCCCACCATTCAATAAGATCATGGCTGATCTGTCCCAGCCCTCAACTCCTCTTTCGGGCCTGCTCCGCATAACCCTCGACTCACCGAGATTTCAAAAATCTATCTACCTCCTCCTTAAATATATTTAGTAACCTAGCCTCCACAACTCTCTGAGATAGAGAATTCCAGAGATTCACCACCCTCTGAGAGAAGAAATTCCTTCGCATCTCAGTTTTAAATGTGTGACCCCTTATTCTGTAATTATGTCCCCTGGGGCGGCACAGTGGCGCAGTGGTTAGCACCGCAGCCTCACAGCTCCAGGGACCCGGGTTCGATTCCGGGTACTGCCTGTGTGGAGTTTGCAAGTTCTCCCTGTGTCTGCGTGGGTTTTCTCCGGGTGCTCCAGTTTCCTCCCACAAGCCAAAAGACTTGCAGGTTGATAGGTAAATTGGCCATTATAAATTGTCACTAGTATAGGTAGGTGGTAGGGAAATATAGGGACAGGTGGGGATGTTTGGTAGGAGTGTAGGATTGGTGTAGGATTAGTATAAATGGGTGGTTGATGTTCGGCACAGACTCGGTGGGCCGAAGGGCCTGTTTCAGTGCTGTATCTCTAAAAAAAAAGTTCGAGATTCCCCCACCAGTGGAAACATATTCTCAACATCTCCCTTGTCAAGCCCCCTTAGAATCTTATATGTTTCAATAAGATCACCTCTCATTCTTCTAAACTCCAATGAGTTTAATGTTTAGCCGTTCTTGATAAGACAACCCCTTCATCCCAGGAATCATCCTAGTGAACCTTTTCTGAACTGCCTCCAATGCTAGTATATCCTTCCTTAAATACAGGGACAAAAACTGTATGCAGTACTCCAGGTGTGTCCTCACCAACTCCCTGCACAGTTGTAACAAGACTTCCTTATTTTTAAACTCTAACCCCCTAGCAATAAAGGCCAAAATTCCATTTGCCTTCCTAATTACTTGCTGCACCTGCATGTTCACTTTTTGTGTTTCATGCACAAGAACACCCAGATCCCTCTGTACTGCAGTAGTTTGTAGTCTTTCTCCATCTAAATAATAATCTGCCTTTTTATTCTTCCTACCAAAGTGGATGATCTCACACTTTCCCACACTGAACTCCATCTGCCAAGTTTTTGCCCACTCACTTAACCTATCTACATCCCTTTGCAGATTCTTTGTGTCCTCATCACAGCATGCCTTCCCACCTATTTTTGTATCATCTGCAAATTTGGATACACTACAATTTGTCCTGTCCTCCAAGTCATTAATATAGATAGTTAATAGTTGAGGCCCCAGGACCGATCCTTGCGGCACTCCACTAGTTACATCTTTCCAACCTGAAAAAGACCCATTAATCCTGACTTTCTGCCTTCTGTGTGTTAGCCAATCCTCAATCCATGCCAACACATTACCCCCAATACCCTGAACTCTTTTTTGTGCAATAACCTTTTATGTGGCACCTAATCGAAAGCCTTCTGAAAATCAAAATACACAACATCTACTGGTTCCCTTTATCCACTCTGCTTGTTATATCCTCAAAGAACTCTAACAGATTTTTCAAACATGATTTCCCTTTCATAAAACCATGTTGACTCTGTTTGATTGCATTATGTTTTTCTAAATGTCCTGCTATTTCTTCCTTAATAATGGACTCTGGCATTTTCCCAATGACTGATGTTAAGCTTACTGGTCTGTAGTTTCCTGCTTTCTGTCTCCCTCCTTTCCTGAATAGGCATGTCACATTAACAGTTTTCCAATCCACTGGTACGCCACTGGAATCCAGTGAGTTTTTGTATACTACGACCAATGCCACCACTATCTCTGCATCCACTTCTTTTAAAACCCTTGGAAGCAGGCCATCAGGTCCTGGCGACTTGTCTGTCTTTGGTCCCATCAGTTTGTCCAGCATCTTTTCTCTCGTGAGAGAGATTGTTACAAGTTCCTCCCTCCCATTTACACGTTGTTCATCTATTATTGTTGGGATGGTGCACATTGCTACCACTGTGCATCGGTGGTGAAGGGAGTGAATGTTGAAAGTGGTGGATGGGCTGCCAATCAAGCGGGCTGCTTTGTCCTGGATGGTGTCGAGCTTTTTGAGTATTGTTGGAGCTACACTCATCCAGACAAGTAGAGAGTATTCCATCACACTCCTGAATTGTGTCTTGTAGATGATGGACAGGCTTTGGGGAGTCAGGATGTGAGTTAGTCATTGTAGAATTCCCAGCTTCTGACCTGCTCTTGTAGCCACAGGGGCTGGTCCAGTTAAGTTCCTCATCAATGGTAACGCCCAAGAATTGATGGTGGGGGATTCAGAGATGGTAATGCCGTTGAATGTCAAGGGGAGATGGTTAGATTCTCTCTTGTTGGAGGTGGTCATTGCCTGGTACTTGTGTGGCGCAAATGTTGCTTGCCACTTATCAGCCCAAGCCTGAATGTTGTCCATATTTTGCTGCATATGGACACAGACTGCTTCAGTATCTGAGGAGTTGCAAATGGTACTGAAGACTTTGCAATCATCAGCAAAAATCCCCACTTCTGACTTTATGATGGAGGGAAGATCATTGATGAAGTAACTGAATATGGTTGAGCCTAGGATACTACCCTGAGGAACTCCTGCAGTGATGTCCTGGGACAGAGATGATTGAACTCCAACAACCACAACCATTTCCCTTTGTGCTAGGTATGGCTCCAACCAGTGGAGAGTCTTTCCCCTGATTCCCATTGACTTCAATTTTGCGAGGGGTCCTTGATGTCCTCAGTCAAATGTTGCCTAATGTTAATGAAGCTGCCGTCTCTGGGGCATTTCACTTCTGGTATCCTTTCTTTTGTTATGTCAAAGGATACTGCGACTATGTTTGGAGCTCTCTCATGTTCAAGTATTGGAAGGGGCCTTAAGGAAATGGGCTAATTGTCACCGATGTGAGAGGCAGTAACATCTCTTAGCACTGCTGAAGCCCACTGGTACTGGGCACATGCTTGGAAATGCTACTGATTGGTTTGAGAACAGATAGGAACAGTCGCAATAAAATCTTGGAAGCCCTGTGAAGGTGTTATGTTAAGGCTGAAGTTCAAGACATCTAGTGAAACAGTGTTCGCTTGCATACTTTGATATGCCAAATGAAGCTGAAACTAACTGTGCTTTCCCTTACCCGGCTGTCACCAGTCTGCTTTCATACTTTGGTGGAGAAATTTATTTAGACCCAGCAGCTAGAGGCTCGAAACTCATCTGAAATTGGGCTTCGGTTCTCATCTGAATAATTCTGGCAAGCTGCAGGAACCTGCTGGGCATCCTGAAGTAGCTCGTCAATTTTCTGTGGACTAATTTGGTCGGCTGCAATGCTAGAAAGCAGCTGTCAGATCCTGGAAGAGGAGTTGCATTGGAGAGGCACAAGCATGGGTCATGAGCAGCATGGACTAATGCTTTGGAACAAGGAGGAGCTGCATCTTAAGGAAAAACTCACCTTTCTATGGAGCCTCCAGTGTTTCCTTTAAGGACTCCGGGTTCGGTAGCTGAAGGAACTGTAAAGATGAAGTGGGGCATGCCCACTTTTCAGTTTCTAGCTAATTTTAGAGACATGCCCTTAAATAAATATTATGATCTGCATTAGCATATGCAAGGGGCTTTAATAACTTAATAGGTGGCTACAAGTGACCCATTGAAATCAATAGGAAAGAAATTCGGTAGAAGTGTAAAACAGGCTGCCGATTTACTACCAGCAAATTTTTGCATGGTGATAAAGGTCATAATGACCCCTCTGATCCTGCTACCTTATTTTATAAAGTCTAAACCAATTGAACTTAAAGACAGAAAGTGCTGGAAATACTCAGCAGGTCTGACAGCATCTGTGGCGAGAGAAGCAGAGTTAATGTTTCAGGTCTGATGAAAGGTCACTCCCTGAAACCTGAGACATTAACTCTGCTTCTCTCTCCAATGATGCTGTCAGACCTGCTGAGTATTTCCAGCACTTTCTGTTTTTATTTCAGATTTCCAGCATCCACAATATTTTGCTTTTACTCTTCTGGAACTTCCTGTTCACAGCCCAAGACTTTTCTTCTTGCCTTTATTTCTGTAGAACATGAACCAATGAATCAATAAATCTAGAAACCTTTCCTATTTCTGACAACCATCAACCCCACACCCTCTTGCCACCCACCCACCCAACACACACACACACTGCATGCTCTCCCTCCCTGACTCAGTGTTGCTCCCTGCCAAAAAAAAACTTCAATCAGCTGTGGCATTTCATGCACTACAGAATCACTGAATTTCCTCCCTTACAATGAGTAATGGTTTTACCACTGTTCGTTCATCCCACATAACTAATGAGATGCACATCAGGAAACGTGACTCAGTTGTTGAGTATATTTAAGGCTGAGATTGATAGATTTTTGCATTCTAAGTGAGTCAAGGGATACAGGGATTGGACAGGAAAGTGGAGTTGAGGTCGAGGATCAGCCATGATCTTCTTCAATGGCAAAGAAGCCTCAAGGGGACTTATGGCTTACTCCTGCTCTTATTTCTTATGTTCTTATATTTAAAGGAGTTATGTGGGCAGGTTGAAGTCTCGCCTCATCATTCAAAGGAAAAGTCAGCTTTTGATGTTTATAACAGAGAATAGCCTTTTAACACCTGGTGGCTGAATTTACTTTCATGAAGTGGTGCAAGAAAATAATAATATTTTCTGCTAGCTCTTGCAATCTCCCAAATAGATGAAAAATTATTTTAGGTCCCCCCCCCCATGGGAGTGGGCTGGAGGTGGGGGGAAGGGGTGCGTAAAATTGAATGGGAGGCAGGGAGTGCCGTTCCTGTCACCTTTCCACCCAGGCTGCAATTTATCGAGCAACGAGTGCCATTTAAGGGCCTCCTCCCATTGCCACTGGTATATTACCAGTGGTGAGCAGGCAGCTCAGCACCTCAGGATGGCCACCCAGTAAAATCTGGTGGCCTCCTTGCGGGCTGTGGTGGGTGGTGGGGTTACACTTGATCAAGCACGTTGTGCCCCACAGAGGGCCCCCACATGACACAAGTTGCTCCCCAATGGAGTACATTTCTCTCCACCCCCCCAACCGCCTCTCCTGCCTTGCTGGGGCCCAGCCAATTGTCTCCAGCAAGGCCCAACACACATACCTCAATTCCAGGACCTCCTGCACTCGCTGGGTGCCAGCAGTGGCCACCACTCCTGGTGATGCTGCTGGGACTGAGAGCTGTCAGCCCACTGATTGGCCGGCTGATCTTAGAGATGGGAGTTCTTGTGTCAGAGAGATGGAAGTTCCGCCTGAGGCCAATTAAGGGCCTGGGCCACGTCAAATCATGGCGTGGCTTCCAGGTCGGGGTCTGGCTGCGGTGGGCTCGCTCCGTATTTTTTGGCCAGTGAGTGGGGCCTCCACCCTAATGTAAAATTTCGGCCTATGATTTGAAAAATTATGATATTAGGGGCACGATTTTCTCTGTGAGCTTCTGACCCCTGTCATCAGGCTAAAATGTGGTTCAGAAGCCTGCACTCTCTGGGAGACAGTCACTCATTGTGATTTTTCTCTGGGGTGGCCAATTAATGATCAGTGGGCAGGCTCACCATTCAATTAAGGACAGCGGGTGGGCTCTCGAAGCTGGACCACCAATCAGAGCCCTTCCAGCTAGAAAATGAGCAGCAGGTTGTGATGGAAGGCAAGTCAGGGAAAGGCACTTCAAAATGGAGACATCCCCTCTCCAACTTTTTTAAATTGCAACTTATCAAAAAAGGCCTGTGCAGCCAGGCCACCACTGTGGTGGGGAGAAGCCCCTTTGCAGGGCAATCTGCGACTGCTGCGGTACCCAGGCAGGAGCCTGCCTGGAGCCCTGGCCACCCAGTCTGTTACCTCCAGACAGTTAAACTGGCCCCTGCCACCTCCAGGAATCTGCAGGCTGACTGGAGGCTCCCAGTCGGCCTCCTTTAATTGGTCTTGTGACCCTTAATGAGCCGTGTCAGCTACCCACTGCGTGCGGACAGGTAGCCCTCCAGCCCCCACCCTCTCCCATCCAGACTCCCCAAAAATGGCCCCGGGGCAGGATGGAGCCAGGAAACCAGCACACAAGCACACAATCCATAGACGCTATTTTCAGCACCCACCCACCTCCAATCCCAGCCCCAGTGGAACCTGAAAATCAAGCTCTAGATATATATATTACGAATACTGCAGTTCTTAATTTTCTGTATTTACTTGTATTGAGCCAGTCAGAAATATGAGCCAATAAGCAACAAAGCCCACAATTGAAATCTTCTTTGGATAGATTGAAATAATCCTTTCTGTACACAGCAGATAACTTTTAACATTTTATTTGCTAGGCAGTTATTGGGTCGCTCCAAGTATCAAGAACAATTAGACTAATATTTATAGGTAAATTGTGCGTAGGAGTGCCAAGTTGCAGTTGCTAAAGAACAGACACAGGTACATTATGATCAGTAATATTAGCTTTATTTGTTTGTTTTAAATCTTTTATAATCATTTAAAATAAAAAACAACCCTACAGTTTTTTTTTTTCATTTTCTATTTGCAGTTTGATTTTTTAGCCCCTCCAGAGTGTCCCCCTTATTGTGACATTAAGATCTGAACTGTTGCAGTAATATTAATGTGTTGTTATCCATACCCAATAGATTCTGGTACCAGTGGGGAAAAAACTCAATCCTGTTTCTTCTCTTTCAGCAGCATTTCTGTAATACTATGCACACTGGTGATGATTCTAAATCCTTATTTAAGTCACCTTGCACAGAGTTCAAGTAGCAACAACAAATCCGAAGGCAATGATGAAGAGGAATGAGTTAAATTGATGCAGATGAGTGAAACTAATGCTCCTTGTCAAACTGTGCACAAGTGATCCCAATCCACAGAAACATCAATAGCACCAGAATAAATTAGATAAATACCAAGGGCTATCAATGCTCAGGAGCTAATATTGAACAGGTTTAAAGAATTAGTTAGCAGTAAGAAGCAAGAATGATGCCTGTCAATTTCAATAGATAAACGTGATGGATTGAAAATGCCAGAAAATAGCAGGCTTGAGTTCTTATTTAAATCAATTAGGAAAAGAGCAATGTCCAAGAAAGTAATTAAAAAAGGCTGGAGACCAAATACAGAACTAAAAAAAATGCAAACAGAACAGAATACTAGAGGATAAGCTGAAAAGTAAGCTGCTCGTGAAAAAGGAATACAAACCAGGTTGGGGGTGGGATAAAGATTGTACGGACACTTGGGAATGGTTAGAAATCAGGAAACAGTAGGTAAAATGGATATTACAATAAATAATGGGGGCAATTTTTGCTGTATATTTTAGGTGCTAAAGAAATGGCTAATTTGAAGTCTTAAGCATTAGCTCTCATTTAGGTGAGGTGTCATCTTGGTAAGGGAATTGAAAGCAGTAAAAAAGACAGAAAATACTGGCAATACTCAGCAGGTCTGGCATCATCTGTGCAGAGAGAAACAGAGTTAACGTTTCAGGTTGATGACCTTTCATCACAACTGGGAAAAGTTAGAAATGTAATAGGTCTGGAGCAAGGGGAGGGTGGGAAAAAAACAAAAAGGAAGGTCTGTGATAAGGTGTAAGACAGGAGAGATTAAATGACAGAAGTTAGTTGTGCAGGGCCAAAGGAAGTGGTAATGGGGCAAGAAAAGAAACAATGGTAAAAGATGTTCCTAGAACAGGAGTGCAACCATCCATAAGCAAAAACAAGAGAAAAACTGAAACATGCAAAGAAAAGAAAAAAAAAATGGTGTCAGAGATTATGGTCTGAAATTGTTGAACTCAATGTTGAGTCTGGAAGGTTGTAAAGCACCTAATCAAAAGATGAGGTTCTGTTCCTCAAGCTACGTTGAGCTTCACTGGAACACTGCAGTAAGCTGAGGATAGAGAGGTCAGCATGAGAGCAAGGTGAAGAATTAAAATGACAAGGTAGTTTGGGACATACTTGCAGACTAATGGAGGTGTTCCGCAAAGCAGTCACCTAATCTATGCTTGGTCTCCCCATTGTAGAGCCGACTGCATTGTAAGCAGTGCATACAGTATTATTAATTGAAAGAAGCACACGTAAATCACTGTTTAACTTGGAAGGAGTGCCCGGGGCCTTAGATGGTGAGGTAAGAGGAGGTAAAAGGGCGGGTGTTGGATCTTCTGAACTTCCATGGAAAGGTGCCATGGGAAGGGGAATGGGGCAGGGTGTTGCAGGTGATTGAATAGTGGACCAGGGTGTCACAGAGGGAACGATCGCTTTGGAATGCTGAACGGGGTGGGGAGAGGAAGAGGTCTTTGGTGGTGGCATCAGGCTAGAGGTGACAGAAGTAGAGGAGGATGTTCCTTTGAATCTGGAGGCTGGTGGGGTGGAATGTGAGAACAAAGAGAACCCTATCATGGTTCTGGGAGGGAGGGGAAGGGGTGAAAGCAGAAATGTGGGGAGGGAATAGACACGGTCAAGGACACTGTTAACCACAGTGGGGGAATCCTCAGTTAAGGAAAAAGAAACATATCAGAAGCACTGGTAGGGAAGGTTGCACCATCACAATGGATGCGACAGAGGCAGAGAAACTAGGAGAATGGACTGGAGTCATTACAGGATGCAAGGTGTGAAGAAGTGGAATCGAGGTCTGGGACTCAGTGGCTGAGAGTGAATATTTATTGATATCCTTTTCCCAGAAATGAAGACACAGAAGTCGAGGAAGGGAAGGGAAAAGTCAGAGATGAATCATGTAAGGTGAGAGAAGGTTGGAAATTAGAAGCAAAATTGATGACATTTTCCAGTTCAGAGTGAGAGCAGGAAATGGCACTGATACAGTCATCAATGTACTGGATGAAGAGATGAGGGAGGCGGCCCGAGTAGGACTGGAACAAGGAATGTTCCACAAATCCCACAAAAAGCAGTCATAACTAGGATCCATGTAGGTACCCATATCAACACCTTTCATTTGGAAAAAGTGAGTGAAGTTCAAGGAGAAGTTATTCAATGTGAGAACAAGTTTAGCCAGGCCGAGGAGGCTGATGGTTGATGGAGACTGGTTGGGCCTCCATTCAAGGAAGAAGCAGAGAGCCCTCAGACTATCCTGGTGGAGGATGGATGTGTCGAGTGATTGGACATCCCTGGTGCAGAGGAGATGGTTGGGGCCAGGAAATTCAAAACTGTCAAATTGAGTAAGGGCTTCAGAAGAGTCATGGATGTACCTGGGAAGAGACTTACAACAGGAGAAAAATACAATTGACATAGGAAGAAATCAGTTCGGTGGGGCAGAAGCAGGCTGAAATGATAGGGCAGTCCTGTTTGTGAATGTTGGGAAGTAGGTAGAAGCAGGCTGTTTGAGGTTGGGAGCTATGAGGTTGTTGGCTGTTGAGGGACGATCTCCAGAGCAGAGGAGGTCAGTGATAGTCCTGGAGACAATGTTTCCAACATCCGCAGTATTTTGCTCTTGTATTAGAGTTGAAGGTATTGCTAGGAAAAGCTGCCTTCAGCTGATTGCTGTTTAAAATGCCTGCCAGTGCTCATTAAAGTATTTCTGTGGCTAGCACTTCAACTGATGCCTGCTTCTAACAGCAACCAGCAGACTGGGAGTAAACACGATGTTGATGTCAATTTCAAGTGTTACTTAAAGGGAGATTAACCATTTCATAGTCATTGCTGCTGGAGCTGTGAAGTGGACTTCTGAACCACATTGGGATACTTTCTGAGGCACTTTGTCAAGATTTGAACAAAACTCAAGTACTATTTATTTAGAAAATTCTCTGAGGACTTCACCTAATAAAAGAAGTTAAAGATTACATTAGATCAAAGGACGTGGCTTATAAGGTCACCAGAAAAAGTGGTAAGCCCGAAGATTGGGAGCAATTTAGAATCCAGCAAAGGGTGACCAATGAACAGATAAAGAAAGGGAAAAGAGAATATGAATACAAGCTAGCGAGAAACATAAAGGCGGACTGTAAAAGCTTCTTTAGATATGTGAGAAAGAAAAGATTAGCAAGGACAAATGTGGGTCCATTACAGGTGGAGACAGGAGAATTTATAATGGAGAGAAATGGGGGAGAAACTAAACAATTACTTTGTATCTGTCTTCATGGAGAAAGATACAGAAAATCTCCCAGAAATACGAGGGAACCAAGGGACTTGTGAAACTGCAAGAAATTAGTATAATTAAAGAAGTAGTACTCGAAAAATTAACTGGATTGAAGGATGATAAATCCCCTGGAGCAGATGAGCTACATCCCAGAGTGTTGAAGGAGGTGGCTATAGAGAGAGTAGGCTTCGAGCAGACTGGAAAGTAACAAATATAACCCCACTATTTGAGAAAGGAAGGAGAGAGAAAATGGGGAACTACAGACCTGTTAGTTTGTCGTCATGAGTAGGGAAAATGTTAGAATCTATTATAATAGATATGATAATTAGATACCTAGAAAATAATGATATGATTGGGCAGAGTCAACATGGATTTAGAAAGAATCATAGAATAGAATCATAAAAAGTTTAAGGCACAGAAAGAGGCCACTTGGCCCATCATGTCTGTGCCAACCGATAAACGATCCACCTATTCTAATCCCATTTTCCAGCATTTGGTCCGTAGCCCTGCAGCTTACGGCACTTGCGGTGCATATCCAGACTCCTTTTGAATGAGTTGAGGGTCTCTGCCTCAACTACCCTTCCAGGCAGTGAGTTCCAGACCATCATCACTCTCTGGATGAAAAAGCTTTTCCTCATCTCCCCTCTAATATTTCTATCAATCACTTTCAATCAATACCCCCTCGTCACTGATCTTTCTGCTAAGGTGAATAGACCCTTCATCTCCACTCTATCCAGGCCCCTCAAAATTTTGTACATTTCAATCAGATCTCCCCTCACCCTTCTCTGTTCCAAGGAGAACAACCCCAGCCTATCCAATCTTTCTTCATAGCTGCATTTTTCCAGTCCTGGCAACATCCTCATGAATCCCCTCTGTACCCTCTCTAGTGCAATTACATAAGTTCAGTAATGAGGTGACCAGAACTGCACACAGTACTCAAGTTGTGGCCTAACCAATGAGTTATACAGTTCCAGCATAACCTCCCTGCTCTTGTATTGATTTATGAAAGGAAAATCATGTTTGACAAACCTGTCAGTGTTTTTTGAGAATGTTACTTGTCGCATAGGTGAATGAGTACCAGTGGATGTTGTGTATTTGGATTTTCAGAAGGCTTTTGATAAGGTCCCAAATAGGAGGTTAGTAAACAAAATTAAAGCACATGGGTTTGGGGGTAATGTACTGGCATGGATTGAGAATTGGTTAACAGAGGGAAACAGAGAGTAGAAATGAATGGGTCATTCTTGGGATGGCAGGCTGTTAGGAGTAGAGTACCGTAAGGATCAATGTTGGGGCCACAGCTATTCACAATTTATATGAATGATTTGGATGTGGGGACCAAATATAATATTTCCAAATTTGCTGATGACACAAAACCAAGTGGGAATGTAAGTTGTGAGGAGGATGCAAGGAGGCTTCAGGGGGATTTGGACAGGCTAAGTGAGTGGGCAAGAACCTGGCAGATCGACTATAATGTGAATAAGTGTGAAGTTATCCACTTTGGTAGAAAAAAAACAAAATGACAGAGTATTTCTTAAATGGTGAGAAGCTGGGAAGTGTTAATGTCCAAAGGGACCTGGGTGATCTTGTTCATGAGTCACTAAAAGCGAGCATGCAGGTGCAGCAAGCAATTAGGAAGGCATCGGAACATAGGAACATAGGAGCAGAAGTAGGCCATTCAGCCCATCAAGCCTGCTCTGCCATTCAATATGATCATGGCTGATCATCCATTTCAATGCCTTTTTCCCACACTATCCTCATATCCCCTTATGTCATTTGTATTTAGAAATCTGTCAATCTCTGCTTTAAACACACTCAATGACTGAGCTTCCACAGCCTTCTGGGGTAGAGAATTCCAAAGATTCACAACCATCTGAGTAAAGAAATTTCTCCTCATCTCTGTCCTAAGTGGCTTCCCCCTTATTTTGAAATTGTGTCCCCTAGTTCTAGACTCCACAGCCAGGGGAAATATTTTATCTGCATCTACCCTGTCTATCCATTTAAGTATTTTGTAGGTTTCAATGAGATCACCTCTCATTCTTCGAAACTCTAGAGAATACAGGCCCAGTTTCCCCAATCTCTCTTCAAAGGACAGTCCCGCCATCCCAGGAATAAGTCTGGTGAACCTTCATTGCACCCCCTATATGGCAATAATATCCTTCCTAAGGACCAAAATTGCACACAGTATTCCAGGTGCGGTCTAACCAAGGTTCTATACAATTGAAGCAATACTTCACTACTCCTGTACTCAAATCCGATAAAGGCTAACATACTATTGCCCTTCTTAATTGCTTGCTGCACCTGCATGTTAGCTTTCAGTGACTAATTGACAAGGCCACCCAGGTCCCTTTGTACATCTACACTTTCTAATCTCTTACCATTTAAGAAATACTCTGCACATCCATTCCTCCTACCAAAGTGGATAACCTCACATTTCTCCACATTATATTCCATCTGCCACGTTCTTGCCCACTCCTTAAGTCTTTCCAAATCCCCTTGAAGCCGTTTTGCACCTTCCTCACAATACACATTCCCACCTAGTTTTGTGTAATCCGTGAACTTGGAAAAACTATATCTGGTCCCCACATCCAAATATTGTGAACAGCTGGGACTCAAGCACTGATCCCTGCAGTACCCCACTAGTCACAGCCTGCCAATGCGAGAATGACCCGTTTATTCCTATTTTCTGTTTTCTGCCTGTTAACCTATCTTAAATCCATGCCAGAATAATACCTCCTATCCCATGGGCTTTAAGTTTTCTAACCAAACTCCTGTGGGGGACTTTATCAAAGGCCTTTCGAAAATCCTAGTATACCACATCCACCGACTCCCCTTTATCAATTCTGTTAGCAGTATCCTCAAAAAACTCCAACAGGGTCATCAAACATAATTTCCCATTAATAAACCCATGTTGACTATGCCCAATCAGATCATTATTATCCGTGTCCATTTATCACATCCTTTAGAATAGATTCTAGCATTTTCCCAACAACTGATGTAAGCCTAACAGATCTGTAATTCCCTGTTTTCTCTCTCCCTCCCTTCTTATATAGTGGGGTGACATTTGCTACCTTCTTCCAATCTGCAGGAACCGTTCCAGAATCTATATAATTCTGGAAGATGATCACCAATGCATCTACTATCTCCATAGCTACCTCTTTCAATACTCCTCATCCCCTCAAATCCCTTGGATCTCTAATTCTGGGAGATTTCTTGTATCTTCCGCAGTGTAGAATGATACAAAGTAATCATTTAGCTTCTCTGTCATTCCCCATTATAAATTCTCTTGACTGCTTGTAATGGACCCACATTTGTCTTAGCGAAATGTTTCCTTTTGACGTAACTATTGAAGCTTTTACAGTGATATGTTGGCCTTCATTGCAAGGGTTTGGAGTACCGGAGTAAAGAAGTCTTGCTACAATTGTATAGAGCCTTGGTGAGACCACACCTGAAGTATTGTGTACCGTTTTTGGTCTCCTCATCTAAGGAAGGATATACTTGCCATCGAGGGAGTGTAACGGAGGTTCACCAGACTAATCCCTGGGATGGCGGGATTGGCTTATAAGGAAGGATTGAGGAAACTGGGCCTGTATTGTCTAGACTTGTAAAGAATGAGAGGTGATCTCATTTAAACTTAGAGAATTCTAACTGGGTGTGACAGAGTTGATGTAGATAGTTTCCCCTGGCTTGTGAGTCTAGAACCAGGGAACATAATCTCAGAATAAGGGGTAGGCTATTTCAGACTGAAATGAGGGGGAATTTCTTCACTCAGACAGTGGTGAATCTTTCGAATTCTCTGCCCCAGAGGGCTGTGGAAGCCCAATCACTGAACATATTCATCCATATCTATATACTAATGACATCAAGGGATAGGAGGATAGCGCGGGAAAGTGGCATTGAGATGGACGATCAGTCATGATCTAAATGAATGGTGGAGCAGGCTGAATGGCCTACTCCTGCTCCTATGTTCCTAAAGAGACCTGGTACCATGCTACTCCACCTTACAGGAACCACCAGGAGAAAGGGAGTGCTTGGTCGCGGGCATCTTGCTAGGCTCCCACTTGGTCTGGACTTTGAAGGCAAGGTGGCATCCTTCCCCACTCAGGTACTTGTCATCTCTCCATCAGGACCTGCAGTGAGACATCCTGTACTCCCTCTCCCACAGACCCGGATCCATCCTGCAATGTGCCACTGTGTGTCAGCAAGCTCACTCTACACCTTCAGTGAAAGTGGTTGTGAAGAGCTTACATATACGGCTCCAGGGAAATTGCTTCTCATCAGCACTTCAACACTAAACCTACTGTTTCTGTTTAGCACCTCCCAGTAAGTTCAAATTATGGTAATCAGCAATTAGGACCAAAATTGTGCACTAAATCCAGATTTTCAAACAAGTGTATCTTACTAGCACAGCATATAGTGCCTACTTTCACCTTTTAGCCAAAATTATTTCCTATATGTTTGAGAGAAAGGTTGATGAAGTGGTTGAGATAAAAGTTGTTTAGGAACTTTAAGTTTGACACTTAAAAAGTATTTCATGATTGGAACAGGCTGAGGACAGAGTGCTGAATTCTGCCAAATGGTTTCTCATGGAAAAAACAGTAAATCAATATCAAAAATAATAATAGGAAAAGAAACTGACATTTAAGGCAGCATTTTTTGGTTCCAATGGGGGAGGACATGGAGGCGGGTGGGCAGGAAAATTAGCACCATCGCCATTCTTGCCATTGGTGCTTTTCCTCAGGACAGGGAAGGCAGGTCTCAGAAACCAATCCGATTTGGGAATGAAGGCAATTAATCTTGTTAATGAGCTCATTAACGAGCTTGTTAAGGGACAGTTTGGAATTTTGGTGTGGGTGCATGGGTTGCACGCTGGATCAAGGACAGACCAGGTGCATGGAGGGGATAACACAGCAGGGAGCCAGTCATTGCACCCGAATATTAGGAGGGCCCATAAGAGGGAGCATGGAAGAGAGGGGCACAGCCATTGGCACACAGGTGCCATAGGGTGAGCAGAGGTTCCGGGGAGAGTGGATTGTATGCGCATGGGCAGTGCAGAGGTTTGTGACCCTCCTGGCATCACGGTGACATAAGAGGAGGATGTTAAAGTTCCAGACATTATTGTGAGTGCAGCTGAGTGCAAGGAAGACAACAGCTGGTGATGGGATTACGATTCTCAGATATTGGGTCCAGTGGCTATTAGGATCAACATCCTCAGCAGCAGAGGCAAAAGGACGAGGGGGAAGGAGGCAAAGGAGGCCACTCGCTCAGTATAGGGTTTATCACCAAAGATGGAGCTACCTGGACATGTTGGAGAACCAGTGACGCAGGAGGCTGCGACTCTGCAGGCAGGTGGCCACTGAGATTTGTGCCCTCGTTGCGGAAGACCTCACAACTCACAACCCTGCCAGTAACCATCAAAGTCACTGTCACCTCAAACTTCTTACCTCTGGCTTCTTCCATTGCTCAACTGTGGACCTTGGCAGCACACCATCGCATCGCACAGGTTTTTGATACCCTATTTGGAAGAGCTGCACAGTACATACAATTTCAATCAGACAGGACCTCACAGGTAAAAAGGGTAGTGAGATTCACCTCCATCGCTGGATTTCTGCAGGTGCAAGGCATCATCAATTGCACCCAAGAAGCTATTAAGGCACCAAATGACCAGCCAGTGAGATTCATCAACAGAAAAGGCTTCAGCTGCCTCAACATTCAGCTGGTCTGCAACCACAACAAGAGCTTCATGCATGTGTGCACTTACTTTACCTGGTAGCTGCCATGACTTCTTCATTCTCTGGCAGCCCAGGGTGCCGAAGCCCTTCATGCCCCCACCCAAACCAGATGAATGGATTCTAGGGGACAAGGCATTACTGGACCAGGAGACAATGTTGGTCAGTGAGCACAGGGGTGATGGAGGAAACAGGACTTGGTACAAGTTAAGATATGGGCAGCTGAGTTTTGAATGCGTTCAAGTTTATAGAGGGCAGAAGATGGGAGGCTGGCCAGGAGAGCATTGGAATAGTCAAGTCTAGAGGCAGCAAAAGTGTGGATTAGGGTTTGAAGAGATGGTACTGAGGCGCTACAACTGAAGCCACTGCTCACATGGACCACCATCGTGGAGGCTATTGGACTTTTGAAGATCTGGTTCCGGTGCCTGGACCAGTCGGGTGGCGCCCTACACTATATTCCAATAAGGGTCTTGCGTATTGTGGTGGTCTGCTGTGTCCTTCATAACCTGGCCCTCCAGAGAGGTGTGGACCTTGAAGAGGATGAACTCCAAGAATGTCACAGCTCATCAGAGGAAGGGGAGGAGCAGGACGTGAAAGAGGAGGAGGAAGAGGAAGATGCAGAACAAAGCGGTGCCCCAGCTGCCCAGGGAGGTGGCCAGGCCTGGCACAAGATTTGAGGGTCTCTTCGGGATGCTGTCAACATCAGGGAACATCTGATCCAGGCACGTTTCAGTTGGGCCCTTCCCTTCTAATGCAGGAGGACGGCATGAACTGAAACTCACTTTGAGCTGATTGTGAGGACACTTCCATTGAAGACGCAGCCTTGACAGAGGTTCAGGCCACCTGGCTGGTCTAGACATCTTCTGGTAAAAGCAACTGCAGTCGATTGAAAGAAACCCTGTGGAAATTACAGGTTTGGCTTCTAAGAAAATAAGAGTTAAAGAAATCCATTAAGTCCCCACAGGTAATATCACTGTCGGAAAGATCACACATTGTTTGACAACATATTTATCTGTATTGCACACTCAATACTTTTCGTATCATGCCATTAGTTTCCGGTTATCAGGCCATCACTGAACTTGTCTATAAAGCTGCACATTGGCATGGTTTATACCATTTAGATTAAGATATCTCTGTTGGCTTAAAATCATAGTAAGTGGCAGGTGGTGTGTGAGTGCCTACCATCTGTAGCTGGAGCTATACCACAAAACTAATCTACTGCTACTGTTGGTCTCGTAAAACTTATTTGATGCCAATCTCCTTTTTTTTCTGCACCGATGGGTGGAATATGCATCTAATCATTTATATTAAACACACATATGTGTGTGTGTGTGTGTGTATATATATATATATATATATATATATAGACATTGTTGCACTTTATGACCTGCGGTTTATTGGAAAAATATGGATTAGTATACTAGTAGTGGTTTGCATTTTATTTATTAGTTCTCTTATGTTGGGTATATCTGTGTTCTTTAGTAGTTCAGGTGGTTTAGATAATTTGGGGAGTTAGTATTCAATTATTGTTACATTACTGGGTTTGGGAGGAAAGGAAAGCAATGTTCCTGTACTCTGATACTAACTGAAGGTTTCATTGGTAATTTGCATCCATATTTCTTGACAATTTAGGAGGCCTTGCATCTCAGCTTTATTTTAGTCCATCTGATCTGAAGCAAGCATTCAATCACTCTTCATTGTAGAATGGAGTGCTGCACCTGGAATTTAGAAAGGGATCTTTAAATTAAACAAACATACTAAAATCCAATGGAGAAATAAATCTAACAGCATTGACATAAAAATTGGGGTAATTTTAACTCCAAAGTCTGGGTGGGTTCAGTATGGATGAGAAGGAAACATATTACATTTAAAATCTCAAAGCTGACCTCAACTGCTCATTTCCAATTTTAACCGGAGATGGGTTGGGAGACAGGTGACCAATCCACTCATGGGAGGTGGATCAGTCAGTAAAATCTTTTAAGGATGCTGCTTGCTTCCATATTGACAGGCTTCCAAGGCCTCAGGAAACCCAATAGGTAAAAGGAGGCAAGAAAGGCAGGATTCAGAAAATACATGCCTTTACAGCACTGCTTATGGGCCAGGAGGAGCAGCAATGTTTCCTCTTAGCACAACAAACTAACCCACTTCCCTCCCTGTGATAGACTGACCTCCCCACCTCTGTGATCTCCAACGGTAAACCCCCAAATCCGATCTGCCCCGCTGACTGTGATTTCTCTCCCCTGACTACGATCTTCTTCCATGACAAAGATCCCCATTTCCCGCAATCAGTTCCTCCCTTCCTCCATCCCCCCACTTTTCTGCTCCAGGGCCTCAGCTTTGTGTTGCAGGCTTTCTGGTTCAACAATTAGGCAGCCTGTCAAGCAGGAAACCTGATGAAACTCTTAATTCCAGGTTTCCCGTCCAACACACATCCCCTGGAACTCTCCGTAAATATCGGAACCATTGAGCAGAATTTTAACGAAATCAACCCACTAACTGCAGTGGGGGGTGCCAGGGAGCAGGTCGGGAACCTGTTTGTAATTGAAACAGCCTTTGCCATAGCTCTTTAACTTAGCTGCTGCATTCACATCCATTTCCGGATTTCCCAACCAATCACAGATTGCGGGTGTGATGACAGCCTGCAGCTGTCAAAGGAAGGTTCTCTATTTAAAGGGACCCCAGTGGGTCTTAAAATGGCTCCACTGCAGAACTATTAGTGAAGACACAGCAACCAGGTGACTGAATGAGCAACGTGGGAAGGCTGTCCTCTGATTCTCTGATGCTTCCTTGGAGGTTATGCTGTGAACTGTGAGAGCCCAAAGAGAATTTTGTTCCCCGTGGACAGGAAGAAGAGGCCAGCCTAGCAAAATCAAGCAGGTTTGGCTGGAAGTGGCTGACAAAGTGAGTAGCAGGAACATAGTCCTTCATAGCTGGAGTCAATGCTGCAAAAGGTTCAATGACCTCAAAAGAGCAGGTAAGCTGAGTGGCATCCAACTTTCAGGTGCCAACCCCCCACTCCCTGACTTTCCCAGCATTTCTCTGCACAGCACTCCGAAGAACAACATACCTTGCATCTCCACACATTCCTCTCTCTTGAGGAACTTCCTCACATCCCCATCTGAACAGCCAACACTCACACTCACTCTCAAGTTATTGCCATCTCACACCCATCCCTCACAGTCGTGCCACAAATGCTGCCATTTCCTCCTCTCCACACAATCCATTTCTCACAATCATAATTCTTTTTTTTCTCTCCTTGCATAAGAGAGCATGGAATTCCAGAGACAGACAGAGAACCGAGTGCTTTCCTCCAGCTGCGGAGAAGGAGGCCAGGAAGATCGTCAGAGCGGGGGAATACCTAGCCATTGGTGATGGAGAGATGGGGGTTTCCCAGATATCTGGGGACAGAATTATATACCGCTCTGCCACATGGCACAGAAGAGTCAGTCATGTTGATTTGCTGTCACTACTACCTGAAATATGAACATCCACATAACGATGACTTTGAACTCTTTCCCCATGTTGTTTCTAATTCACGTCTTTCATCTCTCACAGGTCCTTCAAGCGTGACAGAGAAGCTGGAGTACCAGGAGGCTGAGGAGTCCTCAGAAGAGGTTGTGCGCTCTGAGGAGACGCCATCACATGATTCATGCATGCTTTCCACCCACTTAGATACATACACTTCAGTGGGGGTGCCAAGGGAGATAATTAGGTTGTCACATGATGAGGCACAATTCACAAGTGAGCACTGATGTGCCAAAAGGCTTCACCCATTCAGGTCATCTCTGAACCACACTTAGGTTATCTGAATCGTGGCAGCTAGGTGAGCAGCTGCTGATATCCTGACCACATCAGGCTCCTCCTCATACTCCTCTGCCTCCTCCTACAGCTGCAGTCCACCCTGCATCGCTATGTTGTGCACAAAAGACCACTACAATTCTGGAGACTCATGCTGATGTGTACTGAAGGGCGTTCCCAGATCTAACCAGGAATCTGAATTGCATCTTCAGCGACCCAATGTGTTGTTCAATAATTACTCTTGTTTTCACGTGTCTCCAGTTGCATCTTTCCTTTGCATCAGTGCTAGAGCTCCTCACAGGTGGCATCAGCCACATCCTTAGAGGGTCGCTCTTGTCTCCAAGGAGCCACCCACTGACTCTGCTTGGAGGTGTGAAGAGCTGTGGGAGATGTGACTGGCACAGAATGAAAGCATCAGGGCAATTTTCAGGATAGCTTGTACAGATATACATGAAAACCTCCCTGTGGTCACATACCAGCTGAATATCGAAGGAGTGGAATCCCTTTCGATTGACAAATATACAAACATATGAATTAGGGGCAGGAATAGACCACTCGACCCCTCAAGCCTGCTCCGCCATTCAGTAAGATCATGGCTGATCTGATTGTAACCTCGACTCCACATTCCCTCTACCCCCAATAACCTTTCACCCCCTTGCTTGTCTTAAATGGGCAACCCTTCATTTTAAATAGTTCTAGATTCTCCCACAAGGAGAAATATCCTTTCCACATCCAGCCTGTTAAGACCCCTCAGGATCTTATATGTTTCAATCAAGTTCCCTCTTGCTCTCTTAAACTCCAGCAGATACAAGCCTAGCCTGTCCAACCTTTCCTCATAAGTCAACCTGCCCATTCCAGGTATTAGGCTAGTAAATCTTCTCTGAACTGCTTCCAACGCATTTACATCCTTCCTTAAATAAGGAGACTAATACTGTACACAATACTCCAGATATGGTCTCACCAATGCCCTGTATGACTGAAGCATAACCTCCCTACTTTTGTATTCAATTCCCCTCACAATAAAAAAAACATTCTATTCGCTTTCCTAATTACTTGCTGAACCTGCAGACTAACCGTTGGTGATTCATGCTCTAGGACACCCAGATCCCTCTGCATCTCAGAGCTCTGCAATCCCTCACCATTCAGATAATATGCTTCTTTTTTATTCTTCCTGCCATAATAGAAAATTTCACATTTTCCTACATGATACTCCATTTGCCAGATCTTTGACCACTCAACTAACCTATCTATACCCCTTTGTCACCTCCCTAGATCCTCTTCACAACTTACTTTCCCACCTATCTTTGTGTCATCAGCAAATTTAGCAACAAAACCTTTGGTCCCTTGATCCATGTCATTTACATAAATTGCAAAAAGTTGAGGCCCCAGCACAGATCCCTGTGGCACACCACTCGTTACATCTTGCCAACCAGAAAATGACCCATTTATGACTACTCTGTTTCCTGTTAGCTAGCCAATCTTCTATCCATGCCAATATGTGGCATCTTGACAAATGCCTTCAGGAAATCTAAGTACAGTACATGCACCAGTTCCCCTTTATCCACAGCATGTTACTTCTTCAAAGAATTCCAATAAATTGGTTAAACATGATTTCCCTTTCACAAAACCATGTTGATTCTGCTTGATTACCTTGAATTTTTGAAAGTGCCGTTATAACATCTTTCATAATAGCTTCCAACATTTTCCCTGAGACAGATATTCAGCTAACTTGCCTGTAGTTTCCCACTTTCCGTTTCCCTCCCTTTTGACTATTTTCCAATCTAATGGAACCTTCCCTGAATCTAGGGAATTTTGGAAAATTAAAACCTACGCATCAACTGTCTCACTAGCCAGTTCTTTTAGGACCCTAGGATGAAGTCCATCAGGACCCGGGGACTTGTCAGCCCCCACACAGCTCCAACAATTTGCTCAGTATCATTTCCCTGGTGATTGTAATTTTAGATTTTTAGATTTAGATTTAGAGATACAGCACTGAAACAGGCCCTTCGGCCCACCGAGTCTGTGCCGACCATTAACCACCCATTTATACTAATCCGACACTAATCCCATATTTCTACCACATCCTCACCTGTCCCTCTATTCCCCTACCACCTACCTATGCTAGGGGCCATTTATAATGGCCAATTTACCTATCAACCTGCAAGTCTTTTGGCTGTGGGAGGAAACCGGAGCACCCGGAGGAAACCCATGCAGACACAGGGAGAACTTGCAAACTCCACACAGGCAGTACCCAGAATTGAACACAGGTCGCTGGAGCTGTGAGGCTGCGGTGCTAACCACTGTGCCACTGTGAGTTCCTCCCTCCCTTCCATTTCTTGATTTACAGCTATTCCTGGGATGTTACTTGTATCATTTAGGAGTGAAGACCGATGCAAAATATCTGTTCAATTCACCTGTCATCTCCTTATTTTCCCTTATTAATTTCCCAGACACACTTTCTATAGGACCAACGCTCACTTTGTTAACTCCTTTCTTTTTTAAATATCTATAGAAACTCTTACTATCTATTTTTATATTTCTACCTAGCTTTCTCATACTCTAATTTTTCCCTCATCAATCTTTTAGTTGTTCTTTGCTGTTTTTTATACACTGTCCAATTGTTTGACCTGCCACCCATCTTTGTGCAATGATATGCTTTTTCTTTAAGTTTGATACTATTTTTAATATTTTAGTTAACCATGGATAGTGGGTCCTCCCCTTAGAATGTTTCTTTCTCGTTGGAATGTATCTATGCTGTGTATTCGGAAACATCCCCTTAACTGTCTGCCACTCCATCTCTACTGACCTATCTCCTAACCTAATTTGCCAGTTCACTTTAGCTAGCTCTGCTTTCATGCCCTCATAATTGCTCTTATTTAAGTTTAAAATATCAATCTTGGACCCATTCCCTCCTTGAAACTGAATGTTAAATTCAATCATATTATGATCCCTGCTACCTAGGGGGGGCCTTCACTATGAGGTCATCAATTAATCCTATCTCATTTCACAATACCATTTCTAGTATAGCCTGCTCTCTGGTTGACTCCAGAACATGCTGCTCTAAGAAACTATCTTGAAAACGTTCTGTCAACTCCTCATCCAGGCTACCTTTGCCCATCTGATTCTTCCAGTCTATAGGTAGATTAAAATTCCCAATGGTTATCGCCATACCTTTCTGACAAACTCCCATTATTTATTCCTTTATACTCTGTCTTACTGTGTGTTTACTGTTAGGGGATCTGTACACCACTCCCACAAGTGACTTCTTGCCTTTATTACTTCTTACCTCAGTCCAAACTTCTACATCCTGTTTTCCTGAACTTGGGTCATCCCTCTCTAATGTGTTAATACCATCACTAATTAACAGAGCTACCCTTCCAGCTTTTCCTAGCTTCCTGTTCTTCCTAAATGTCCTGAACCCTTCAATATTCAGGTCCCAATCTATGTCATCCTGCCGCCATGTCTCTGTAATGTTTATCAGATTGTACTTATTATTTTTATTTGCGCTATCAGTTCATCTGTTTTGTTTCGAATGCTACATGCATTCAGATACAGAGCCTTTAGTTTTGTCCTTTTATTATTTTTGTAACGTCTAGTCTTGACTGCTGATATACTCTTAGATTTGTACTCTCTATCCTTTCCTGTCACAGACTGTTAATCATTTCCTATATGAATACCTTTCTCTCCTGCCTTGTCTGTACTCTTTGATCTACCACATCTTCCCAAATTTGATCCCTTGCCCCCACTATTTAGTTTAAAACCCTCTCTACTTCTGTAGTTATGCGGCTCGCTAGAACAGCAGCCTCAACATGGTTCAGGTGTAGACCATCCCAATGGTACAGCTCCTACTTTGCCCAGTTCTGGTGCCAGTGTCCCACTTCTACCATACCCGTCCTTGAGCCACGCATTCATTTCTCTAATCTTATTTTCCCTATCCCAATTTGCACGTGGCTCAGGTAATAATCCAGAGATTATTACCTTTGAGGTTCTGCTTCTTAATTTGGTGCCGTCTCCTCACACTGACTATGCAGAACCTCCTTCCTTGTCCTTCTATGTCTTTGGTACCTACATGGACCACGACGACTGTATCCTCCCCCTCCCACTGTAAGTTCCTCTCCAGCCCTGAGCAGATGTCCCAAACCCTGGCATTGGGCAGGCAACACAGCCTTCTGGACTATACTACTGCTACATTCCTTTTTTGCTCCCCCCCCACTTGAATGGCTTCCTTTACCCTGGCACCATGGTCAGTTAGCTTATCCATCCTGCAGCCCACACTTTCATCCAAACAAGCTGAAAGAACATCAAACCTGTTGGACAGTCGCAAAGCCTGAGGCTTCTGCACTCCTGCCCTCTGGTTCCCTTACCTGCCTCAGCTGCAGCTACACTCTCCTGTTCCTGACCACTGGCCAAATCAGAAGACCCTATCCTAAGGGGTGTGACCGCCTCCTGGTACAAAGTGTTCAGGTAACTTTCCCCCTCCCTGATGTGTCGCAGTGTCTGCAGCTTAGCCTCCATCTCAATGACTCTGAGTCGAATCTCCTCGAGCCACAAACACTTACTGCAAATGTGTTTGCCCTGGATCACATTGGCATCCAGGCGTTCCCACATGCTGCAATCATGACAAATCACCTATCCTTGCATGCTTAATATGTTTTAATTAATTGCTTAATTATTTTATTCATTTTCCTTTTTTATATATTTATTAACCTTACCAGCAGTCCCTGTACTATTTTTAACTTTAGGAATAGAATATACCTTCATCACTTACCAGATACTCACCAAGCTTCTTCCCTGAACTCCCAGCACTCTGTTCAAGTTGCACTCTAATTCCTCTCATCTTCTGTTGCTTCTCTCCAAATTTCCGAGCTTTTGGCATGCTTTTAAAATCCTCTCCTCACCCGCTGTTTCTCTCCCAAATACATCTGGTTGATTCAAAGGTGCCTTGACTCCCTCATGTGTGCAGTCTATGACTCCTTATATCTGTGGGAATCCAGCCACTGTAGCAAAAGCAAGAGCCCTCTCTGCCTGACTGGCCTCATCAGTAGAAAAGTGAACATTAGTGGTGGCCTTGGCAAACAGGGCATCGGTCACCTGGGAGATGTTCTTGTGGGTAGAAGATTGTGAAGTCCTATAGATGTCAACAGCAGATCCCTGGAAGAAGCCAGAGTTGAAGAAATTCAGGGCTGTGGTGACCTTGACAACCACTGGCAATTTGTGCTCGCCTGCTCAAGAGGGAGGCTTGTCCAGAAGGTTGCAGCCACCTGCCATCAGAGGTCCAAGGTAGAGCTACAGAAGCTGCTCCCATTTGCAGTGAAGGCTGACAGCAGGGAAGCACAGATCAGGGTGATTAAAGTCCAAGCTAGGTGAAATGACTTTCAAAATGTTGGCAAGGAAGCAACTGTGCTGTTTCAGCATTAAAAGCTTTCCAGCCTATCAGTTTCACAGAGCCATCAATCACCACTGTCCTTTTGCCTTGTTAACCCTGATGAGTTTCAAATACTTCAGGAAACCCATGTGCTGGCTGTTAAAGACAGAATGCAGGGTCAAATTTCAATTTAATTGCCTCTTAATATATTCACATGAAACACCCGCCATCCCTATGGGGATTTCCCATGCCAGTTAATAGCAGAAGTGAGCAGGATCATGCCGGGTTTCCGACTCGCCAGCATTTTTTACTCATTTAACTCTCCCACCAGCACCGCCACCAGCCCCCTTGTATCTTAACATTCTGACCATTGTCTCCAATTGAGAGAACCTTGTAATCTAGGTAGTGATATCCTGAATTGTAGTCATTAAGGCTCCTGAGACTGTTACGTAGTGGAAAATATATTCACTTGCAATTTCCACAAAAGTAGAAAGTCCAAACTGCTTCTGTTATTCAGACAAGGTCAGAACCCCTGGGAAAATGGCCAACAATGAGTGTTTATGTTGTTTCTTTAAAGTTTCTACCAAACCTCTACCACAGTTCAGGCAGAAGATTGGGAGAATCCAAGGAAATAAGGAGACATATACATTCCAATATGAAACATTTCCTGTTAATTACAAGTTAATACATCATTCAGAATTAGTGAGTGAAAACAACATACCTGATTCAAACAAATCAATTTGAAAAATCCTGCCAGTTTTCTGCACCATTGAAAGTGAAAATTACTTGCCTATATGTTTAGGAAATTGAAAAGTATATTAGGGCGAAATTAGGCCTGGAAGCGGACTACTATCTTTCCACCCTGACTTTTGTTCCCCAGTATCAGCAGTGGACACCTGCTTCTCTCTTTAGGCCCTAATACCTCATCTGTTTTAGGCTCAGTTCAAAGCCGAAAACAAAATAATTCCTCTAACTTTCAGGATACTTCTGCCTCTTTAAATGGGCTCCACCCTATTCTGGTGATGTAGTGATCTCCTCTCTCCCGTGGGAGAGGGGAAATCCAGGCTCTATTTCCTACTTGGCAGTGTGTGGCCATAAAAAAAATTATCAATAGCCATTATAATTGCTGCCCTCCAATTATTGTACTTTAATTGCCAGATGAGCTCATGTTCCAGGTCATCTACAATATGGTTTTCTGCCTGCAGGGATCCCAGGATTTGGGCCAGATCCAGGTCACTCTGAGATTCTATCCCATTTACTAATGCCTTTTAAACTTGGTGGGAAGGCCAAGGATGTGCCTTCCACCTACTCCTGCCCCCCATCATCCTCCTACCCCATCTTAAGGGGATGTATCCAAAGGAGCTCCATGGGCTCACTTGGAAATTCTACCCTTAATGCAGTTGAAAGCTCTCATTAAAATTCCAGCCAGTTGAGAACGGGATTCAATTCCTTTGAGGCCTTCTGAAAAATCCAAGCCCTTTTCCAGATGAATGGAATCAGACTAATTTGGAAAAAGTAAATGATTCCTTTTTGAGCCAAAGACTGAAAGAGCGTAATTTTGTTTATATGGCCAAGTTAAGGTCTAGAGAAATGGAGTGGGTGTTGCTGATGTGTCCTTGCAGGCACTGGCTGGCTACCACAGCCATGCAAATGCCCAGAGCACTGGCTTTTTAGATGAGGTCTCTGAGGGTAGGTGAGATTATGCTCAGCGTCACTTGCAACAGCAGAGCTCGCCCCCCAGTATTTTAGGCCCAGTATCTTTAAACAACATGTGTTGAGAAAGCAATGTTCAGATACAGAACTGAGGTTAGTAATCAACTGCTGGCATGCGATACCAAAAGTTTGATTGATGCCCAGTAATAAATGAAAATAAAATAGCAGCTGCAGCTGTTTCACTAAAGAACAATGCAAACCAACATTTAATCCTTTAAAAATGTTAAATATTCTCTGTCTCACCATGTGATTATTTTGTGAATAATTCCTTCAGACAAAAATGACAGCTGAAGCATCGTCAGCACTTTTCTGATGCTTGTAAACCACTAACAGGAGTAATATGGATCTAAAACTTGCTGGTTTACTGCTTCAAAGCAAGATGTGCTAAAGTGTAGTCAATCACACAATCTGTGCTGTTTGACATTTAAGTAGTAAAGAAATATTTGACTTGTGGTAAATATATTTGGCTTTTGGTTGTAAGAGCAAAAATTTAAGTATTTTGAAGCCTAGCCAAATAATTAAGGGTAAGCTATCCCTCAAGACAAAACCTGAGAAGGAAATGGGAGCAGGTGGCCATGGAGGACAATTCCCAGAGTTTGGCTCCAAAAAGCTGTTAGCAGTGCCACAAGATGTTCAATGAGCTCACATGGGTAGGCAAGGTCAGTGAATGCATCTTCACGTGACATCTCCTACCCACTGCATCGCCAACCTCTCACGCAACTCAATGCACATTCCCCCATCACTCGCTCATGAGAAATCAGAGCTCATTACGAATATTCAGATGCTCCACCTCACCCTCACACACTTACCAATGCTGCCAGACTCTCACTGCTCCCACAAACCTCCAGCTATTCAGACATAGCAGGCACTTCACCCAAACACATTGCAATACAATCATTGATATTCTACCAGACAGCTTCTTGTTACTATCAAGGAGCATGGAGGAGTCTGACTCCAACTTGACACAGGGTTTCATGCAAAGCTTGGAACCCATCCTTTCCAGCGTGCAAGTGGTGATCAGCTCCGTGACAGTGCTTGCGGACCCAGGTGTGATGGAGCATCTGGTGGCCGATCTCTCAGCTTCTGCTGCAGTACAGGCAGCAGCCACCTAATATCTCTGTGCTGCATTGGAAACTCAGACGAAGGTCATGAGATCTACGCTTGCTGTTATGAAGGCTCATTCTTTGTCAATATGGTTGTGGCTCTCAGTGCTTAAAAGGGCATGCAGGCTCTCATAGAAGTCCAGCAATCTGTCCTCCAATGGGGAAAACTGAAAATGGCCTTGCAGGATGACTTCGAGCAGTTCTGGGCCTTGAGAGCCTGGCTTAAGATTGCACCACCTCAGCATGGGTGGCAACATCTAGGCTGGCTGGCTGAGAGGCAATAGCAGAGCACTGGCGGAGTGGCAGTGATGGGTATGCAAATGTTGAGCTCCTGAGAGAGAACAGCAGGCTTTTGCACCAGGGCTGGTGCCTCAGCGATCCTAGTAATCTGTTGGAGGAGAGATTTCTGGAACCTGCTGTGATGGCAGCAGCCCGAGTCTGCATGTCACCAAGTTGGGCTTGCATGGCAACAGGCATAGATCACATGACCCCAGTTTGAGCTCTTACCGCAGCACTGATATTTTGAGTGGTCACCAGTGGTGCAGTTGAAGCTGAGATATTGGCCACCAGATGCTGCATTGTAGCTAGATCCACCAGTGGTGTCATGGAGTTGATACCACTTCCATATTGGAAAGGATGGGCTCCAATCTCTGCTCAAAGCCTGTACCAAGTTGGAGACAGAGTCCTTCATGTTCTTTGACAGTGACAGGAGGCTGTCTGGAAGGCCTGTCATTACATCAGGCATCCAGTGTGCATAACTATCAGCGTTCTCCTGTATGACACTCCATCAAAATCTTCATCTGAGTCACCTGCAGCAGAACACGTCTGGGATGTCGCTCTTCAGCGAGTTAGCACATAAACTATCTTTCCCCCCCGGCCTAGCTGCAGCCCACTTGTGCCCAATGACTCACTACATGCTGATCTCAACTCTATGATCGCCTCTAAGGTATGTGCAGTGCTGATATCTGTTCTAGTGGCTGTGAGTATCAGATCAAGTGACAGTGCTTCTTCATCAGACATCTGCTCTTGTTCTCACAGTTTCTCATGCAGTAACTGGCCAGACAGCAGCCAAAGGGAGGGCTCTGGTGCTGCAAGCATGCCTGTCCTCCTTCGGCTCTGGACTGCTCTTTCCTGTTATGGCCACCTTGCCCTGCAAGAGAAGGTGAAGAATGTCAGTGAGTGTGTTGCAATGAGTTTGGGTGATGTGCCTGCCATAGTTGAAGAGCTGGAGGTATATGGAAGCAACGAGAGGTGGGTATGAGGCTGGCAGCATTGATACATGTGTGAGACTGAGGTGGAGTTTCTCAATTTTGGGCCTGAATCCTGATTGTAGGAGGTTGCTTTTGGGTGTGGTGTAGGTGTGATGCATTGAGCAGCATGAGAGGTTGTTGATGTGGTGGATAGGGGATGTCATGTGAAGCTACATTCACTGACCTTGACTACCCATGTGAAGTCATTGAACTTTTTCTGGTACTGCAGTCAGGTCCTCAAGGCCAGATTCCAGGAATTGATCTCTGTGTTGACCTACTCCTATTCCCTTCTCAGGGATTGCCTTGAGGGCTTCCTAGCTCCCTGTGGAAATATTGCTTCTCTCCTCCTTTCTGCCTCCTGTACTAATGCCTCCAGTGTCACATCAGAAAACCTGGGAGCCCTCTTTCTTGCCTGTTCCTCCATTTTCACTGTTTTTGTTTCTCTCCAAGTCTTCTACAGCCTTCAGCAATGTCTGATCAATGAGTGCAGCTCCTCTTTAAGAGAGACAGGCTGCCTCTAAGATGTGAAGGCTCGCTGAATGGGTTGTGCTTGGCTGAATGCAGAAATCATTTAGATGAGGAAGCAGCACAATGTTTGCTTACTGGTTGCCTCAATGGGACCAGATGCAAGATGATTAAGCTTTGTAATCCTCATGCCCGAAAGTGGGCCGAAATTAATTCTTCCCCTTTTACCTCGGTTTGCAGTGTTTCAGTTTTCTTCCTATTCACTCTGTTTCCCCTTCTCTTATTTCATTTTTTTTGTTATTTTAGCTTCATTGTACCTTACAAGTATACTCAATCTATGTATTCTAATATTTTTTTTATTTTTCAAAATAGGTAAGAATACAAGTTAATTTCCTGAGATCTTGGGTTCCACCGTCCATTTTGGAGGCAGGAGGAATTTATGAGGCTTGTTTTTTTTTAAAGCAAACATGGCATCAGTCTAAATATTGACATATTTATGTCACAGATGTGATTGGGTAGTTTAATACTTGATGGATTTTTATACATCAAAGCAAGACTCCATGATGAGTTATCTTGTTACCTGCTCAATGACCCTGATCATGGTGATGGGTTGAACCTAAATAATATTTTTTATGTGATCTATGCCTTCTCGCCACAGTTGCTCTGAACAGCAACTTCTAAGTCACACCCACAAGCCTGATGAGTTGCTGTTATTTTGTTGATTTGTTAGTTGATAGGCATTTAAGTGTATAGGTTGCACCATCCAGAATCAACATTATTCAATCCTATATAAATGATTGTGCTTGTGCAAAGGTTAGGAAAAAAGTTATAGCCTAGAAACCCAGCAATACATTGCCCATTTTTGGAATGCAAAAGAGCCTACCTACCATGCCCTAGAATGGTGGACAGGAAGTATGTGCACATTTCTGGATGGAAATCACCATGCAGTGCCTACGCTGGAAGTAGGGGTTAGTCCCTTAGCATATGCAAATATAGGGCTTAACACCTGTCTGAGGCCACCACCGCAAGATTGGTTTTCCCTAAATGCACTCAAGGAAGCCAGACCATGGGACCACTTGTCAGGCCACAACCAACAAAGTAAGTTTTTGCAATTGGGATTACTTGTTCCTTTAGTGTGTGAACTATTGTAAAATTCACTGGACTACAAGTAATATCCAAAGAATACATGGGTTTTTATTTTAACTTAGTGGGCTCACAACATCTCCCTTTTTTCCAAAGGTAAAAACATGTGTACAATATACAATAATGTTATAGTTCAGACTAACTATACATGATTAAAACAAAATGCTATTTGCAAGTAAGCACGTTTAACACTGTCTAAAATGTAGAGGAGGTTTGCTTATTGGTTTGCATCTTGTTATCATAAACCTCTTCTCAGAGCGGAGCTGGTCTTGATGACTCCCCTGAGACTCTGGTAACTCAGAACTCTGGTTAGCATGCTCTTCCTCTGTATTCATCGCCTCTGTATGGTCATCTTCAGACTTTATCTTTGAACGTATCCGCGATGCCACAGAGTTGTCACATGTAGAGTTGTTATACAGTTCTCTGAGTTGACTTTGGTTCCATTGAGAATCACGCCATTGGGTGTCTGGACCTCATATGATCTGGGCTGATCACATATCCTAGCGAGCTCTGCAGGATACCATGTTCCCGATGCATAATTGTGGACTCTGACCTTCTTTGCTCCTCATAATTGAGCTAATTCTGGTCCTGTTTGCCTGTCATACGATACATTCATCTTCCCTTGTTTGGAAAGAAATATATCTTTTACTGTGGAAAACTTAGAGAGAGGATGACGGGGCAGAGTAGTTCTTACCTGCCTTCCAAACTTCAACTCTCCAGACAACGGTGAGCCCATGTCCAATGGAGTAACTCAGAGTTGCATACTTGAGATCTTGTCCTGTCTGCCTACATTTTATAATTAGTGATTTGATGGTGCACACCGTGAGTTCAGCCATGCCATTGGACTTTGGATAATGTGGCAATGATGTCAAATGATGGACTCTTTCCCCCGGCACACGTCTTGGAATTATCTTCTGGCATATTGCGGCCCATTATCAGAGATAATTTCTTCCAGCATGACAACTAGGCTGAACAGAGCACTGAACGTATCAGCAATTACTGCATTTGATGTATATCATAGCCGCCTGATGATCAGAAACTTTGTCAAGTACTCTGTATCAAGGAGGAAATCATCACCTTGAATGTGAAACAAATCTGTGCCGATCTTCACCCATGGCTGTGAAGGTGTGTCATGTGGGATCAAGGGTTGCTTCTGTTCATTTGGCTGACAAATTTGACATACCTTACAGAATTTCACCACCGTCTCAAAATTACTGTTGATTCCTGGCCAGTATACTGCCTCTCTGGCAAGGTGTCTGGTATGGTCAATTTCCAAATGCCCTTGATGCAGTTGGGTTAGAATATCAGAATTCAGAGCTTCGGGTATCAGGACTTGTTTCCCTTTGAAAATCACCCCCTGTGATATACCGAGCTTGACTCGATACGGTCAGAAACAATGTAGACGTTCGGTTACTTCCTGTGTGGTGTCAGGCCATCCTTCCACAATCAACTGTCACAACAATGATGGGGTAGGGTCATGTGCTGTCTCATCTCTTAGTTGCTCGCATTTTTGGGGTCCAAAACTCATGAACTCAATCTTCAAGATATCTTCAATCTCAGTTTCCACACCGTGGACATGCAAATCTAACAAGACATCTGCATCTTTATTCGGGTTAGGCAAACTGCTCAGGGTGTCTGATATGAGCATTTTGCTGCACGGTTGATATCGGATGTCACAATTGTAGCCCTGGACCTTCACCAAAATCTATGCAACTGCGGAGGAGCACTTGTAAGCGGTTTGCGCCATATGTTTTCAAGTGGCTTGTGGTCTATCTCCACAGTAAAATGCTTTCCGAACAAGTAGGTGTGAAACCTGTCGATACCAAAAACAAGAGTTAAGGTTTCACATTCAATGTTAGAGTAATTGGATTGGCTTTGCAACAAAAGCTTGGATGCGAAGATGGTTGGCTTCTTTTCTTGCATGATGCAGATGTCTAATCCATTCTGGGACTGGTCAACCTCGAGTGTGGTCTCTTTGGTCTGGTCACAATACTGTAGCAAGCTGTCTTGACTTGACAGAGCTAATCTTAAGGACTCAAACACCTACTGATGGTCTTCCTGGCATAAGTAAGGTATCTCTTTTCACAGCAGTTCCCTAAGCAGCGCTGCTCACTCAGCAAAATTGGGGATGTACGGGGCCAAAACATTGAACAGCCCTAGACACCGTTGTAGGTCTTCCCAGTCCTGAGGAGTTGGCATGGCTCTGACATCTTCGATCTTACCTAGGTCTGGCCATATTCCTACGGTAGACTATATCGACCCAAAGAAGTTGATGTGCCCAACGTAGACCTGGCAGTTCCTGCTACTAAACACGAGGCCCTCACGACGAGCAGCCAGCATTAGCAAGTGCAAGTTCTGGTCATACTCTGCTTTGGTCCACTCCATAACCGCAATATTGTCGGCTATACAGGTACAGCTCGGGACATTTTCCATTATCCTGTCCATGTATTATTGAAAAATGTCCTGTCTGACACACAGACCAAATGATAACTGTCTGAAGCAATATCTCCTGAATGGCATTCTAAATGCTGTGAGTAGCTGGGACTTCTTGGTTAAGTGAACAAACAAGTAGCCACGCTTCGCATCAAGCTTTGAGAAATACCTAGCACCAGTAAACTTAGGATTCAGCTCTCCAGTGTTGGGATTTTATGTGAGTGTCTCTTGAGGGCCAAATTCACTCATCGTGAGTCTATGCAAATCCTGAGATTTCCTACTTTCTTCAGAACGTAGGTAATGGAGCTGCACCAATCAGAATGCTGGTGCACTCGGCGGATGACTCCATTGCACTCCTTCTCATCCAGCTCCACTTTAAGCTTCTCTTGAATGTGCACGCTGCACTTCCTTGGCGTACTAATAGTAGGAACTGCATCCTCCCTCACGTGCAATATGGCAAAACCTTTGAAATCGCTGACTGCATCAAACATGTCTGGGTAAAGTAGTTTCAGGTTTCTAACCGATTCAATCCACTCCATGCTGCAACCTTCCTTTCGGTTTAGTGCTGACCTCGTATTCGTCAATCTTGGCATACTGGAAGTCCTGCGACATCTGGTCCAGTTGTGTCTGTAAAATAAAACATTTCTGGTAACCATTCGGAGCTCCTATAGCTGCAATGTAAGATTATTGTTCCAATGCATTTGATTTGAGAACCACTGTAGGCAGTCCACCTAGCTGTGGTGGGTCGTACCATAGATTCCCATTTCTTTAAGTACATGTCCTTCAGTATACAAATGGGCAGAATATTTGCACTTGCTCCGGTGTTGATTTTTACCCTGAGCTTATGCCTGCCACTCTTCTGTGAACATATAAACCCAATCATGGCAAATGCCTCAGATTGTGTAATAGCATTGACATATTGATCCAAACTAACTATGTGAAATGCTTGTTCATTGTTCACACGAGTGCGTTCTTCACCTATGTTGTCCTGACAATCTGTCTCTCTCTGCTAACCTGATGTACCTGCTTGGGCTTTTGTTGTGAGTTGGCATACCCTTTGTTGCGTTTGCCAGTCTGTCTTGCAGACGCATGCTATAAGTTTTGCACTGGTCCCGGTACGGCGGACAAACACTGATCTTTGCTTTCTGTTTGTTCTCCAATTCTCAATCCATATTACCCCCAATCCCATGTGCTCTAATTTTATTTACTAACCTCCTGTGTGGGATCTTATCAAAAGCCTTCTGAAAATCCAAATACACCACATTCACTGGTTCCCTTTTATCTGTGCTGCAAGTAACATCCTCAAAAAACGCCAACAGATTTGTCAAACATGCTTTCCCTTTCATAAATCCATGTTGACTCTGCCCAATAATATCATTATTTTCTAGGGGTAGTAGTCGACGGATGTTTTTGTGAATGGAAAGCTGTTTTCAGTGGTGTTCCACAGGGCTCAGTGTTGGGTCCCTTGCTGTTTGTGGTATATATTAATGATTTGGACTTAAATGTGGGAGGCATGATTGGGAAATTTGCTGATGACACAGACTTTGGCCTTGCAGTTGATAATGAAGAGGATAGCCGTAGACTCCAGAAAGATATTAATGGTTTGGTTGAGTGGGTGGAAAAGTGGCAAATGGAATTCAATCCAGATAAGTGTGAGGTAATGCATTTGGGGAGGGCAAATAAAGCAAGGGAATAAACGGGAGGATATTGAGAGGGAGAGAAGAAGTGCACCTTGGAGTGCATGTCCACAGGTCCCTGATGGCGGCAGGATAGGTAGATAAAGTGGTGAAGAAAGCATATGGAATGCTTTCCTTTATTGGCCGAGGTATAAATTTCAAAAGCAGGGATGTAATGCTGGAACTGTATAAAACGCTGGTTAGGCCACAGTTGGAGAATTGCGTGCAGTTCTAGTCACCATATTACAGAAAGGACATAATTGCTCTGGAGAGAGTACAGAGGAGATTTACAAGAACATTGCCAGGACTCGAAAGTTGCAGCTATGAGAAAAGATTGGATAGGTTAGGGTTGTTTTCCTTTGAACAGAGGAGGCTGAGGAGTGACTTAATAGAGGTGTACAAAATTATGAGGGGCTTAGATAGAGTAGACAGGAAAGACCTGTTTCCCCCAGCGGAGAGGTCAATTACCAGGGGGCACAGATGTAAGGTGATTGGTCGAAGGATTAGAGAGGACATGAGAAAAAGCTTTTTCACCCAGAGGGTGGTGCGTGTCTGAAATTCAGTGCGGGAGGGGGGAACAGGGTCAAAGTGACATCATTGGTGTCGGGGATGGTGGGAAGGGTTTAGGTTAAAGTTTAGGGGGGGAAGGTCAGGTGGACCAGGTGAGTGCTTTTTGGGGGGAGATGTCAAGTAATTAATTTTATGTATAGTTGGGGGTGGGAAAGGGGCAAAATAATTTATTTAATTTTTTTCATTAACTGTACCTTTAAATCTTTAAATTTAATGATAGGGCTCAGAGCCCTTTAAATATTGCATCAGCACCTGCGCACAGGCAGCTGACACCTTTGCCGGGGACGGACAGCCTGCCCCTCCATGTCATCGGTGGGTGGCCCGCCCCAGCTATTTAAATAAGCCGCCACGCTTAGGATCGTGGCGGCTCCATGACGCGTGGGCCGCCATTGATTTCGCCTGCCGCCGGTGCAGCCCAATATGTGTAAGAAAAGATGCATACACCAAGCAATTACATTGAATGTGAGATTTTTAGTAGAGTGTTTGCATGTAAGTCTGTGAGTGAGGTAAGAGATTTGAAAGGAAACTGTACTACCTTTCTGACCTTGATAAATATTTCAAGCAGTCTGAAGTGAGGTCATTATAAGTGGGTGATTTGTTTAGTCTGGTGCATTATTGGAAGGTGTAGATGTCTCTTTTACCTTGCCTGACCTGATAAGGTCATTGAATAATGTCTGGTACTGAGTTGCATGGGGTGATGTTGCTGGCTTGGACTATCATGGCCACCTACTTCTATTGCCCCTGAGCAGCTTTTATTTTAACACCATGCAGTGTCAAACAGGGCCTTCCTCCTTAGTGTTACATTATCAGGCCACTCATTAACAGCTTCAATTCAAAATCTGGAGCCCTCTTGCAGTTCTCAGAGATGTCTTTTTATAAAGAAATCTTCATGCTTTGCTCCCAATCCATTTTGGTTGATGATTGTTCCATTAAACCTATTCAGGCCTTTAAGTCCTACAGCAGCACAGTAATTCCTATTTCCACCCCCCCCCCCCCCCACCCCCAACTCAGTAACATTCATGATCCCTGAGCTCATCCTGTTTACTGATATTAGGTCTAATCTGAAACTCTCACAGAGCCAGCCCATTTCACATTAAGTCTGAATCATATACTGCCCTACATCCACTCTCTATTCTACCTGAGTAGAAACTCTAAGCTCCAGAGTGTTCATTCCACCTGTCCAAATTTGTATCTTGAGCTATGCCAATATTGGAGAATTGGGTTCAAGCAGCACATTTTCATTTAAGATTGTCTGAAATGTGATGTTAACTGCACATACACTGGAAAATCTAGGCTATTGTTTCCAGCAAATTTACTGTGTTGCGATAGGTGAACACTCGTCATGTTTAGGGTGGAGCAACACTGCAAGTAACATCAGAAACCAAATTCCAGGTTTATTTATAATATTCCTGTCGATATATCTTTGTGTCATTCAAGACAATGGGGGACAAAATCTTCTGGTGCATTCCTAACATAATTCCTGTATGAAAGGTTGCAAATCAGGCCAAGACTCAAATGTGCCAGATCACAGCCTTCCTTATGAATCTCTACAGAGCTTTGCCTCCATCCCGCCTAAACATGGCCAGCAATGTAGGAGGGGGCTCGTACAATGGAAAGGAAGGGGGATTCCCAGACTAAATGTTTTCAAATTTCCAGCATGCCAGAAGAATGGTGGGCTGATATTCTGGAAGCAAATATACCAGAATCTTCAAAATGGACTTGGATCTCACTTTGGAGTGGACGTCAACAGTCATTACACAAATGAGGTGACCTCTCCCAGATCAGCAAATATTGGTCGATTAATTCTGAGAGGTCACCAGCAGATGCTAGCATTTACACCTGCATCAAATGCCCAAGCATCTTCAACCCATTATGTTGTACTCTGTGCTGAGTGAACCATCTGAAGTGTGCATGTAGTGAATAATTATGTGATTTCTGTGAATCAACTATACAATTCTATATTTCCTATTTAACTCAGACCTGAGAAAAGGACCCAGTTGAATATGACTTCTCGCCCACAAGGTAAAATATAACCTGTGCACTATACTCCTTAGATGTTCCAGTAATAAAGCTAAATTACAATTGATTGAACTATGAACACAAGAAATAGGACCTGGAGTAGACCATATGACCCATTGAGCCTACTCCTCCATTCAAAACGATCATGGCTGATCTTAGAATTCAACTCCACTTTCCTGCCCGCTCGCCATATCCCTCGATTCCCTGAGATCAAAACTCTCTCGATCCCAGCCTTAAATGTATTCAACGATGGAGTATCCCCAATCCTCTGGGGTAGAGAATTCCAATGATTCACAACCCATTGAGTGAAGGAATTTCTCCTCATCTCAGTCCGAAATGATTAGCCCTAAGACTGTGCCCCTGTGTTTTAGATTCTCCGACCAGCAGAAATAATCTCTCAGAGTCTACCCTACCCAGCCCCTGTAGAATCTTATATGTTTCAATTAGATCACCTCTCATTCTTCTAAACTCCACAGAATACAGGCCCAGTTTGCTTAGTCTCTCATCATAGTCTTTCATCCCAGGGACCAATCTAGTGAACTTTCACTGCACTGCCTCCAATGCAAGTATATCCTTTCTTAAATGTGGAGACCAAAACTGCACACAGTATTCCAGATGTGATCCCACCAAAACACTGCACAATTGTAGCAATACTTCCTTATTCCTGTACTCCAATCCCCTTGCAATAAAGTAACTTGCTACAATCTGCACTATTTTAACTGAAATGTCTGATAAATTATTGCGTTTTTAAGATTGTTCAATAGAGATTCACACAGGAATAGCAAAGAGGTAGGTAAGGGTTAAGTATGTTGTGGTTTGTATATATAATGGATGCTGGCTTTTAGCATAAGGATCTGAAAAATATGTGATCCAATTGCACTGTTCAATAATTTGAAACATTGGAATCACCTGACACCTTCTCTACTAAAGAACAATGTGAATTGATCTAAAATTTATCAGCATTTCTATTATTTCAACAAGATAAAGATGACTATTCTATTTTCCCCTTGGGTGAGCTACAGATGAAACTTCGAATTGTGATGTGCTGATTGTCCCTGAATAGAGCATTGGCTAAAATAACAACACCATGGATTTTCAAAGGAATGTCTAAAGAATTTTCATCCAGGAGCAGCGTTCTGATAAAATTTTGATCCGAATCTGAGTTTTATCTTCAACAACAGTTCCACAATGTGTTTGACTAATTGAATTTATGATACTCACATCTGAGAGATTAGACTAGCATTATTTCACATCAAATAATGCAGCATTATTTTTATGGATGTGGATGATAATACACATGGACTATATTATCCTCTTGTAGCATAAAAATAGATGTACATAAAAGTCATGCAATTTTGGTGAAAAGTGTTATAGTCTATTCATCTGTCCTTATCATTGCTTTGTAGATTGCTCCTACACAAATATGGATTGAGTGAAATTAGCAAAACTAAAACAGAAAAAAAATTTAAACTTGGTAAGGTTGTGTTGAAGGGCAGTCATCCAAACCTTAACAGAATTGCATGTATGGGGAGAGAGATAACATAAATTGTAAATGAGAATGGAATTTATGACATTAGTCAAATGAGGTAAGTATGAGAATTTGAGCACCTCACTGCAAAACTGGCAGAATTAAGTAATAAAGAAAATAGTTCTGCTCCATAGTATTGATGTGACAGCCATTTCTGGGTATTACTTGGGGTGTAGCAGGAGAAAGGGGAGAGGCAACTCTAGATTACACAGGCCTCATGAGACAGAAGACAATTGCAGATTAAATTAATGCAATCATTCTGGCTTCTTACAGATAGTGCTCAAAAACTACAAACTTGTTTCTCTATTCCCAAGTTTCAATCTAAAAGTAAATATGCTGTGCAGCAAAAACTCTGGACCTGATTTTAAGCGCTGCTGGGGCCAGGCATAGAGGCAGGTGGGTGCTAAAATAGCACCACCAACCTACGTGCTGGTTCCATGGCTCCGTCCCATCCCTGGGCCATTTTCCTGGACATTTAAGGCCAATTGAAGGAGGCCAACTGGGAACTTACTGAAAGATCAGCACTTCAGGCAGATTTAGCAGCCCTCCCTGCCTGCCTAGCTTCAACTGAAGCCACAAGCACCACCCCGCCCCCCAGCCCCAGTAGAGTGGCCACCCCCCTCAACAGTGGTGGCCAGGCTGCAAAGGTCACTTTTTATTTGAAATTCAAAAAAGTTGAAGAGAGGGCATCTCCATGGCATCTTGCTGCTGCTTTCAAGCTGGAAGGTGTCTGATTGGTCCAGCAGCTGCAAGTGCCCGCCTGACATCCTTAGTTGGATGGTGAGCCCATCCTCCGGCCAGTAATTGGCCGCTCTGAGGAAAATTACAATGAGTGACTATTTCTCAGAGTGCGGACTTCTGACCATTTGAGCCTTACAGTGGGGTTCAGAAGACTGCAGAAAAATCCAGCCTTCTCTTTCTAAGTTGAGTCAAAAATTAAACTTAAGCAAATGTTGATTGTTCTATGTGGTGCATAAAATGGCTATTGCGAAAAGCCTTTATTTACATATAATGACATCAGAGGTCACGTGTACTGCAAGCCAAAGTCTACAAAAGTATTTATCCAAATATCCCTCCTTTCATTAAAAAATCTGTTCTTTCTTGCCCTTTCAAATTCATCTGTCCCAACACATGCATTGCACACGTAATCTTTAAAGGGTTCAAATCGTTTTATGGTACGCATGTGAGTTGTTGTTGGCTGTTCGTCTGGTGTCTCTTGGCTCCTTGGGTAATGTTGCTGGTGCTCCTTCTCTGGGGAATGTTGTTGCTGTGGTTAGTGATACTGGTGTGGTGATTGTTGCTACTCATATGTTGCACTGGTTGAAGTACAGTTGACCTCTGGGACTGACGGTCGTTCAGTTCATGAACTCAGATCTGTCTCATCAGCCATTTGCTGTGAAGAAGCAGCTTTTACAGTTGTGATGATAGATCTGTTCGCTCACCTTCACCTGGTATAATCGAGGTGACAACTTCTTCATGCAAGTCCCAGGTTGCCAAGTTGATTCATTTTTCTTGAGTGCGTTGAATGTTTGCACTCTGACCAGCTCTCCAACTCTCAGCTCTGGCAACGATTTAGCAGTTTTATTAAAGTGACATTTGACTTTCTGACGTTTTGCTATGATCTTGTCCTTCACACCTGTTATTATTTCTGGCTTCCGTAGTTTCCTAGCTGTTGGATGAGTTGTCTGGGTGCGGTGTAACATGAGTCCAGCTGGACTAGACTACTTCCCATGCCTTCAGTAGGTGTGTTTCTCCACGTAAGGTTGCCTTGTACACATCTGTGTCAGATCTAGTAGATTTCTCTATGATCCTTTAGGCAATTTTTACTGCTGCCTCAGCTTTTCTTGACTGGGGATAGCATGGAGATGATGTGTAGTGCTGAATTTCCCAATCATTCATGAAGTGTCTGAATTCTTCACTCTCGAACTAAGGGCCATTGTCGCTCATCACAATTTTGGGAATGCCATGACGAACAAAGTGTTCTTTCAGGTGTTCTATGATCGCACTAGTAGTTGTTGACGTCAGTTGGTCTAACTCCCAATGGTCCAAATATTAGTCAACTGTGATGAGATAATCAGTTCCAGTGAGAGTGAAGAGATATACTCCAAGCTTCATCCATGGTCTGTCTGGGATGTCGTGAATCATCAGGGGCTCTTTAGCCTGCTCAGTTTGATGTTCATTGTAAGCACTGCACTGGCTGATGTGGTCTGTAATCTCATTGCTCATATTTGGCCAATTGAGTACTGCTGTTGCCTTAATGGCTTTTGTGGATGGGCTTCAGCATCTCTTTCTCATCTCTTTTGGAATAATGACCCTAGTTCCTTTGTACAAGATGCCATCTTGGGCGATCACTTCATCTCTGTATGCTCAACACTCTCTTACAGCAACAGGTGTGTCCTTGATGGTTTCAAGTCATCCTTTCATCACAACATCCTGTAGCACTTGAAGAGTTGCATCTCATGTAGTTTGCTTGATCTGAGCAAGACACTTGTCTGTCAGATTCAATGCTGGGTTAATGACTTCCAGAGCATGTCATGCTGTTGCTTCTTATTGAATCTGGAAGATTTTGCACTCTGTACTAGCATCATCAAATTCCTTCAAAGGGAGCGCAGCTTTTGACAACAGGTCGACAATGTACATCAGCTTCCCTTGCTTGTATTTCATTTCCAAGTGAAAGCTCTGCAAAATAAATAACATCCTTTGCAAATGCTTTGGAGCAGATAGAAGCAGTTTGAGAAAGATGCTTTGAAGTGGCTTATGGTCAAAATCTACCATCACTAACTCTCTCTCAAACAGGTATTGGTTGAAATGCTCGCAAGCAAAGACAATAGCCAGACACTCTTCCTCAATTTGTGCATAGCACCATTCAGTTTGTGTTAACGCTCTAGATGCAAATGCAACTGGTTGTCCTTGCTACATGAGGGTTGCTCCAAGTCCTGTTTCACTGGCATCACTCTACAGGGTGACTTCCTCATTGACATCATAGTACCTCAGCACTGACATTGTCATCACTAGTTGTTTGAAGTGCGTGAAAGCTGCTTCTTGTACTGTGCCCCAATACCACTCATTATGAACAGGTGGCAAGGGGTGTGGGTGGTTCCCACTGTTCACTTCCCAACTGACCACAATCTGTTTTGTTCAAAAGGATGAGTTAGTCCCTGAGTGTTCTACTTGCCAAATAACCAGATAGTGACAGGTTTCCTTGTAGGTTTAAAACAGAAGATGAACTATTTATTGATCAATATTAATTTGCCAAAATGTTCGCAACACCACTCAGGCATGCATTCACTTTCACATGCACTCTCAAGAGAAGATAGAAGGTAAAGGGTAAGAGTTCAAGTTGTGGTAGGTGTTCACAGCTTATGGTAAACCTGTTGAATCTTCTAAGTAGGACAATCTTTTTTAAACTTGTTGGCTTTGGTGTTTATAGTCTTGAACTTGTTGAGGTGTTGTAGATATCTGGTGGTTAAGATTTCAGACTCTAGGTTGTGGTCACATTCAGTTCTCTGTTGCAGTGAAGTGTAGAATTAGCAGCAAGGCTTCTTCTTGTTTAGGCTGGATCTTTCCACAGTCCTTGGGTAGACTGCCTTTTGTGATGTTGCTGTGATAACTCTCTCTCTCTCCAGAGGGTTACCTTTTAAGCTCACAATTCATCATATTCGCATTTCTAGTACCTGATGCATGGCCTTCTCCCCTGGTGTAACCACACAACAGACCAGGATGTGGAATTCATGGTCATCCATTAATGTCTGGATGAGTATCATTCTGTTATGATGTGTCTACTTCACACATTCTTTGTGTCAGTAGAAATTCATCCAATTCAGGAATATCTCTTGATAGTTCCAGGATGGATGTAGTTGACACCTCTTAATCTGGAATGTATTGTTTCACCCTTTCGAGACAGTGAGGCAATTTTCGAATACACAGTCCAGGTCATCTGACCTTTGGTGGTCATCTTGCAGCACAAGCCCACTTTTTTAAAGAGGAAGTCAATTTTAAAGAGTCCATATTGAATAAAGTTTGTATCTTAAAAGTGGGAATATGATATGTCTTCACTGGGCATGACATACTTAATACGCTTTGCAGTGAGTTTGTGTAGAGATGCATACTCTGACGAAAGATCGGGAAAGAACTTGGCTAGATAGTTCAGAAATTCAACAAATCATTGAACTGCCTTCACATTCGTTGGTTGCTGCATCTCTGCTACAGCTCGCACCTTATCAGGATCAGAGTGAAATCCCTTAGCTATCAGTACATGTCCAATGTACCTGACTTCAGTCATCTTCAGCTTCGACATTTTCTTGTTCAAATTCAGGTTCATCTGGCGAGCTCTCTCTAGCAATCTCACTAGATTCCAATCGTGGCTGGTGATGTCATCTTCCATTGTATCTTCACATCCATAGACTAGATGATCATCCATGATTACGTCCACTCCTGGTTGACCATTGACTATCTCATGCTGTCTGCATTGGTACTCTTCCGGAGCAGTAGAAATGCCAAATGGCATGTGCAGCCATCTGTAATTTCTAAATGGCATCCAGAAAGTAGTCAGAAAGCTGCTGCTTTCATCCAACTTCACCTTCCAGAAACCATCTTCAGCATTTAGGGTAGTAAAGTCCTTTGCCAGGGCAAATTGAGGCATCATCTCTTCAATGGTTGGTATAGGGTAATGAGATCTCTTCAAAGCTTTATTAAGGTCCTTTGTATCTAAACACACTCTCAACTTTTCAGTTTTTTCACTGCTACCATGCTGCTAATCCAGTCTTTAGGAGTTGCCACTTTCTTACTCCAATCTTTTCAAGCTCCTCTATCTTGTCTTTGAGGCTGGACTTGAGGGCAGCTGGAAATCTCCTCAGCAGGGTTAGGCACCAACATGTTGCACCACAAACATCTGACAAAAGTATTGACTCAGTCATGGACATGAGGGAAATTAATCTGTATAGGAGAGCTGTCAATCAAAGCCGTGCCATGAGCAACCCGCTGTCAGTCACAGAGGATTGACGGGCTGGATGAAAACCACGGACCTCAAAATATTTTACTGCGGACACTAGTGTCTGTACAGATGTGTTGCTGACTCCTGCTCCTCAGAAGATTTTGAGTTGGCCTCACACTCTCATCTGTTTTGAGATGATATTCACCAGGAAATCATCAAAGACCTGTGAAAACATCTTTGTAATCTGTCAGGATTTGTTCAGCAGTCAATGGCTTGGTATCATGTGAAACAGTGCAAATCTCTTCTGGTATGTGGGTTACCAATCCAAGCTTTTGACTTGTTTCAGCCAAGATGAGGAGAGTTTGCTTAATGTCCACGATCTGGAACTGATGTTCTTCTTTCTTCCCACTGCCTTGGACTCTCAGCTTGGTTTGTCTTCTTGGGGTGAGCATCATTCCATCTTAGAGCTTCAACTTTACCTTCGATGGCTTCATATTCGGGTCACTACCTTGAGCAATTTCAACAAGTCTGCGACGCTCATATAAAAGCAAAATACTGCAGATGCTGGAAATGTGAAATAAAAACAGAAAGTGCTGGAAAGGTCATCAACATGAAACATTGACTGTGTTTGTCTCTCCATGGATGCTGCCAGACCTGCTCAGTATTTCCAGCACTTTTTGGTTTTATCTGTGAAGCTTATGATGTTGCATGTAGAACCAGTGTCTATCTGACACCTCACATCAGCTTGATGCTCTCTTTCTGAAGTCATCATTCCAACAGTTACAAACCACTTTCTACCTCTAAAATTGGCAGTGCCAACATGTTCTAGGGTGTAGCGTGATTAATCAGAATCATCCAATATCTCTCCATCAATGATCTTTACAGGCTTGCTTTTCTGCTTTCTAGCAAAACATTTGTGTGCAAAGTGGTTCAGCTTCTTACAGATCGAGCACTGCTTTCCCCACGCTGGACAAGCTTCCTTTTCCTTCTTGTGGCGTCCTCCACATCTGTATTTACATCCTGTACTCTGGCCTTGATCTTTCTGCTGGCCCTTTGGAAATTTGTCCTTCCTTTTCATTATTTACTTATGCTTGGAAGATTTGTACTGCCTCTCAGCAGAGTACACAGCCTCATTGGTTCTCCCATCAATACTCCTCAGCTGTTTGATTAGCCACCTCATAGCTCTGTACATCAATAACTTTCTTGAGCGTAAGCTTCTCCTCTCTCAGCAGACATGCTCTCACAGCGAGATCTCTTGTTCCTAAGACACTTCTAACTCTGATGAGATCATTCTTCAGTTGCCCAAACTCACAAGACTCATCGAGAGGTCTCAGTACAGTCACATACTGATCAATATTTGTCCTCTCTTCCTGAGGGCTAGTGTTAAACATACAGTGTTCATAAATGACATTCGTAGAGGGTTAAAAGTGGGACTTCAAGGCCTCCAAAATCTCCCAAGTCTTGCTTCAATTCTCCTCAGTGAGATCTACTGTACTTTACAGTTTGCAACACTCCTTCCCCATCAATGATCCCAGAGTTGCTATACTTATCTGTTCGGGTTTCTTGTCCAACTCTGTGGCAATCTCATCATTCCCTCTCAAATCTTCCTTCATGTCCGTAGGAGCAGGTAAGAGAAAATTCAAAGCCACAATGACTTACCCAGCTATCAATGTCCTGTGCAAAGTTGCAGACAGGAGTTGATTTAAATGTGAAGTTTAGCACAACTGCTCTCTGTTTCAAATCCCGACTACTCACTTCTGACACCATGTTCCGGGTGGTACATAAAATGGCTGATGCCAAAAGCCTTTATTTTCATAAAATGACATCAGAGGTCACATGTGTACAGCAAGTCAAAGTGTACGAAGGCACTTATCCAAACATTGATAATGGTAGGACTGATGTAACTCACCAATTCTTACAGTTTTGAAGTATAAATCCTTCGCATTAAGAGACCTATGTGTACAAGATTATATTGTTAACAGTGCTATAATGTGACTGATTTCTGGTAGGATGTAATCTGTATTCCAAGAGAACCATATATGGAAATTGTCAGATGGTTTGGAAAATACTGGAGACTTGGAAAAAAGTGTCTTTATATATTGCTGACCACAAATTCATATTTTCTGATTTAGGTTTAAAGCAATGTTAGTGGATTTTCATCTGCAGGATGGAAGCATAACTTAAAATAATGTGCGAATGTATGATATTTGCAAAAAATTCCAGCTGTATAACAGCATTTTTTTTTTTAACCAGATGTGGAAAAGATTTGTCTAATCACTATTTACACTGTCAAGATTCAACAATTCTTTTGTATGACAATTTTGTGGCACCAATGCTCCAACAGACCAGCCAGCCATCTCCATTAACAGGAAGAGCTTCCATTGAATCAATGTTCAACTGGTTTTCACCACCGAAAGCTTTTCCTGCAGGTGTATGCCGCTTCCTGTGAAGCAGCCCTGCGCCTACATATTTCAGGCCTCCCCGCTCACCTTCAGGGATGGATTCTCGGAGGCAAGGGCTACCCATTGAAGAAATGGGTATTGACGCCAGTGAGGAACCCTCGCAATGCAATGGAGGAGAGATACAACATTTGCCACAGCTCCACCCAATTAACCATTGGACTGCTAAAGATGAGATTCTGATACCTGGATTGATCCGGTGGAGCCCTGCAGTTTGCAGTGAGGGTCTCTCATATCGTTGTGGTCGACTGTGCTCTGCACAAATCGAGCATTGCAAAGGGGGAAGGCCTTGCATAATGATGGTACCACCAATGAGGAGGATGCGGAGGAGGGAGATGAGCCAGTAGCACTGGATGTTGAAGCCCTTGCACCGGAGGCCAGGCTTATTGAGCGTTAGGCCAAAGAGGCAAGAGACAGTCTCATATTTACTTGCTTCCAGTCACCCTGCTGGCAACTCAGAGTAAAACCAATGAAGACTCACCTCAATACATACAGTCTGTCACCTCCTTTCTATTTGTCTTCCGTGCCTAAAACCCAGCTGAACCATGCGCTAGTGCCCATGGGAGATCATATTCAAATGCCTACATTGACATTCTACTAAGATAGAAAGGTGAAGTCAGCAACTCACAATGAAGGGTAATGGCTTGAACAAAGGAACTGTATATGGCGCAGCATATGTCAAATGTCAAAAATACTTGAACCCGAAGCGTGTCCGGGTGCTTTTCTTTACATGGTTACGAGTGTTTCTACAAGGTGTGAACTCTTTGCCAGCAGCTGTGCTGGAGGCAGGCTGCTGACCAGGCTGCCCCTTGGCCTGAGATGACTTCGGTGGCCAACCTTTGGCTACTTGAAGCCTGCAGGGCCCTGACTGCCTGAGGTTTTCCTGCACTGGTGCACGACTCTCCTCAGGTGTTACGGCTGCTGAAGCTGGGCTCATTACGGAGGGTCTGAGGAACTGGTGTCCACACTTAGCGCACCCTGAGGGGAACCACCAGCTGTGGAGACCAGCCTCTCCTCCTCCCTTTCAAGGCTCACTTGAACCTCCCTGCTTACCAGAGAAGGATGAGGAGCTGGAGAAGACTCCAGACACCTCGTCCTTTTCTTGTCTTGCCACTGCTGTATACAACTCATGACCAAGGCGATGGTGTGCAGGTCTGCGCATATTTGTGCGATCTAGCTCTCCATGATGGTCACCAACCTCTCGATGGAGGAAGTTATGTGCTCACATGCCTGAGACATGCCAGCGCTCAAGACCTGGATGGACTCCTTCATTGTCTGCTCATGGCTGTGCATTGCCTCTGGTGTTTCTGCCAGATATTGTCTTACCTCTCTCTGCAACTCCAGCATGCCCTATATGCAAAGCATGCGGTGTCAGAGGCTGTAGTATAAGGATGTAAAGGGTTAATACTGAAGACAATGAGAGATATCCCTCCCACTGTACGAGCAATGATGTAACAGTCACATAAGATAGGCTTGAGAAGGTTAGCAGCACAAAGGATTCTAGCCTAGGTGGCTTGCAGAGAGTGTATATAGCAACTGTAAATAATAGAGTTGTTAGTTTACCTTTATCAGATTCTAAGACTTTCTGTAGAACACTCTACAATGCTATTAATACAAACCCCACAAATCCAACATTGTGGCAACAGCAAAACAATGGTAAAACACCAGGTGAATAGAGAAATCTAAAGATAAATACTGGCCCGGTACAGTAAGAAAACAACTTACCTGCAGAAGAGGCTGGGAGGAGCTCCGAAGCTGTGGTGAGTCAGAACACAAAGATACAGGCTGCACCACAGAACAGAAGCATGGTGGCCTGCACGTTGAATCCAACAATCAGCTCAGTCACAATTCCGACAATCGGGGTTGTGTTAAAAGCCTGCGGTACTTTTCTAAAGGCATTGTGCTCAGAAAGTAAAAAAAAAGCAGGGAGAAACCCATAAGGTAGCCAAGCCTTAAAAAAACAAAATGAATTTATTAAAGAAAGGGGAAACCCCTAAAAAAAGCACTTATTAAACAGCGGGGAACTCAAAAAAAAACTGGTGACCTCCATTAAGACAACCAGTCCTGAGAAAGAAAACAAAGTGAATTTATTAAAGAGGAAACCCCTTTAAAAAAAACTGACAAACAGTGGGGAACTCTCAAAAACAGCTGGGAACCTCCATTAAAGTAACCTAGCCTGAAACAAAACAAGCAGAATTTCTTAAAGAAAGGGAAACACCCTAAAAAGGCTATTAAGAAAGCAATAAAAGCAAAATACTGCAGATGCTGGAAATCTGAAATAAAAACAAGAAATGCTGGAACCACTCAGCAGGTCTGGCAGCATCTATGGAAAGAGAAGCAGAGTTAATGTTTTGGGTCAGTGACCCTTCTTCGGAACTCAATTATTATTATTAAGAAAGCAATATGGATCCAAAATTGGGAATGCCTGAGAGTTTCCAGAATCAAGAGGGGCCTCATCAGATTCAATATTGGATATCATGGAGCAAAAGGTTCTGAAGGTTTAGAATCGCTTTGCAACTCCATAAAAAATCTGAAGTGGAACAAGTGAACACCCTCCTATATTCAGTAGGTGCGATTACAGACAGCGTAATTATCTGACTAGGGATCGATGAGGCTACCAATAAATTCAAAGAGGTACTCCAAGCCTTTGATAAACATTTTAATCTCCGTACCAATAAAATCTTGGAAAGAGCCAAATTTAATAAGTGGGCGCAGATGTATATTTGCAGTATTGGAGGGGTTCCCTAACCTTTAACTCCATCTTGTCTGCAGCAAAAACTAAGATGGCTGATTATTACGAGCTTGTCCACAAGTCTAAACTCTTTTTCCGTCACCCCCACATACCCGAGAAGGATGGAAGGTGGGAGAGTGAAAGGAAGATAAGTAGACAGGGATGAGAGGAGACAGCTGCGAATGTACCGGGATTTCCTCCTCAGGCCAGAAAGGAAACTGCTGAGGGTGGGCGTGAGGTCTGGAGGATTAAGTGTTTCCATTCTCACAAGGTGGGACACCTGCATGTGGATTGCTGAAGTTACGGAGTAAACCCACGGGACTTATTGGGGTACACAAGGCTAATGCAGAGAAAGGGGCCCTGACTGGGAGTACAACAGACTAAACTGTAGCTTTGACTGCAGCTGTAAGGCCAAGTAAAAGAACTGCTGTGAGTGCAGGGAACATGAACAAAATACCTGAGAGCTATAGGGAATTATACTTTCATATTTCAAACTGTATGTTAATAAGCTTTGCATCTTAATTGAATAAGTCTTTTTTTATAATAAATCAACAATTTTGTTGTTTATTAAAGAAACCTGGTTGGCAGATTTTTACTCTGAAACTAATATAGATAATGTATATAATATGCCAGATCGGTAACTGGGTAAAACATTTAAATATATGTTGTAACCAGTGGAGTAGTGGAACTAGAGAAAGATAATGCATTCCTCCAATCTCGGTCGTAACAATATAGGTCATAAATAATTGAGGCCCCAGCACTGATCCCTGTGGCCCTCTACTTGTTACAGTTTGCGAACCTGAAAATGACCTATTTATCCCAACTCTCTGTTTCCTGTTAGTTAGCCAATCCTCTATCCATGCTAATATGGTACCCGTAAACCATGTGCCCTGTGTTGTAACCTTTACATGGCACCTTATTGAAAAGCTTTTGGAAATCTAAATACCCTACATCTATTGATTCCCCTCAGTGCTTGTTACATCCTCAAAGAACTCTAATAAATTTGTCAAACACAATTTCCCTTTTATAAAACCATGTTGACTCTGACTAATTGCATTATAATTTTCTAAATAACCTGCTACTATTTCCTTAATATTGGATTGCAGCATTTACCCAATGATAGATGTAGCCTAACTGGCCTATAGTTAGTTTCCTTCTTTCTGTCGTGCCTCTTTCTTGATTGGAGGTGTTACATTTGCAGTTCTCCAATCTGTTAGGACCTTTCCAGAATCTAGGGAATTTTGAAAGATTACAACCAATGCATCCGCTATCTCTGCAGCCACTTCTTTTGAGACCCGAGGATGGAGGCCATCAGGTCCAGGGGACTTGTCAGCCTTTAGCTCCATTAGTTTTCCTAGTACTTTTTCTTGAGTGATAGTGATTGCTTTAAGTTCCTCCCTCCCTTTTACCTCCTGATTTTCTGCTACGCTTGGGATGCCTTTTGTGTCTTCTACAGTGAAGACAGATACAAAATACTTGTTTAAAATCTCTGCCATTTCCTTGTTTCCCATTATTAATTCCCCAGTCTTATCTTTTAAGGGACCAACACTTACATTAGCTACTCTCTTCCTTTTTACATGTTTGTAGAAACCTTTACTGTCTGTTTTTATATTTCTTGCTCGTTTACTCTCATACTCTAATTTCTCCCTCTTTGAGCTGATATGGTGCCCATGGCAGGGCTCCTGAAAGCAGGCCAAAATGCTGGAGGAATCCCACCTTGGCCAGCTGAAGCCTCCCAACTTGATTTTATGCTGCCAGGTCAATTAACAGCGCAGCACGGGATCACCGTCCATTTAAAGCTGGGGATTCTGCCTCCAAGAGCTGCCGGCCAATCACAGAGCTGGCAGCTCAGCAGTATCAGTAGTGCCACTGGGAGCAGTGGCCACAGCCGGTATTGCAAGAGGCTTTTAACCAGGCCCAGTGCTGGAGCCCAGATCCAAGGTATCTGCAGCATCCTTCTCATAGAATTTTTCTTTCTCAATTAAATATATCTTTATTGAGAGTTATGAAATATCTCCTTAAATGTCTGCCACTGGTTTTCGACTTTCTTACCTTTTAACTTATTTTCCCAGTCCACTTTAGCCACTTATAGTTTATGCAGAATTAGGACAGTCATAGAAGTCAATCTTCAAAGCACCAGTAAAAATCCCAAAATGCGTAATTATAAGCAAATGACATGCTTGGGATTGTTGTGTATAGCAATATGTCATCAATATACAGGAATATTTTGTATTCAATACCTCCTGTGTGTGCTCCAAGGATACCTGGGCTTACTGTGATGAATATTGCTAGAAGTATTTGCTTGTTGTCTGTTCATTACGCTAAACTGTCTATTTTCCTGAAGTATTTTACAGTGCTCCTTACTGACTGCCAAACTTTAGCATCATCAGGAAATTTTGAAATTGTGTTCCCTATGCTCAAGACTAAACCATCTATATATTTAGATATAATATATGTACACACAATGAACAAAAGTGGATGCAGCATTGACCCCTGAGGTTTACTACTGCCAATCCTTATCCAAACTGAGCAACAACCATTTGTCCTAACCCTTTGTTTCCTGTCCATTAATCACTTTCTATCCCTGCTGCTAAATTTCCTGTTCTACCACATGTGTATAGTTTTCTTAACAAGCCTCTTGTGAGATATCTTAACAAATAGCATTTGAAAATACATATACACTACATCCACTGCATTCCCTCCATCTATCCAATCAATCACCTTCACAGAAACCTCTATTAAACTTGTCAAATTCAATATGCCTTTAACAAATCTACACTGGCTGTCCTTGATTAACTTCACATTGTTCAAATGTTTACTAACTTTATCTTATAAGAACTTTCATATCCTCAGGATATCCCAAAGCATTTCAACGACAATTAATTACTTTTGAAGTAGAACCATTGTTCTTCACCTTTGCACAGCCTGATTTGATTGTTTTGCACTGCAAGACTTTTATCTCCAAATCCTTTTTGTGTAACCAGTTTGCTTCCAGCTGTTATTTCACTTATAACAACCAAAGGGGCCAGAATGAGAATTCATTTTGAGGTTTCCTATAAGCACTCCTAGGTTTGAGGAGGAAGAGCAATTCTTTAGAGCATAGGCCCCGGAATTAAGGTAAGAGTGGGGCCTCTTAAGGGACAATCAGCCAGGCCCTGGCAAGGCGAGGGACGTTCGGTTGGGTAGGGTGGGGGGTGGGGGGGGAGGAATATGCAATCCACAGATACCTCAAGCAATCAGCAAAGATCTTGCTAGCAAAAGGAAACCTATTCATCACTTTCCTTGTAGAAAAGATCAACGGGGGAAAGGCCTGCTCAGGTTAGGGGAAAAATACCCGACCCGAACCCGACAGAACCACATCGGACCCGAACCTGACCCGGCCCGACCCGACCACCGGAATGTTCCCTTTACCTACCTTTCAATTCCGAATCTTCAGGAAGCTGCAGCATGAGCGTGATGATGTGATAGAGACACTCACTCGCTCACTGCGCACACTCAGTTTCCCTCCTTGACTTTTAACACTTACCAGCAGAGCAAAAAGCAATACTTACTTTGTGTGTCCGACCTGGACCCGGCCCGACCTGGACCCGAGCCCGAAAGCTGGACCTGGAAGGGCGACCCGACCCAGCCCGACCCGAACCCGATGCATGTTGTTGGGTCCCGATAGGTTCGGGTCGGGTAGCAGGCCTTTACAACACGGCACAGAATGTTTCCAAGGTATCAGGATTGATGAATTGTTGGGCATCGTGCTGTATAGCCCATTGAGCCAAGCCGGCAGCCGTTGAAAGGCAAGGTAAATCCTCTTGTGTAGGAAAGGTGGCCGGAATTTTATGTTGGGCTTGAGGCCCCACCCACCAGCCAAAATGTCATGGAGAGCCCTCCTCCACCAGGCCTGGAAGCCGCACAGTGATTTTAAATGGCCCAGGCTCTTAATTAGCCTCAAATGGAACTTCCACCACCCTGAGGCAGAACGTCCCACCTCCAAGAGCTGCTGGCCAATCAGCGGGCTGGCAGCTGTTCAGTCCCAGCAATGCTACTGGGTGTGGTGGCCACTGCTGGGACTGCACCCAGATGGAGCAGCAGCAATAGACAGGGGAGGATGTATTTGATCTATGCTGCAGTGGGGGCGGCTTTTGCCATTGGGGGGGGGGGGGGAGGTGCCCTCCATGGGGCACAGAGTTCCACATCAGAAAGGCCAAACCCACGCCACAGGGAAGCCGCCAGGCTTTACTGGGGGGCCTTCTGAGGTCCTGAACCACCCGTCTGCTGCTGATAATATACAATGGCAGCTGGAGGAGGCCCTTAAGTGTCAATTAATTGACCACTTAAGGGTGTCATGCTGGGTCCCCACCTGCCAAGAATGAGACATATTAATTTTGTATGAACATCGATTTTAAACTGTTACTTGAGTGAAGAAAGAATTTGTTAAACAGATCAGCTGTGGCTGGCAAAGACATTTGCATATTAACAGACAGTGTTTGGAAGTTCAACGCAGCCATTCCCTGACACATAAAGCCCACAATGGAATTTTGATTCCCAGACATTGAAGGTGGGGGAGCTTGCATTCCAGGTTGACTGCTAAGATGGCCGAATACACAAATGGACATGGTCAAACCGGCTAGTCACATGACTAACCTGCTTGGCAACCTGAGTTTTTTGAATTTGAACAGTTTGGGCAGAAAGTTTGTTCGCTCCTGGACTGAGAAAATCTCTCCTGTCTGCTCCCATCTCTTTCTCACAAGTCTCTGAATCCACTGAAGACACATGATTCCTAAGAGAGGGAACAGTCTTCTACAGCGAACAAGGTTTAAGAAGAACACTGGGCCCCAACGAAGAGCAAGATCTACCTACAATCAAGGACTCTACAGTGAGCTCGAAGAACCGTAACAACAACTTTTCAGATATTGCCTCAAACTTTTCCACTTTATTTCTTCTGTTTTCTTTCTGTCTCTATCTGCATGTGTGTATCACATGCATGCTAGCGTGGGCGTGTTGTGTATCTATAGGTGTTAACCGAACTAGAGTTTAAGTTTAAGTTTTAAAAAATTTCAACTTTTCTCCTTTAAACCTAAGAAAACCAGTTTGCGCTGGTTTCTTTGCCTTATAATTGCAAAGTGGTGAACAAGGATTCACCAAGTGGGAGCTCAAAACACGGTGTGTTTAAATTAAACCCTGTTATAGTAAGACAAGGTGAAGGCTGAAAGGGAACCCTAGAACTCTTTCTCACCTGGTCGTAACAAGGGCCTGAATTGGCCTGGGCAGACAGGCCATTTGTCGCTGCTGCCACTGCTCATAAAATTGCAGCGAGGGTGGGAAGGTGAGGGCAGCAGCACCCTCCCACCTCCCTCTCAATTTAACGCCCCAACCCCATCGTCTCCAGCACGCTCCTGCGGGGAGCGTAAAATTCCGACCCTTGCATCAGGATAGTTCCTGTGTTGGATGCATTTGTAACTTGCAAGCTCAGTGTCCTTACTGCTGCTGTTTTTACTTTACACTGGTAGGATCGTAATATTTTCCTGGCTTCTGTGGAGGCATGGTGAAGCAACAATCAAAGAGAATGAATAAAGAAATGAAAGAAAGAAGGAAAAGGTGGCACCACTTATGAACTTGTTGTTTTAGAAATATAGGAACAGGAATATCCTTCGAGCCTGTTCCACCATTCAATTAGATAATTGGCTGATTTATATTTTAACTCCATTTATCGACCCTGGTTCCAAAACACATAATACCCTTGTCTATGAATCTCGTTTGATGTTTTCAACTGAACTAGCCTCAACAGCAATTTTGGGAATGGGAGGAAAGTTTCAGACCTCAACTGCTCATGTGAAGAAAAGTTTCCTGACATCAACCCTGAAATGCCTTGCTAAAGTTATGCCCCCTCATTTTGGACTCCCCCATCAGAGTAGATAATTTTTCATTACCAATCCTATCAAATCCCTTAATCACTCTAAACACCTCAACTAGATCACCCTTTAATCTTCTATATTCAAGGGAAATTTTCTTTGGGATCATTATATTGTGCATTGTGATGTATTCACTATTAAACAGAGATTTGTTTGATTAGTTTGATTCAATTACATATTATATGGATCTGAGTGGGTGCCTTTTGAAATGCTGTTTACTTGGACTGAGGACATAATATGTGTCATGCAATGTTAACTATGAAACGTTTCTTTGGACTTGGAGGTTCCCTAGCTGATTCTAATAATAAGTTAACATTGTCTTAGTTGATACTTGCTAATCTTTGTGCATAGAAGAGTGTTAAGATCGATACAGATGTGGAATTAAATCTTACTGATAATCAAAAAATAACATCTGAAGCATTGTTCGGAACTATCTTCCTGGTTCATTGGAAATTCCCCTGGTGATACAAGTTCTAAAAATTATTCTGATTTAGTGAAAGCCCAGCATATGTCTGAGTGACTTTATTTCAGGAGAATAGAACTTACTTGAAATAGATAAAATAAGAACAATTTTAGTAATAGAAATGTCAGTAGCATCAAAAACATGACATCGGGCATCCACCTTCTATGTATTTTAAATGGCAATTGTCTGGCTGTAATCAAAATGATTTTACTTACTTTGTGGATAAGTTATTCATAAACAAGCATGACCTTTTTGTTTATTACGTTTTGTCAAATTTAAGTTCCTTGAAGCTGACTAGATCCTAAACATTTCTTCAAAAAGAAACAAAAATTAACTTTTGTTATTTTGCTCCATTCCTTTATTTATTTGGGCTGTATGCTTTGGGAAATGGTGTACAGACTCACTTTGAAGGATGAGAAATCTAAAAGCAAACTAATCATAATTTGAGCTTGAAAAAATCTCAGAGTATGTTGTTAAATGCTGGTGTAGAAACCAAACATTTCTCTCTTGGGAGAAACAATGGCCCTGATATCAATGGGTTCGTGGGGAGCGTGTGGGGGATCCTCATCACGGGCAATGAACCCTGCAAGGATTCAAGGACATGGAGTCATTCTAACAGTAGGATCGCATTTAAATAAAAGAATGCAGAGGGCCGAACCAAAACTGGCCAGCTTGATGGTGTAGCTGACAGGTGGAAGCAAAAGTCTGCAGCAGGAGCTGGGGGCCTGTGGAAATTCTGCCCGACTTTTAGTGGGGCTCAGGCCTCAATCAAGCAGTCTGGCCCCAACCGAGGGAGGAGGGTTTCTGGCCACGATCCAAGGTTACCTTGTGAGGCCCAAGGCACATTCCTGCCCCTCCACCCAACAGCCCACCAACCCCACCCCCTGCTAATCCCACCCCTCCTGCCATGTCCACAGGATACTTGAAAAATAAATTTAAAACTTACCTCCTGGACCTTTCTCCCACTAACTGGCTCCTGGCAGCTTTTGCTTGATATGTGCAAATGGCAGGATGGAAGCTAGGGGTGGTAAGTGACTCGTTATTTTACCTGCCCCCTGTCCTGTTTATGCCAGGTTGGGCAGTTAAAGTCGGGGTCAATGTGTGTACAGACATCATAAGGAGACTAAGGAGTCCTGCTCTTCTCAGCACTGAGATGTCAGAGGGAAGTGAGCTGTTTTACTACAAAATCTGTTTATTGCCACGACAATAGACTTTTCTGGGGAAAGCAGCCATAGTGAACCTACCATTCAGAGGATAACCTTCGAGCACAAACAGGTGAGAGACACTCCAGCTTAAATTCTAGGTGCGGTTTCATATTTAACCTCTTTTTCCTTCCTGCTTCAGTCAGGAAACACTTGAGGTTTGTTTACTGCATTCTGTGCTACATTCTGTTTATATGTAAAGCGGATTACATTATTATAGAAACTCACTGGCTACAAGGATTATTTTCACTTATTGGAATACATCTTAGGTCGATCATTACGTACCAATTCTGCATTTGGCATCATCAAGAAACAAATGCTTAGGATTGTAATCCTAATAGTCACGTACCTCAACAGAGGACAGGTAAATATTTGTTAATTCCTTAAGTTTTTCATTTTCATTGTAAATGAATTGTGTGCAAGGCACCTCCCTGACAAAAATGCATTGCATTCTGCTGGTTTTGATTCAATTAGTATGGCCAGTATATTGAAAGTCAATGAAATTTGTAAAGTACGCAAACTGACTTCAGGAAGGCACAAAGGCATTGTAATTATGCTTTATGTTAAATAGGTTAATAACACCATTAAAATAATGGACAAGGGAATTTATTTCCAAAATGTTAAGCACTCTTGTGCTATTGTTTGCACGGCACAATTACAAGGTTGATGATGTCAATGGAAAATGTTTTAATGTTTTAGGTTGACAAATTGAATGATCAAGTAGGTCTTCGGGATATTTCTTGATGCACATGAAAGTCAAACAATTTTGGGTTCTGATGAAAGGTCACAGACCTGAAATGTTAACCCTGCTTCTCTCTCCACAAATGCTGCCAGATCTGCTGAGTATTTCCAGCATTTTCTGTTTTCATTTGGGATAAAGTTTATTTAGTTCATAGAAGGGAGAGCTGGGGGAGGGTATTTAGATAGCTGCCTATTGGCTTTTTGGATAGTGTTTTGGCATCAACTTTATGAAATTTACATTGAAAAATGCCTTGTAAAATAATTCACCTCTATGCATGTAAATGAACCACTTGATCTGTGCAAATACTGTAAAAAATAAAGGGAAGCTACCTTGTAGCAAAACTGAAGTTTTATCAAATAGACAGAGAACAAGGAACCTGGATTCAAACTGTGGAGATGAAGTGTGGGCGAGCATTGTTTCAAAAGTTAAACAAGATTCAAAAATACACAAGAATCTAACAGACTGTCAAAAAAGCATTCACAGTCTCCTCAGATTAGCAAAATGCAAATTGAACACAGATAAAAATTGAAATGAATGCCAGCCAGGTACCAAAGTCCAACCAGAAAAGCTCTGACAAAGCATGAAAACATCATAGCTCATCTCTCCAGAGCCAAGCATGACAACATCATCAGTTCTTGAACTGAGGCTGCTGAGGAATATAGGTCACACAGTAATTTAATGTCTTTTGCAGCCATAAATACTTAATCTTGTAAAATTCATAAAGTCCACTCATAAATGCATGTCAATTGCAATGTGGTAAAGCTTGCATATCCTTCAATAATATTATTCTGCATCATTCGTTGTTTAAGGTACTCCCTGTAAATTATTTAAATTGATTTGCTTCTTGCACAATAATTTCTCTGCTTTCAATTCAGAAGATTATGCACTCTGTAAAGTCTAACTGCACAGCTGAACCCACTTTCTTTTTGTCCTGAGGTTGATGTGGTTTTAAAGTGCCACCTCCATATAAGCATTCACCAAGTGACGGGTCTTCCTAAACCTTGGAACCCAACTCAAAGTGGTATCTGTATAAGCAAGAAAGATATAGGGGGCAGCTGCCCTACGCCCGACTAATTTTCTTTTCTATTCACTTCAATGGAGAGGAAAGTCAGGTTGGATGTATAAGGGGCAATTGATACACTACTGCCTGGTATGTGCACCTGCCTGAATCTCACTCCCATAATGTTTGACATTATTAAATATAGTATGTTGGCACTGACCCTGTGGGCTGGACTTTCCACCCATTGATTATGAAAGCACATAGAATTTTCTCAGTTCAATAACATGCTTATTGTTGCACAGTTTCTCATATGAAACAATTTAATCCTTCCTCACCATACCGTTTGCTGTGATATTCCTGCGTTTTCTGTTTTCCATTTGAAAATTGTATAAATTGTGTGAAGAAAACGCAAGATTATTTATCTATAACATTTTTGAGCAGGTGGAAGTAAATATTTTTAAATTTCATCTGTTGATAAAATGTCTTTTTTCTCCTCTTCATGTTGATGTCATTTAGGATCAAATATGGTCATTCGCCCTTCTAAATCAAAGCCCTTTGGGCTGGATTTTACCAAACGAGTCGATGTTCTGACGCCAGGGTCATTTTCAGGTCGTGTGGCCGCATAGGTGGGTGGCGGGACTGCATCAACGATCTTCTGATATGCAGCGATGGTAGCAAACAGAGGAAATCCCAGCCCTTTGTCCCTGTCATGGGGTACTGATCGCTGACGATTATGTGTGCTTCTGTACCGATCCAAACAGTCAAGCTGAGAGGGCTATAGAATTTGGAGCCATCGCTGGATTCCCCCAGGTGCAGGGTGTCATCAACTGTATGCATGTGGCCATCAAGGCTCCTACAGATCAGCCAGCGGCCTTCATCAACAGGAAGGGCTTCCACATCCTCAATGTACAACTGATCTGCGACTATCGCAGACTGATCCTGCAGGTCTGCACAAGGTTCCCAGGAAGCAGCCAAGACACCTAAATATTTTGTCTGTCCCATGTGCCAGAACTTTTTTGTCCCCCATCGTACCTTCAGGGATGGATACTAGGAGATAAGGGCTACCCACTGAAGACATGGCTATTGACGTCTGTGAGGAACCCACACGTAAATGCAGAGGAGGGGCTGATTTTAATCCAATGGTGGGGATTCCTGACAACGGGCCAGACGTTGATTGGGGGTCCCCACCTTGGTCCTGTTTTGGACACCTAAACAAATTCCCTGGTGGGTAGCCAATTAACTGCCTGCCGTCAGGGTCCCCATCCTTTTAAGGATGACCCCACCCAAGAGCTGCTGGCCAATCAGAAGGCTGGCAGCTCAGTAGTACCGGCAGCACCACCAGGAGTGGTGATCACTGCCGGTACTATAGCAGGCCCGGAACCAGGAGCAGCAGGCCTCAAGTAAGTGCAGCAGACCTGCCGGGTCTAGTCCAGCAGGCAATGGCAAGGGAGGAAGAGAGTGGTCATTGAGGATGGGGGGGGTGTTTGCGAAGGGGCAGCCTTTGCCACCGGGAGCCATCTGTGAATCACAGATTACCCAATGAGGAGAGCCAACACCCGGCCCACAGGGAGGCCGCCATTTTACTGGGCAGCCACCTCATGTGACTTAGGCACCCTCTGCTGCTGGTAAAATACCATCAACGGTGGGAAGAGGCCCTTAAGTGGCTATTAATTGTCCACTTAAGGGCCTCAATTGGCCTCTGGGCAGGAAGGCCTGTTCTCAGCCTTCCCTGCCCTGGACTAAGTTCCAAGGCATTGGAAAGGTGATGGGGACTCAAACCCTGCCTTCGCACCCAATTTTATAGGCCCCTCCCACTTCAATTCCCATCCCTGGAAGGCCCATAAAATTCAGCCCAAGAGGTACAACACTTGCCAGGGTCAACTCGAGCGACAACTGAGCAGGCCATTGGTCTACTTGAGAGTCAAGTGCCTAGATTGATCTGGCAGAGCTCTTCAGTATGCCCTGGCGAGGGTCTCACATATCATGGTGGTCTGCTGTGTCACTCCACAATCTGGTGCTACAGAGGGTGGAGGCACTGACCACTGAGGATATCGTGGATCGCGATGCTCCTCAGATGATGAGGATGCAGAGAAGCATGATCCCCAGGCATTGCAAATGAAGGACTCCAGGAACAACAGGAAAGGTGGCATGAGATACGCACAAGGGAGACTCGAGATGCCCCTATACATTCACATTTCCCATGACTCTTATCACCTTCAGGAACCATACCAATAAGGCCTTACCTTTTAGCAGCCCAGTTGTCATCTTCCTCCCTCTGCACTCCAGTGTCCAGGTGCACATTGCACAGTGGCAAGGTCGAAACGTGGAGCACTCGCACCTTGGTTCCTCACGTCCAACCCCTGGAGAGGCAAGGTCTACATGAAGCTGCAATGGACATCAACAGTAGGAAGGAGATGTAGTTGGAACAATACATATCTTTAATCTGAGTGACATCAAACACAACTCCTTTCTTCTGGACTGTACCTTCATCTGTGAACCCCTAGGTGTATCTATGTGCTCTTTTTAAACCTTTTCCTGGTGCTCCCCTTGCGCTGTCAGCTGAGGTGGAGGCAGGCTGCTGACCTTGCTGTCCCATGGCTTGGGATGACCTTGGCAGCCGTCCTCTGACTGCCTGAAGCATGGAGGGTCCCAGAACACTGAGGGCCTCCTGCACAGGTGCTGGACCCTCCTCCATCATTGGGGAAGATAGAGGCACTGGCGTCACTGAAAGAGGGGCTAAAGAGCTGGCCACACCAGGAGCACCCTGAGAGGAGCCCCCAGTTGCAGGAGGCAGCCGCTCCTCCTCCCTTGCAAGGGGCACTTGCACCTCGCTGCTGGCCTGAGAAGAACGAAGAGCTGATAGAGACTCCAGGTGTCTTGTACCCCTCTCGACTGGCCACTACTGCATTGCGCTCATGGACAATACGGTGAAATGCAGGTCTGTGTGCATTGCCGGCAGCCACTGAGTGGTTTGCTGGAGCAGGCTCTCTGTGAGAGTCACCAATCTCTCGACGGAGGAAGCCACATGTGCACCAGTCAGACACAGTGCAGCACTCAAGACCTGGATGGACTCCTCCATCATCTGATCCTGGGCAGGCATAGCCTCTGGAAGCTCTGTCAGATGTTGCCTTACCTCTCGCTGCTGCTGCAGTATCTCCCATGTTTCCGATGACAACAGAGGCACGTCATTAGTCTGGGGTTCAGCATGGACCTGGCCTCCCACAGTCCTCCGATCGTTAGTGGCCTCGGTTGTCAAAGACTCTGTCTGCTGCTCACGTGCGCCTGTGATGTGCTCAATAGGTTGTGTCCTGAATCTAGCTGCGACTAGATTCTCACTGACATGAGAGTATTTGTGCTGGTGGAGGGTACGGGGGAATGATGTGATGGCGCATCCTCTGAAGCTCCCTCCTGCTCCTCAGGTGCCCCTCAGTCTCTCGAGCTCTTTGTTACTGTCCATGGGCATGGCCTGCAAGAGAGAACAGATAGATTGAAGGGTTATGAGTTTCCCATCACATCATTCCAACCTCCCCTACTGTGGAGCTCCATGTATCTGGTGGTGGACACATGATCACCATGGTTTGTTTGTAGCACATATACCCTGTGCCCCAGCACATCCACCCTGTACCCCAGCACATCCACACTCACTCTCTTGGGTGGGTGCCCCATCTCCCCATCTGCTATGGAGTGGTCACCTTGCTGCCCTGGTCACCTGTTCCATTGCTTCCTCTTCCATTGGGCTCAAAACCTGCAGATAAGAAACACAACCAGCAATCGGCCCACTCCTTTCTATTGTGTGCAGTCTTCTCCTGAAAATGCAGAGATGCAATTTTATTCCATCAGCGGGGACAGGCACAGCATTTATGCTGGTGGGAGTTCAGCAGCCAATGATGGGGGCACATGAATGCCTCCTGCATGCAGCCACTCTCAGGGGGTTATGCAGAGAAAGGTACTGACAGATGGGCCCCTCTCACTGAGATGCAGCAATGCCTCAGGTTGCATTTCTGACTCCCTAACCCCATTTCCTCCAGCTGGATGGTCACTCCATCTCCACCAAATGCACACTCTTACTCTGACACAAGCTAGGCCCAAAGGGTTGGAAGTGTATGGAGCACTCACCTTGGTAGCCCAGATCAGTTCACTGACCCTTTTACAGCACTAGATCCAAGTTCTGGAGGGTGACCCCATGGCTGCTGACCTCCTCCACTATCTCCATCCAGGCTTGCTTGGTCAGGCAGGCACGTCTCCTCCTCTCATCCCTGGGGAAGAGGACCTCCTTCTTTTCCCTTGCAGCCTGGAGGAGAGTCTGGAGGGAGGCATTGCTGAGCAGTGGGGCTACCCAGGGTCTTCCCTCTGCCATTCTGCCTGCAGGTGTTCGATCAGATCCTTGGCAGTGCTGAATGCAGGGGCTGTGGAACAGCAGGCAGCAGTCAGGCAGGAGCTGTGCTACACCAGGCAGCAGTCAGGCAGGAGCTGTGCTACACCAGGCAGCAGTCAGGCAGGAGCTGTGCTACACCAGGCTGCAGTCAGGCAGGAGCTGTGCTACACCAGGCTGCAGTCAGGCAGGAGCTGTGCTACACCAGGCAGCAGTCAGGCAGGAGCTGTGCTACACCAGGCAGCAGTCAGTCAGGAGCTGTGCTACACCAGGCTGCAGTCAGGCAGGAGCTGTGTTACACCAGGCTGCAGTCAGGCAGGAGCTGTGCTACACCAGGCAGCAGTCAGTCAGGAGCTGTGTTACACCAGGCAGCAGTCAGTCAGGAGCTGTGTTACACCAGGCTGCAGTCAGGCAGGAGCTCTGGAAGAGCAGGCAGCAGTCAATCAGGAGCTGTGTTACACCAGGCAGCAGTCAGTCAGGAGCTGTGTTACACCAGGCTGCAGTCAGGCAGGAGCTCTGGAAGATCAGGCAGCAGTCAATCAGGAGCTGTGTTACACCAGGCAGCAGTCAGTCAGGAGCTGTGTTACTCCAGGCTGCAGTCAGGCAGGAGCTCTGGAACAGCAGAAAGTACTGAATTCATGGCTGGCAGTCCTTTAAATATGATGCCAGGAGTTTCTGCAGCATCACCTGATGCCGCCTTCGCTGCCACCTCTCTCCTCTCACTGGACAGCCCCCACCCCTCCTGACTCTTAACTGGCCGCTCACCGCTTTATTGTGTTTAGCCGACCGCCCATTGCCCTAACGGAAGCCGCATCCACTTCTGTTTCTGACGTCGAGACCTGCTGCCTTTGAGTAAAATTCAGACCGATTACAAAATGTACATAGGCTGCAGTTGTTTGTGACTCTCTGTGTGACTGTTCATACATTTCTGGGGAAATGCTTCACCTGTAGTTTGTATCTGCTTATGACAGCATGATTAAAATTAAGAACTCAGCAGCATAAAGAATTCTCAGCATGATTCACCAGTCCTAATCATTAGTGCTCCTATGTGCTGTTGTACTTTATGACATTATATCATGCTTTTCAACTCAAATGAAAAACTATTTCCTATGTGAATTCTCAGCCTATGAGTTAATCTTTTAATTCAGCTCATGATCTACAGAAGTCAATGTAGTTTGACATCTTATGGAGGTCTGTATTTGCATCCAGAAATATTCTGGTAGCTTCACAAGGACATTGCCACAGACTTCAGACATTTCAGATCCAATTAGACAAAAACTGAGTGAGAATGTTAGTAAAATCATTTTTTCTGTCTCAAAATATGATGAGAATAGGAGATAAAAGTCTGCCTGAGTGTGTTACGAGGCACAGATACAAACTGATGTGCATGCTGGTATGGAATCTTATGGTGAAGTGTATATTTTTACGTAACTAAGATACCACTATGCAGAATCTAGATTGAACCCAGTTCAGGAGCAAAATCTCAAACCAGATTTATTCCATTATAAATTTGGTGATAGGAACAGTTGAAATGAAATAATCAAGTAAATTGTGGCTTCTGGATTGGAATCAGAGGGTTCTTAATTCATGGGCATTTGAAAGTGAAATCAGAAGCCGAGTTTTACTGTTTTTGATACATAAATTTCAGTGCTAAATTTGTAAGGCTGCACTTCTGGTGAACACTGTAAAATCAGTACTTTAGGATAATTTTTATGATTCACGATGAATGGATGGAAAATTGTACAAACCACAAGGAGCAGACATCTGCATCTAAGTTTTTGATATACACGCCCTTCAAACAAAGCTCTATGCTGGGGGTGTTCAGGCCCTATCTCTAACCCTCACTTACATCTAGAAAGGCACCAGAAGTGTCAGAATATGCCATTGTTCTCTTTCTCCTTAGATAAAGTAAAAGGGTGCGTCCAAGCTGGCATAAACTGGGCACAGAGATTGTTCCCTATGTTTGAACAGGCAGACCTGAGGCACACCCAGGAAAGGGGGCTGTTTGAGAACAGGTATCTGGGAAAGAGGAGCTGATCGGTTGGTGTACAACCATCAGGGGTGGGTGATGGAGATGGCAATTTGAGGGAGGAGGGAATTGAGGTGGATTTCAGCAGCGCCTCATGGTTTGAATATAAAGCCTGTACCCCCAGTTGCTCATTTAAGTATTTGAAAAATTAACCAGCTGCATTCAGGATAGCCCAACCTTGCACAAGAGACTGCTAACAGATGGTAGGCCCTTTTTTTGCAACTTCTAAGAGGATAGAGGCTGTTTTAGGTATGGGCCCTGGATGCCTATTGTTTTTTGCCCATGCCAATATGGTGTATGGCACACTTTTAGCTCATAATGATTGTACACTTGGTGCCTGCCATATTGGAGGCTCAGCAGCCTGGTTATCACCTGAAAAATTAGTGCAGTACCATTGCAATACAAGGATGTGAGGTTATTGTACCTTGGTGTTATGTATAAGGCAGAAGGTAGTTATTATGCAGTTTTCTTATAAGATGATGGAATAAGATCCCCAAAAACACAAAGGCCAGGATTTTACAGTAGCAATGGATGCAAAACTGTTAATATTTGCTACCATTACTCCTCTGAAACTGACTACAACTTCTGGAGTCCTCACATGTACAGTTAAATGCGGAAGTCCAAAAGTTGCTGTCAGTGATTCTACATTTCTCCATAGGATGCGCTATTGAAGTCCCCACAGACTACAAACAAGTAGAAGTCACTGAACTGGCAAGCACCTGCCCTTTTATATTATTGGTTTTGTTGTAAAGACCTTTGAAAAAGTTACACCTTGTTGAATGAGATGTAATTGAGTTATTAACCATATGCTAAGTTCAAAATTACTGCTGAACAGCCTCACTGGCCCTAAAAACAAATTTGTTGAATGTCAAATTTCTCCATTATGATAAACACATTCCACATATTTAAAATAATATATTTTTTGGTGTCAGATTCAAGCTAACATCGGGAAAGGGGAAATCCACACCACAGAGATCCCTACGTCTTTTTGGGCAGCTTTCTTTGAGGTCAGTGGTGAACACCATCGCTTTGATACTGACTGTGAAATCTGGGCCAAATCAATGGGCATAATTACAAATGGAAAGAATTGCATACTGCAATGTCCAAAATATCAATAAAAATGCCAGAATCCCATTTAATAAAAATAAAACATTGGGTCTCCTTTTAAGGTTATAGAGCAGGTTCAGTGATACTATGTAAAATGAGTTTCACAGCACAGAAGGAGGCCATTTGACCTATCGGCCTCTTCAGACTCTTTACAAGAGCTCTCCAATTAGTTCCACTCTCCTATTCTTTCCCCATGGCCATGCTAACTTTTCCCCTTACAAGTATATATCCAATTCCCTTCTGAAAGTTACTATTTCAGGCAATGAATTCTGGATCATAACAACTTGCTCCGGTAAAAGATCATTTCTCCTTTTGTTCTTTTGTCCTCTGGTTACTGACCATCATGTCAGTGGAAACAGTTTCTCCCTAGTTACTCAAAACCTTTTATGGCTTTGAACACCTCTATTAAATCTTCCCTTGACCATCTCTTCTGAAAGGAGAACAACCCCAGGTTTTCTACTTGTTCCACATAACTGAAGTTCCTCATCACTCATACCATTGTAGTAAATCTCCTCTGTTTTTTGCATTACATGATCACATGCAATTTACCAGAAGTGGAATTACTGTAAAAGGACTACTAGAAATACATCAGATTATGGAATCAAATAAGGAATGATATGGGACTGAATTAATATTGTGGTACAAAGCAGACATAGGGCAGGGGTGTTATTGGAATGAAAAGTAATGAAGGTGGTCATTTTCTTTCATTTCTTGAACTCAATCTTTCAAACTGTCAAGGACAAATATGGTAACAGGACTACATATCAAAGCAAGGTCGATGAATCATGAAAAGGGTTACAGGGCAAACAAAGAATAGCTAAGGAGTCAATGATGACAGGAAAATATTTACCTGTCATTGCATCAATTCAAGGGGAAATAACTCTTTTAATTGTCGTAGAGTAAACATGAGATTTTGTTCATAAAGCAAAACTGACTGATTCATGTGCATGTGAGGGCAGAGAGGGAAACACTTTTTATATTTTATTTCATGATTATGCATTAAAGCTATGAATAAAAATAATAAAATTAATTTGCTGCTTTGAAGTTGGTATTATGAAGGAATGAGGCTCCACACGTGTAATAATTAATTTTCAAAACTAGAGCGGTTGACTGGCAATAATTAACAATTATCACACTGAAATGACATGACAACTTTTTGTGGCAAGTTTAGTTCCTATCTACAGTAAAATCTGAAAAAGTTTACATTTATATATAATGAATTGCGTTATTGATGTGTTCTGCAACAGTGGTAGTCGCATTTGTCCATCAGCTGGCACACAATTTTATGTAGAGTATGGGATGTGATGAGGATTTTTTATGTCGCATTCAAATAATGCTATGAAGACAGATATATTGGGAGATTATCATTTCTCCTCCTTAGGTTGCCCCAATTTGCTCTGAGCAAAGAGGAGGAGATGGAAATCTGTTAGAAGTTGAAAAGGGTAGGCTGCTACACGAATAGCTCATATTTCTTGTTTCTATAGTTGCAGTGTAGGCTGTTTGGATTAATAACAATAACTTTGTTGTTGAAGATGTCAAATAAGGAGCCACATTAAGAAGATGCTACTTCTTATTGCAAACATTGAGAACTGTGTAGGGGGTAAAACTTCCATGAGTGTTCTCCCGATCTCCTATCATAGCTACAGTGTAAAATCACTAAAAAAACCTAGGAGAGATTACATTAACAGCTAACAGTTAATGCCATTTCTCCAGAGTTTCTGCTTTTTTCATGGTGGGAGATTGAGAAAATCCTAATGTATAATCCAACCCCTTTGTGTCTCTGGGTAGAAAGGCATGAGAACATGGCCTGCCCTTGTTTTTTATGCTGACATTTTTTCTTTCTGTTTGGACTTTAAAACTTGTCATTTTATGGTCACTACTTCAAAGTACTCACCCATCCACATTTAACTCCTTTACTTTATGTATTTCATTACCAATAACTTGGTTCAACAGTGCTCTTTTGCTGTCAATTTGCTGTCAAATAATAATGAGGCTAATATCACTCATCGTTATTCCAGAGCAAATGCCACATCAACTTCAGCGAGAGCAGATGTGCAACTAAACATGGAAATCGAAAAGTTACTGTCAGAGATGTGTCACTCCACTGCTAGCTTCTTGAGAATGACACCTGCTGACTGGCTCCCTATTCAAATGCATTAAATGGCATGAAGTTGCTGTACTTGCACTGTAGATAGGAACTAAACTTGCCACAGAAAGTTAGGTCATGTCATTTCAGTGTGATAAGTGATAATTATTGCCAATTAACCTCTTTAGTTTCGACAATTAATTATTACATGTATGGATCCTCATTCCTTCAGGCTTTAATTGTTGTTAAAGATTTCAAAATAATAATTATTATTTCTGAAGAAGGGTCACTGACCTGAAACGTTAACTCTGCTTCTCTCTCCACAGATGCTGCTAGACCTGCTGAGTATTTCCAGCATTTCTTTTATTTATTTCAGATTTCCAGCATCCGCAGTATTTTTCTTTTATAATAATTATTTATTTCTTTTTTCTCTCTTTCTCTGAATCCAATCTTGCTGTAACTAATTTGACATTGAATTTATCCACTGTAATTTATGATTCCTTCTCAGTCCTTGTCCAGTTAATTTTACAATCTTTCAATCTGAATGGTTAAAGCAATACACAGTTGCTTGCCCTGTTCACTCAAGTCCTACAGTCCCTGTGGAGGGCACATACTGTTTCCACCTCCCACTTCGAACAACTTGCAACACAAAATATATTGGAGATTAAATGGGCAAGGGCAAGTCTAACGAACTGCAGTCACTATTCGTTGATCACGTTACAGCAAATTCTGGGCCATTGCCTCTCATCAGGTAAACAGTCAAACATTCTTGAGGAAAGTGTCCTGCACATACTTTTGGAATTCTATTTTCATTTATTTACTTCCTCCATGTCCCAATCAATGAAGAGTGCATTCGTACGAACAGCAAGCAAGCATTCCACATTGTTAATTTGCAGCAACATGTCAATGCTATTACACAAGCTGGGACATTGGCCATGATTGGGATTATATGTCCACAGAAGAGTGGCAGGCCTCAGATCAGAATAAAAATCAACACTAGAGCAAGTGCAAATACTTTACCCATCCATATACTGAAGGACATGTACTTAAAGAAATGAGAATTCATGGTACGACCCACCACCGCTAGGCTGACTGCCTACAGTAGTTCTTCATTCTTTTTAGATTTAGAGATACAGCACTGAAACAGGCCCTTTGGCCCAGCGAGTCTGTGCCAACCATTAAACACCCTTTTATACTAATCCTACACTAATCCCATATTCCTACCACATCCTCACCTGTCCCTCTATTCCCCTACCACCTACCTATACTAGTGGCAATTTATAATGGCCAATTTACCTATCAACCTGCAAGTATTTTGGCTGTGGGAGGAAACCGGAGCACCCGGAGGAACCCCACGCAGACACAGGGAGAACTTGCAAACTCCACACAGGCAGTACCCGGAATTGAACCTGGGTCGCTGGAGCTGTGAGGCTGCGGTGCTAACCACTGTGCCACTGTGCCGCATTCAAATGCATTGGAACTATAACCTTGCAGTGCAGCTTTGAGAGTTCCAAACGGCTATCACAAATGTTTTTTATTGTTGGCACAACAGGGAAATGGCAGATAATTTAAACCAATATTTTGCATCAGTCTTCACAGTGGCGGACACTATAAACATCCCACAGATATCAGGTAAGCAAGGAGCTAAGGGAGGAAAGATCTTGTTACAGTCTCTATCACGAGGGACAAAGTATTTGACAAACTAATGGCAGACAAGTTGCCTGGACCTGATGGCCTACATCCAAAGGTTTTAAAGGAAGTGGCTGCAGAGATAGTGGTCGAAATATTCCAGAACTCACTGGATTCCAGGAGGGTCCCAGTGGATTGGAAAACCACTAATGTGATGCCCCTGTTCAAGAAGGGAGGGAGACAAAAAGCAGGAAACTATAGGCCAGCGAGCTTAACATTGGTCATTGGGAAAATGTTAGAGTCCATTATTAATGAAGAAATAACAGGACATTTAGAAAAGCTTGATGCAATCAAACAGAGTCAACATGGTTTTGTGAAAGGGAAATCATGTTTGACAAATTTGCTGGAGTTCTTTGAGGATATAACAAGCAGTTGATAAAGGGGAACCGCTATATGTAGTATATTTGGATTTCCAGAAGGCATTTGATAAGGTGCCACATAAAAGATTATTGCACAAGATAGGAGATCACGGTATTTGGGGTAATGTATTAGTATGGATTGAGGATTGGTTAACTCACAGAAGACAGAGAGTCAGGATTAATGGGTCTTTTTCAGGTTGGAAAGACATAACTAGTGGAGTGCCACAAGGGTCAGTCCTAGGGCTTCCATTATTTACTATCTATATTAATGACTTGGAGGAGGGGGCAGAGTGTAAACTGTACAAATTTGCTAACAATACAAAAATAGATGAGAGGGCATGTTGTGATGAGGACATAAGGAGTTTGCAAGGGGATAAAGATATGTTGAATGAGTGGGCAAAAACATGGCAGATGGAGTTTAATGTAGGAAAGTGTGAGGTCATGCACTTTGGTAGGAAGAATCAAAAGGCAGGCTATTACTTAAATGGAGAGAGACTTCAAAAAAGTGCAACACAGAGGGATCTGGGTGTTCTTGTGCATGAAACACAAAAAGCTAGCATGCAGGTGCAGCATGTAATTAAGAAGGCAAATGGAATTTTGGTCTTTATTGCAAGGGGGTTGGAGTTTAAAAATAGGGAAGACTTGTTACGATTGTACAGGGTGTTGCTGAGGCTGCACCTTTAGTAGTGTGTACAGTTTTGGTCCCCATATTTAAGAAAGGATATACTGGCATTGGAGGCAGTTCAAAAGAGATTCCCTAGGCTGATTCCTGGGATGAGGGGGTTGACTTATCAAGAACAGCTAAACAGGTTAGGCCTTTATTCATTAGAGTTTAGAAGAATGAGGTGTGATCTTACTGAAACATACAAGATTCTGAGGGGGTTTGACAGGGTAGATGTGGAGAAGATGTTTCCACTAGTGGGGGAATCTCGAACTAGGGGACATAGTTACAGAATAAGGGGACACTCATTTAAAACTGAGATGCGAAGGAATTTCTTTTCTCAGAGGGTAGCGAATGTCTGGAATTCTCTACCCCAGTGAGTTGTGGAGGCTAGATCACTGAAAGTATTTCAAGAGGAGGTAGATATATTTTTGAAATATTGGGGAGTTGATGGTTATGAGGAGCTGGCACGAAAGAGGAGTTGAGATCTGGGGCAGATCAGTCATGATCTTATTGAATGGCAGGGCAGGCTTGAGGGGCCAAATGGCCCAATCCTGCTCCTATTTCTTATGTTCTTATGGACCAGCTGTCACAGGACTTTCGGTATGCTGAGGTCTGCGAATTGTCACAATACATGAGGTCAGTAACGCACTGAAGATGGTAGGAAATACCTAGGTCGAGCATATTGTGTCGGTCCATGCAAAGGACGACACACAGTCTGGCAGTCATGACACGAAGAGGTGATATGACATGGAGTCTCTCCTCAGGCATCAGTTCGTTACAGCAAGTACCCAGAGGCCAGAGAGATTGCCGGTGAGTGGTGATGTTGCCAGTCATCATTTTTCTTAGGCATAATATGACAGGCAAGCAGGACCAGAATTAGCTTGATTGCAAGTAGGACAGATGGTCAAAGTCCTCAATCATCATCGGGAACTTGGTATCCTGTAGAGGTTGCTAGGATATGCAACCAGCTCAGATCAGATATGCAACCAGCTCAGACACCCAATGGAGCAATTCTCAGATGTAACTCAGAGCGCTGTATGGCAAAACTACATGTGAAAACCCGGTGGCATCATGGATATGTTCAAAGACAAAGTCTGAAGATGAACACACAGAGGTTACCAGCACAGAGGAAGAACATGCTAACCAGAATTCCGTGTCAACAGAGTCTCAGAGGAATCATCAAGACAAGCTCAGCTCTGGAAAGCGGTTTAAAATAACAGGATCGGGACAAATAAGCAAACCTTCTCTACGTCTTAGAGAGTGTGAAATTTACTCACTTATAAATAACATTTTGTTTTAATCATGTATAGTTAGTCTGAACCACAACATCACTGTATATTGCACATATGTTTTTATCTTTAGAAATGAGGCGGATGTTGGGGGACGACCTTCAAAGCAGACCACCTTAACAGCTGTAAGTGAAGGTCACTGGAGGAAGTGATGTTGCATCACATATGACCAGAGAGTTGTGGGTGCATACCAACACAGTGAGATATGTTTAGATGTGGCTACCCGTAGTAATTGTTTTTATAAAATAAAAACAAGAAATGCTGGAACCACTCAGCAGGTCTGGCAGCATCTGTGGAAAGAGAAGCAGAGTTAACGTTTCGGGTCAGTGACCCTTCTTCGGAACTCTGACATGTACCTGAGTATCCTATGAATACAGCAGATGAGCTGCCTACCCGAAAAATAGATCCAGAGGCAATTTCTGGGAGTCATCCAGCGAGCATGCAGGTAAGCCATCAGGAAAGGAATTTGGGAGGGTTTTGTGGATGCAGAGGTCGGGGTGTTTGTTGGGAAGCACAGGGCAACAGTTAACTAAAGTTTCTTTGGGGGGCATCTCTGCTATTCCTCGATGAACAAAGGTAAGATTTTTATTTGTCTATACTTATGAGGTAACTGCCTGAGTCAGGCGGCGCATAAAAAGTCACAGGGCACAGACAGGACGATAAGTGGACTGCTTTCATTTTAACCCCTGCCAGTCAACGGAAAGGAACATTGGGAAGTGACTATAATGGACAGCCAATCCAAATCCGGCAGTTATCCACCCCCGCCAAAGAGGAAAGTTAGAGTCATAGAGTCACAGAGTTATACAGCACAGGAACAGGCCCTTCGGCCCATCATGTCCGTGCCGGCCATCAAGCACGTAACTATTCTAATCCCATTTTCCATCACTTGGCCCGTAGCCTTGTATGCTATGACATTTCAGGTGCTCATCTAAATACTTTTTAAATGTTGTGAGGGTTCCTGCTTCTATCACCTCTTCAGGCAGTGTGTTCCAGATTCCAACCACCCTCTGGGTGAAAATCTTTTTCTCAAATCCCCTCTAATTTCCTGCCCCTTACCTTAAATCTATAAGTTACACCTTCTCAAAAGAGTTTCAGCTTCCATCTTTCTCTCCCTGCCCATTCTCTGTTGTATTTACTTCATACACTATTCAGTTATAAAGTAATCAAAAAGCAACACCATAAAAAAGAAATCAGGCAGAATTTTTTTTTTTAACATCAGAAACTTGCTTTTGTAACAAGGACTAAAATATGAAATAGGATTGTGAGGACATGCAAGGTTAATGTTTGACTGTGCCATGTATGTTAGAATCAGATTATCATGTCATATAACATTCAGAAGCAATGTCATAGATTGTAAAAGGAAAAATGTTTGCAGTCTAACTGAGCATTATGTGAATGATGTTTGAAATGAGTTGCTATGCGATACAGATGGGGAATTTTTAGTGGTTTTGTCAATAACAAATTCTGTATAAGGAATGAAATGCAAAGGCCCTCTGAGCCAAAAGAGGACAGGAATGTTAAATGTATCTAACCCTAACCAGCCTTTAAATGACCGCACAATGACATAGCACATTAAAGCCTCAGGATATTTTCAATGATAATATAAGACCACTGGTGCAGAAGCAAGGAAAGTTGTTTAATGGCTAGGTAGTACTGTTTATTCTTTTCTTCAGTGGACAGGAATAATGCATGTCAGAAATCGTAAGTCACTGACTGCTTCAGGCTCATGGCCCCACTTCACATTGTGGTTCTGTTTTCAGTAAGCCACTGAGTTCCATTACACATATTCTCGAATTTAAGTAGTTGTTTATGTTTAGAGATACAGCACTGAAACAGGCCCTTCGGCCCACCGAGTCTGTGCCGACCATCAACCACCCATTTTATACTAATCTTACACTAATCCCACATTCCTACTGCATCCCCACCTGTTCCTGTATTTCCCTACCACCTACCTATACTAGGGGCAATTTATAATGGCCAATTTACCTATCAACCTGCAAGTCTTTTGGCTTGTGGGAGGAAACCGGAGCACCCGGAGGAAACCCACGCAGACACAGGGAGAACTTGCAAACTCCACACAGGCAGCACCCAGAATTGAACCTGGGTCGCTGGAGCTGTGAGGCTGCGGTGGTAACCACTGCGCCACTGTGCCGCCCACAGTTCTTTTCAAAATCAAAATCTGACCCAAGATTAGAATAAATTGAGTTAATCTAGGATTTTAAAATATTTTAAAATGGCACTGAGACTATTGTTTCTTGCCACAAGATAAAATAATGCAATCAGTGCGATGACCATCAAGGTATCATCATTTACTAAATATTACCATGCTGGTATTGAAGTTCTCTTGGCATCATAACCCAATTCTCTTGGACACACTCCAATTGCTTGTTTTATTGCCAAGTTCAGATGACATGCTAGGCACAGCTGGATAAAGCAAAATCTTTATTTAAACTCACAACACAGATTAGTAGTCAGTACAGTGGCCACATAACATGCTAAGGTAAATGTCAGCACTATGCATGCTGATATGTTAGTTTCTACATGCACCATTAAGTAAAGTAGCAAATATTAAATAGTTACTATAAAGCGTGAGATACACAGAAGGTTCAGGATAATAGTCATCCACGTTCTCTGAAACAAATGGATTGGCTAAAACACAAATATCTAAATTGTGGATTATCTCTTCACTAAGTGTCAGGTTTGGACCTAAATTTTCAGTTTAATCCATATTTGCTTAGAAACAGTCTTCTAAGTACTCTTTTTATTTTCTTAGTAATATTATTACCACAGCAACAGTTTTTTGACAGGCTAAAAGGTACCCAAATGCCAGAATAAGTGATAGCCACTTAATTTCCAATCTCCTGCAGAAATCCAGTCAGTCAGTCATTAACTGATACATTTGTCAACTTTAGGTATTTAAATTGCTCCTTATTTGATGCTAGAGTTTTCCGCTGTCTTGGGCCCTGCCCCCTCTGATGCACCCCGCATAAACTTATTCACTTAGTTACCTCCATCCTTGTCATTAGAAACCTCCTTAAAAACTATCTTCTGACTTTGGCTTTAGCTAAGTATTCTATCATTTGGTCCATATCTCTCTTATGTGAAATGCCTTGGGACAGTTTGTTGTGTTAAAGGTACTATACAAATTCAAATAGTTGTTGACCCAATGATCCTCAATGTGACTACAGTGTTATAGTGCTCCACAGGGTATTTGATGGTCTTTAGGAACATAGGAAAAAGGAGCAGGAGTATGCCATTCTCACCAAGGTTCTATACAATTGCAGCAAGACTTCTTTATTCAGGTACTCAAATACACTTGCAATGAAGGACAACATATCATTTGCCTTCTTAATTGCTTACTGCACCTGCATGTTAGCCTTTAGTGACTTATGAACAAGGACACCCTTTGGACATCAACACTTCCCAATCCCTCACGATTTAAGAAATGCTCTTCATTTTTGTTTTTTCTACCAAAGTGGATAACCTCACATTATATTCCATCTGCCATGTTCTTGCCCACTCATTTATTACTGCTCGCTGTTTTCTCTCCATTAACCAGTTCTCAATCCATGCCTGTCTAAATCGACTTGAAGCCGCTTTGCATCCTCCTCATGATTCACATTCCCACCTAGTTTTGTATCATCAGCAAACTTGGAAATATTACATTTGGTCCCCACATCCAAATCATTGATATACATTGTGATTTTTTTTTATTCGTTTCATAGGATATGGACATCACTGGCTGCCCATCCCTAATTGCCCTTGACAACTGAATTCAGAGAGCAATTAAGAGTCAACCACATTGCTGTGGGTCTGGAGTCACTTGTAGGTCAGACCAGTAAATACAGCAGATTTCCTTCCCTAAAGGACATTAAAGAACCAAATGGGTTTTTATGGCAATCGATGATAGTTTCATGGAAACCATTACTGAGACTAGCTTTCAATTCCAGATTTTTCTAATTAATTGAATTTATTAATTAGGTGAATTTAAATTCCACCAGCTACCATGGTGGGATTTGAACCCATGTCCCCAACATATTAACTTGGATTTCTGGATTACTAATCCAGACATTACCACTATGCCACCGTCGCCCTCCAAAACACTGATTCGTGTGGTACCCCACTAGTCACAGCCTGCCAACCTGAGAATGTCCTGTTTATTCCTGCTCGCTGTTTTCTCTCCATTAACCAGTTCTCAATCCATGCCAGTTTATGCCTCGAATCTCATGTGCTCTAATTTTGCTTACTATCCTCATGTGCGGGATCTTATCAAAAGCTTTCTGAAAATCCAAATACAACACATCCACTCGTTCTCCTTATCCATTCTGCTAGTTACATCCTCAAAAACTCTAACAAAAACTCTTCCTATACTTACCTAATGATCTTCAATCCTGCTTTTAACCAGGTACTCCTAACTACAAATTATTGCAAAATACTTCAGGGACAACAATTGCCATAAATGCTAATGATTGATAATGGTGAAGAGAATGGTGAAATTGGAGTTATGTAAGGCTGACTCTGAAGTAGCCAAAGCCAGGTTTGCTCATTTCTGACTCATGAATGGAAAGGTTCAACCATTCCATTCACACAACCTACTGATTAAAGGGCATGGAGTAATTGTTTCCTTCCATTCCAAGGTGATGAAAATACCTGATTATCTAGAAGACAATGCTATGTTGCTGAATTCTACTGTGAATGTTACTAATTGTTCCATTAAGATTGACTATTTCTTCTTTGTTTTCCACAAAATTTGTATTAGGTTTTACATTTCATAATCTCTGCCTCAATATATGTACTAAACAGGCTTTATGTGCCAAGAATGCTCATGTATAAAAACTGCCTCTCAAGGTCATTTTTAAAATGTAAGCATAAATTTCATATGGCAAGGCTCCCAGAATGGAGCTTCACTAGACGGAAGAACAGTTTAGTAAATGTAGCATGGAGGCCAACTTAACCAAATCATGGAACTGCCGATTTTCCAGAGATTATTTTTGGTATTAATTGCCAGAAGGTATCACATGTAATTATATTATGGCCACTTGTTCCCAGCGGTTTCACTGCTTCTAGATGTAGACTCCCCCCAATTGAGGTTCTGAATTTTTCGGCACCATTTTTCCATTCCCCCCCCCTTGCACCAACATTTTAGTCAGTGTACTGTGGCATCATGCTGAAGTCACATGAGACAGCAAATTGGCCTCATTGGTGTGGTACCGGCAAGCTGGAGGGACCAGTCATAACCCCAGAGGTAGATGACTGATTGCAGGTGGAGCGAAATCAGCCAACTGGAATGCCGGCCAAGAGTCTAAAGTGTGAGCAAACTTGTAGCTCATGGAATAAAAGGGATGGTAGCAGCATGGATACGAAATTGGCTGAGTGACAGAAAACAAAGAGTAGTGGTTAATGGATGTTTTTCGGGCTAGACGAAGGTTTGTAGTGGAGTTTCCCAGGGGTCAGTGTTGGGGCCCTTGCTTTTCCTGATATATATTAATGACCTAGACTTTTGAGTACAGGGCACACTTTCAAAGTTTGCAGATGATACAAAACCTGGAAGCATTGTGAACTGTGAGGAGGAAACTTCAGAAAGACATAGACAAGTTGGTGGAATAGGCAGACAGATGGCAGATGAAGTTCAATGCAGAGAAATGTGAAGTGATTCATTTTGGTAGGAAGAACATGGAGAGACAATATAGAATAAAGGATACTATTATAAAGGGGGTGCAAGAGCAGGGGGACCTAAATGTACATGTGCATAAGTCATTGAAGGTGGTAGGACAGGTTGAGAGAGCGGTTAATAAAGCATACAGTATCCTGGGCTTTATTAATAGGGGCACAGAGTACAAGAGCAGGGACGTTATGTTGAAATTGTATAAGACACTAGTTCAGCCTCAGCTGGGGTATTGTGTCCAGTTCTGGGCGCCGCACTTTAGGAAAGATGTGAGGGTATTGGAGAGAGTACAGAAAAGATTCACGAGAATGGTTCCAGGGATGAGGAAGTTCAATTATGAAGATAGATTGGAGAAGATAGGACTGTTTTCCTTGGAGGAGAAGGCTGAGAGGTGATTTGATAGGGGTATTCAAAATCATGAGGGGTCTGGACAGAGTAGATAGAGAGAAACTGTTCCCACTCATGAAAAGATTGAGAATGAGAGGGCGAAGATTTAAAGTATTTGGTAAGAGAAGCAAAGGTGACATGAGGTAAACCTTTTTCATGCAGCGAGTGGCTAAGGTCTAGAACGCACTGCCTGAGAACATGGTGGAGGCAGGTTCAATTGAAGCATTCTAAAGGGAATTAGACAGTTATATGTAAAGGAAGAATGTGCAGGGTTATTGGGAGAAGGCAGAGGAATGGAACTGAGGGAATTGATCTTTCAGAGAGCCAGTGCTGACACGATGGACTGAATGGCCTCCTTCTGCACTGTAACGATTCTGTGATTCTGTGAAATAGGGTTGGGAGCAATTGAGAGGTGATGAGTATTGTGTCACATAGTTTTAATGTGGAGCTAGGAGGAGCATTCCTGCCTTTCCTGGCTCCACATTCAGATAAGTAAAAAATGTTTAACTTACCTTTTGGTCCAGCAGTAGCTTCATGGAGTGTTGTCTTGGCTGCTGTGCACCTAAAAGTACTGATCACAGCAAGCTCAGTGCATGCTGCATTCAGTCTGGACCGAATTTCACAAAGGCTCCTAAAACAGGTGTTAGGCACATCACCTATGAAAATTGGAAACCTAATGCCTTTTCAGGCTGGTACCCTTGATACCTACAGGGAGCCCTAACCAATATGGTGTGTGGTGCATTTCCAGTGCGGACTAAGTCTGCACGTCATATACCTTATTGCGCCCTGAATTCCCTTTTACAGCCAAAAAGCAATTGCTGTGAAATTTAATTTATAGACTTAAAAGTTTTGGTTTCATCTTCTCTGCAATGTTACTACTGTTAAGTTAGACAATAGTATTTTTATTTTCTTCACTTTGCTATTTTTGTAATAAATTGAAAGGTCAAAAGTAAATACAAAGGCCACAAAATTTGGTTCTGTATCACCTGTTCCTTTGCCACTATGACTGCATTTTTGTGCATGTGCATACTTCTGATATGGGCTGTATTAGACACCATTTTGGTGAGGATGTTAGAGTAGGTGTTTGGTGCATGTGCCTGATGTCTCCTGAGTAGGCATGATGTCAGTCATCGTGTAACACTGATTTGACACAATGCTTCAGCTAATGAGCTTGCTTAATTTCACACAGCTGAACATTCAGCAGCAGGAAGGACCCCTCACCAGCACTATTTAAAGGAATCATCAACTACTTTCAGGTTAAATGCTGATTGGTTTCTACTGAATGTTATTGAGTTAATAGAACAATGTCGAGGTTTGTATTCTTATTTAAAGTTACTGAAGTCTAATGGAGTGGTTTTGCACATGGTGAAGGCCTTGGTTTGCACTTCAAGTGAATTGTTAGCAGTGTAGATGGAAGCATAACATTGAAAAGAGATATTGATAGATTATGTGAATGGGCAAAACTGTGGCAGATGATTTCAATGTAGTCCAATATGAGGTAATCTGCTTTGGACTTAAAAAAGGTTAGTACAGGGTAATTTCTAAATGGCAAAAAGCTTGAAACAGGAGATGTTCAAAGACATTTGGGGGTCCAGGTCTATTGATCATTAAAATGCTGTGAACAAGTACAGAAAATAATCAAAAAGGCTAATGGAATGATGGCTTTTATATCTAGAAGGACTAGAATACAAGGGGGTAGAAGTCATGCTTCAGCTATACATAGCCCTGGTTAAACCACACCTGGAGCATTGTGAGCAATTCTGGACACCACAGCCTAAGAAGGATATATTGGTCTTGGAGGGAGTGCAGCTTAGATTTACCTGGATGACGAGGAGAGACTAGAAAGATCGAGCTGTATTCCCTAGAATTTAGAAGGTTAAGGGATGATTTGATTGAATTTTTTAAGATATTAAGGGAACAGATAGGGTAGATAAAGAGAAACTATTTTTGCTGGCTGGGGAGTCTGGATTAAAGACATATTCTTAAAAATTAGAGCCAGACCTTTCAGGAATGAAATTAAGAAATACTACTTTGTGGAAAGGATTGTAAAAGTTTGGAACTCTCTTCCACAAGCAGCAATTGATGCTAGAACAATTGTTAAATTTAAAACTGATATTCATAGCTTTTTGTTCACCAAAATTATTAAGGGAGATGGAGCAAAGGTGGGTATATGGAGTTAGGTCACTGATCAGCCATGATCTTCTTGAATGGTGGAACAGGCTTGATGGTGCTAAATGGCCTACTCCTGTTCCTACATTGGGAGAACCTAAGCCATTGTTTTTGGTCTCTGCTACAGCTCCATTCCATAGCTACTGATTTCATCCCTCTTCCTGGCAACTGTCTGAGGCTGAACCAAACTATTCATAACGTTGGTGCCATATGTGACCCTGAGGTGAGCTTCCAATTCCATGTCCACGACATTACTATGACCACCTATTTCCACCTCTGTAATGATGCCTAACTGCACCCCTGCTTTAGCACGTCTGCTGCTGAAGCCCTCTTTTGTGCCTTTGCTACCTCTAGACTTGCCTATTCCACTGTGCTCCTGGCTGGCCTACCACATCTTACCCTCTCTAAACTTGAGGTCACCCAAAACAATGCTGCCTGTGTCCTTACTTGCACCATATCCCATTCACCCATCACCCCTGTGCTCTAATCTACATTGGTTCCCAGTTAAGCAACTACTTGATTTTAAAATACTCATACTTGTTTGCAATTCCCTCCAGGGCCTCACCCCTCTCTATCTCTATAATCTGCTCCAGCCCCACATCCCTCCAAGATATCATCTAACTCCAGTTTCTTGAGTATCTCCAATTTTAATTTCTCCACAATTGTTGACTGTACCTTCAGCCGCCAAGGCCCGAAGCTCTGAAATCCTCCCTAAACCTCTTTGCCTTTTCACCTCTCATTTTTTTCTTTAAGACATTGCCTAAAATCTACCCCTTTGGCCAAGCTTTTGGCCACCTGCCCTAATATTGCCTTATGTGGCTCAGTGTCAAATTTTGCTTTGTAGTGTTCCTGTGAAGCAACTTGGGATGCTTTATAACATTAAAGGTGCTATATAAATACAAGCTGTTGTTGGGGGTAATATATTAGTGTGGATAGAGGACTGGTTAACAGACAGGAAGCAGAGAGTGAGCATAAAAGGGATGTTTTCAAGTTGGCAGGCAGTAAATGGTGGGGTGCTGCAAGGATCATTGCTGGGGCCTCAGCTATTTACACTCTATCAATGAGTGGATGAAGAGACAGAGTACTGTATCTATGTTTGCTGATACAAAGCTCAGTGGAAAGTAAGTTGCAGGGAGGATGTAGAGGCTGCAAAGAGATATAGACAGGTTAAGTGATTGGGCAACAATGGAGTATAATGTAGGGAAGTGTGAAGTTGTTCCCTTTGGTTGTAAAAATAGAAAAGCAGAATTTTTTTTAACTGTGTAACTGATAAGTGTTGATGATCAGAGAGATTTGGGGGTACTCTTACAAGGAACGCACAAAGTTAACATGCAGGTGCAACAGGCTATTAGGAAAGCAAATGGCATGTTGGCCTTTATTGCAAGGGGATTGGAGGACACTAATAAAGAGGTCTGAATAAAATTGTACAGGGCTTTGGTGAGACAGCACCTGGGATACTGTGTGCAGTTTGGGTCTCCACATTTAAGAAAGGATATACTTGCACTGGAGGCAGTGCAGTGAAGATTTACTAAATTGGTCCTTGGGATGAGGGGGTTGTCCTATGATGAGAGGCAGAGTAAATTGGGCTGATATTCTCTGGAGTTTAGAAGAATGAGAGGTGATCTAATTTGAGACGTACAAGATCCTGAAAGGGCTTGATAGGATAGAAGCTGAGAGATTGTTCCCACTGGTCAAGGAATCGAGAACACAGGGACACAGTCTCAGGATAAGGGCTGATCATTCAGGACTGAGATGAGGAGAAATTACTTCACTCAAAGGGATGTGAATCTTTGGAATTCTCTACCCCAGAGGGTTGTGGATGCTCTATCGTTGAATACATTTAAGGCTGGGATAGATAGATTTTTGGTCTCAGGGAATCAAGGGATATGGGGAGCGGGCAGGAAAGTGGAATTGAAGCTCAAGATCAGCCATGATCATATTGAATGGCAGATCAGGCTCGATGGGCTGCATAGTCTACTTCTCCTATTTCTTGTGTTATACTTCCACTAGTGCAGCACTCTTTCAATACTTCACTGAAGTGCTAGCAAAGATTGTGTGCTCATGGGCTGAATTTTACAGACCTATCGGCGTCAGGGGTCATGGCAGGGGGGGGGCTGGAAAATGCCTCCGGGAGAGAGGTGCCACACGCCCTGACAGCAGGAGGGCCAGGCCCAATATTGCCCGCAGCGGCGAGGCCTCATGGCGGGCCCCCGCTGCTCAACGATGGGACACCATTTACATATTTAAATAAATTAAAATCATTGAATTAATTATTTTCACGTTCCCGCTATCTGTCCCGATGCGATCTTCGTGTCGCTGACCGGCACTCCCATGCGAGTGGAGTGGAGTGGAGTGGAGTGGAGTGGAGTGGAGTGGAGTGGAGTGGAGTGGAGTGGAGTGGAGTGGAGTGGAGTGGAGTGGAGTGGAGTGGAGTTCAAAGTTTATGTACTTTGTCGGGGGGGAGGGGCAAAATAATTTTTTTAATTCAATGTCTCATTAACAATTTATACTGAACGGTAGGGCTCAAAGCCCTTTAAAAATGGTGTCAGTGCCTGTGCACGGGCAGCTGATGCCATTGCCGGGAATAGACAGCCTGCCCACTCCACGTCATCGGGGATAGCGGCCCACCCCGGCTATTTAAATGAGCCGCTGCACTGAATATTGCAGCGGCTCCACGACATACAGCCCCATGTTTCTGGAGTGGGGCTTTATCTCAATTCATTTCATGGGATGTGGGCAAGGCCAGGATTTGTTGCCCATCCCTAATTACCCTTGAGGAGGTGGTGGTGAGCTGCCTTTCAGAACTGCTGCAGTTCATCTGGTGTGGAAACACCCACAGTGCTGTCAGGGAGGGAGTAACAGAATTTTGATCCAGCGATTTGTGAAGGAATGGCGACATACTTCCAAGTCAGGATGCTCTGTGGCTTGGAGGGGAACTTACAGAAGGTGGTGTCCCCACGTGACTGTTGTCCTTGTCCTTGTAGGTGGAAGAGGTCGCAGGTTTGGAAGGTGCTGTTGACGTAGACTTACTGAGTTGCTGCAGTGCATCTTGTAGATGATACACACTGCTGCCACTGTGCATTGGTGGTGGAGGGAGTGAATGTTTAAGGTGGTGGATGTGGTGACAATCAAGCAAGTTGCTTTGTCCTGGATGGTGTTGAGCTTCTTGAGTGTTGTTGGAACCACAGTCATCCAGGCAAGTGGAGAGTATTCCATCACACTCCTGACTTCTGCCTTGTAGATGGTGGACAGACTTTGGGGAGTCAGGAGGTGAGTTACTCATCACAGAATCCCCAACCTCTGACCTGCTATTGTAGCCACAGTATTTATATGGTTGCTTCAGTTCAGTTTCCAGTCAATGGTAAACTCCAGGATGTTGATAGTGGAGGATTCAGTGATGGTAATACCATTGAATGCCAAGGGAAGATAGATTCTCTCCTGTTGGAGATTGTTATTATTTGGTACTAATGTGGCACAAATGTTATTTGCCACTTATCAACCCAAGCCTGAATGTTGTCCAGGTCTTTCTGCATATGGACATGGACTGCTTCAGTATCTGAGTAGTTGCGAATGGTACTGAACATCAAACAATCATCAGCCAACATTCCCAATTGTGACCTTATGATGGAGGGAAGGTCATTGATGAAGCAGCTGAAGATGGTTGGGCCTAGGACACTACTATGAGGAACTCCTGCAGCAATTTTCCAGAGTTGAGATGATTGGCCTCCAACAAACACAACCACCTTCCTTTGTACTAGGAATGACTCTAACCAGTGGACAGTTTTCCCCTGATTCCCATTGACTTCAATTTTGCTAGGGCTCCTTGATGTCACACTCTGTCAAATGCTGCCTTGATATCAAAGGGGATCACTTTCACCTCACCTTTTGAGTTCAGCTCATTTTTCATGTTTGGACCAAGGCTGTAATGAGGCCAGGAGCCGAGAGGCACTGGCAGAACCCAAACTGAGCATCAGTAAGTAGCTTGTTGATGTTTAAGTAGCTTTTGATAGCACTGTTGACGACATCATCTATCACTTTGCTGATGGCCAAGAGTAGACTGATAGGGCAGTAATTGGCTAGAATGGATTTGTCCTGCTTTGTGTGGACAGAACATACCTCGGCAATTTTCCACATTGTTGTTTAGATGCCAGTGTTGTAGCTGTACTGGAACAGCTTGGCTAAGGGTGTGGCTAGTTCTGCAGCACTAGTCTTCAGTACTGCAGCCGGGATGTACCCACAGCATTCTGATGCAGAACCAAGTGTGTTATTACTGTGCAAATGTTGATATCTTAGAAGTAACTGAATGCTATCCAGGCCACTGTAACAATGGTCTTCATCAGAAATAGGTTGTGAAAGGAACAATTAAAATCTGAAATTGATAGATCTTAAACTGTAGTCTAACTTTACTCCTAGAACACGAGATACTGTGTGTTGGTGATTTTATGTGTAAGCCAGAAAATATTTCTGCATATTTTGCATCTCTCCACAGGTTTTTATTTTTTGTCAGTTGGCTCTTAAAACTAATCTCTTTTAAGCAGCCAAATCTTGCTGGAAAAATGACAGCATGTTAACAACACATGCAGTTATTAATGCACAAATTTGTCCAGCAAATTCAGCTGAATAAGAGACACAGCATGAGTTGCTAATCTCCAAAAACTGCTGGTCAATTTGCACTTCTCTACTTCTTGCTTCACACAAATGACATCTTGCCCTTAGCCTCCCCATTATTTTTAAGTACTTGCTGGATTTTCACAATGATTACCCATCAAACTCGCCACTGAAAGTTAGGCTTGTAATTCCGAGTTTAAGTACTTTTTTTAACAATGTAATAGCTGTTAATGCAATGTCAAATCAACCTTCCTGGCCCAGAAAGGGAACAATTTAAACTGTTCAGTCGCATTCCTGAATGTAACAAATTCTTCTTAGAATTTTTTTTTTTTACATTTTTAATTTTCTTCTTACTTTTCCTTTCTGTCTCTTTTTTTTTTTTCTTTTTTGCATAATCCAATCTTTCTTTCACTTTGTTTTCCTTTCTACATCTGATTTGAATGAAATATTTTTTTTCCAGTGTTCTTCTGCTTCTTTCTCAATCCATAAATCTCATTGGTTAAGACGATACACTGTTGGCCCGCTTCGGTCCCAGATATCCCATGGCCCTTGTCAAATCATTATCGGCTCATACTTCTAGCAGGTTACGACGCAAAATAATTTTGAACTGAGAGGTACAGGAAAAATGGTCTAACTAATGATGTATGCAGTAAGATGCACAACTCCAGTAAGATTTATCCATTATCTTCTAGGACTTTTAATGGAAATCACCTTAGCTGTGTGCAAGCTGATTCAACATTCTCCAGTTTTACATTACATTCCAATGTATCATAATATTACAACTTCAGGGAGTACTAATGCAGTCTTCTTGAATCTAAATACAGAAAACGGTCTATTTTCATTATATATACTTTATGGTTAGACTGAAGCCAGTTCGTAAAGGTATAGACTTTCTAGTTGTAGTATTGCATATTGTTGGCAGGCAGAACTATCTACCTCCCTTTCTTTTCTTTGGCCTCCTTGTCTCGAGACAATGGGTAAGCACCTGGAGGTGGTCAGTGATCTGTGAAGCAGCACCTGGAGTGGCTATAAAGGCCAATTCTAGAGTGACCGACTCTTCCACAGGCATTGCAGATAAAATTGGTTGTCAGGGCTGTTACACATTGGCTCTCCCCTGGTGCTTCTGTCTTATTTCCTGCCAACAGCCAAGTCTCTTCGACTCGCCACTCTTTAGCCCTGCCTTTAAGGCTGCCCGCCAGCCCTGGCGATCACTGACAACTGACTCCCACGACTTGTGATCAATGTCACAGGACTTCATGTCACATTTGCAGACGTCTTTAAAGCGGAGACATGGATGGCCGGTGGGTCTGCTCCCAGTGACAAGCTCGCTGTACAATGTGTCCTTTGGGATCCTGCCATCTTCCATGCAGCTCACATGGCCAAGCCATCTCAGGCGTCACTGGCTTAGTAGGGTGTATAAGCTGGGAATGTTGGCCGCCTCGGACTTCTGTGTTGGAGATATGGTCCTGCCACCTGATGCCAAGTATTCTCCGGAGGCAACGAAGATGGAATGAATTGAGGCGTCGCTCTTGGCTGACATATGTTGTCCAGGCCTCGCTGCCGTAGAGCAAGGTACTGAGGACACAGGCTTGATACACTCGGACTTTTGTGTTCCATGTCAGTGCGCCGTTTTCCCACAGTCTCTTGGTCAGTCTGGACATAGCAGCAGACACCTTTCCCATGTGCTTCTTGATTTCTGCATCAAGAGACTGGTTGTTGGTAATAGTTGAGCTTAGGTAGGTGAGCTCTTGAACCACTTCCAGAGCATGGTCACCGATATTGATGGATGGAGCATTTCTGACATCCTGCCCTATGATCGTTTTCTTGAGGCTGATGGTTAGGCCAAATTCGTTGCAGGAAGCCACAATCCTGTTGGAGTCTCTGCAGACACTCTTCTGTGTGGGATGTTAATGCAGCATCATCAGCAAAGAGGAGTTCCCTGATGAGGACCTTCTGTACTTTGGTCTTTGTTCTGAGATGGGAAAGGTTGAACAACCTGCCATCTGATCTTGTGTGGAGGGAAATTCCTTCCTCTGAAGACTTGAATGCATGTGAGAGCAGCAGGGAGAAGACGATCCCAAACAGTGTAGGTGCAAGAACACAGCCCTATTTCACGCCACTCAGAATAGGAAAGGGGTCTGATGAGGAGCCGCTACGCTGAATTGTGCCTTTCATATTGTCATGGAATGAGGTGATGATACTTAGTAGCTTTGGTGGACATCCGATCTTTGCTAGTAGTCTGAAGAGCCCACGTTTGCTGATGAGGGCAAAGGCTTTGGTGAGATCTATGAAAGCAACGTAGAGGGGCATCTGTTGTTCATGACATTTCTCCTGTAGCTGGCAAAGGGAGAACAGCATGTCAATGGTGGATCTCTCTGCTCGGAAGCCACACTGTGCCTCAGGGTAGACATGTTCAGCCAGCTTCTGGAGTCTGTTTAAAATTACTTGAGCGAAGACTTTCCCCACTATGCTGGGCAGGAAGATTCCACGGTAGTTGTTGCAGTCACCGCGGTCACCCTTGTTCTTGTAGAGGGTGATATTGGCATCGCGCATGTCCTGTGGTACTGTTCCCTCATCCCAGCACAGGCAAAGCAGTTCATAGAGTGCTGAGAGTATAGCAGGCTTGACACTCTTGATTACTTCCGGAGTAATGCCATCCTTCTCAGGGGTTTTTCCCACTGGCTAGAGAATCAATGGCATCACTGAGTTCCGACTTTGTTGGCTGTTCGTCCAGCTCATCCATGACTGGCAGAGACTGGGCTGCATTGATGACTGTTTCTGATAACATTTTCCCTGAAGTACAGTTCTAGGTAGTGCTCCACCCAGCGGCCCATTTCCTTGCGTTGATCAGTGATCGTGTCCCCTGATTTAGACTTGGGGGTGGGGGGGGGAAGCAATCTTCATGGTTGGCCCAAAAGCTCTCTTCATGCCATCATACATTTTCTGATGTTTCCGGTGCTGGAGGCCAGCTGAATATGACTGCATAGGTGTTGCCAGTAGTCATCTGCACAGTGCCTGGCTGTTCTTTGGGCAGCGCCTCTGGCTACTTTTAAGTGCTACGGATGTTAACTCGCTGCTGTTATATAAGTTTCTAAATTCACTTGTAAAAGCCCTTCAAAACACTCCTACAGGGGACGCAGACACCAAGTGGGCCCACATCAGAGATGCCATCTATGACTCAGCAATGGCCATCTATGGCAAACATGAGAAGCAGAATGCAGACTGGTTTCAATCTCTCTTTGAAGGGCTGGAACCTGGCATAGCTGCTAAGCGCATTGCACTATCTACCTACCCCTGTCAACATATTAGGGCATTATTAGGAGAATCTAGCTTGAAGTGTTTGGGATTATATGATTCTTTTGCCTCCTTTTTTCTTTTGTGTCTAGGCATAATTAATTGCCTGGGCCGAACACAGATGAAAACCAGACAGTGAGGATCATGCATCGTAGAGATTGCCTGTTTTTACATTTATGATTTCTATCCAGTTAATGTGCTTTCGTCCCTCTTCCCAAAGTGCACACTGATTTCTAAGTACTACTCCCCCTCCATGCTCCATACACCTCCTCACAGACCCCCAATAAAAAGCTTTCCATGGAATTTTCAGGACCCATCTCTTCTTTTTTCTACTACTAATCTTTTGTGTTTGACTAATTTCTTTCTTGCCTACTTCTGAAAGAGTTCTTTGTAAATGTGATACAGTTTTCAGCACAGTGTAAAGCAAATGATTCAATTTGTACCCTCAAGTGTGGCAGACCATGAGCAAAGCACTGCTACAGGAAGAAATCCTTAATCATCTGTCTTTTGTCATGGGACCAATCTTACTTGTTTGTGTTGCCAGTAAGGAAGCTCTCCTATTGTCTGTTTTATAGAAATTTGGGCATTTGCCTGAACAGTAAGGCTCCCAACTGATGGAGTGAAATGTAAAATTGTCCATGTAAATTAACTGTGATCATCTTTCATCTTTCAGTTTTGTTTTTATTGGTAATATTGTTAAATAAAAAGTCCCAAATGTGAGGAACTATGTTAACATAATCCATACTTTTTCACCACTTTTAGATGAGCAAACTCTTAGCATTACTGCATATGTGAAGAATTCGTAGCTCATTAGTGTGTGAGCATGAACTGGTAATGGTAATGCTTCACAGAAGTGAGAGAAAACCTCGCCTTAAATGTCATACATGAATTATTTAACAAGTACTTCTTCGGAATTTAGAATCACACAAAATAACAACAATCCTTCCCATCATTTCCGTGCCAGTTTATCCTAATTATCCACAGTTTTCAATTGTTCTCTTTTTTTTTTTCTTTTTTTACCTCAGTCAGTCAATTTACCCCAACTAAATTCACTGCATAATATCTAAGCTCAAAGGGAATCCATTACAATCATCTGTTAATACTGTAGATTTTTCACAATGCAAATTTGGAGGAACACAAATTCTCAACAAATTTGCAATAAAATGATAATTTAAACTATATATGATACAAATAAAAACAGAAAATTCTGGAAATACTCAGCAGGTCAGACACATCTCCTTGAGCTACAAGCACAAATAGCAGTATGGGAATATGATATAATGGAAACGTGGCTTAAAAATCGTGAGGACTGGGCACTTAATCTACAAGGATATAAAGTGTTCAGAAAAGATAAAGGAGGTGGGGTGGCAGTACTGATTAGGGAAGGCTTTGTAGTGCTGGAAAGGGAGGATGTCCTTGAAGGGGCAAGGACAGAATTCATTTGATTAGAGTTGAGCAAAAAGGGTATGATCATGCTACTAAGGGTATTCTGTAGGCCTCCAAATAGTGAGGGAGAGAGAAATAGAGGAGCAAAACTGTAGGAAAATCAGAGATGTGCAAGAACTAGAGAGTGATCATATTGGGGGACTTCAATTACACAAATAATTGGTTGGGATAATTTTAGAGTAAAGGGTACAGAGTGGGAATGATTTCTAAAATGTGTTCAGGAGAACTTCCTTGATCAGTATGCTCTCAGCCCAACTAGAAAAAGAGACATTGATGGACCTGGTGCTGGGAAATGAGGTGGACCAAGTGTCTGTGGAAGAGCACTTGAGTAAAAGTGATTATTGTATCATAGGGTTTACGCTAGTAACACAGAAAAGCAAGGAACAAAATAAGGTACAATATCGAGATTGGAAAAGGGCTAATTTCAATGCAATGAGAGGATCTAGCCAGGGTAAAATGGAACCAAAGACTGGCAGGAAGAGCTGTATTGGAACAATGGGTTAACTTCAAGGAAGAGATGCTTCAGGTACAGGCTAGGATCAGTCCAACAAGGGTGAAAGGTAAGGGAACCAAGAACAGGGCTCCTTGGTTGATGAGGGAGATAAAGATGATGAAACAAAAAAAGGTGTATGATGCATGTCAGGTGAACTCATCAAGTGTGCCATGCCATATACAATAAGTTGAGGGGAGGTAAGAGGAAAATAAGAATGGGAAAAAGAGAATATGAAAATAGAATGGCAGTCAACATAAAATGAAACCCAAAGATCTTCTACCAGCATGTAAATAGTAAGCGAGTAGTAAGAGGAGGAATGGGGCCTATTAGGGACAGAGAGGGTAGTATATGCTTAGAAGCACAGGGCAAGACTTAATGAGTACTTTATCAGTGTTAACTAAGGAAATGGAGGCTAGCAAAATATCAGTAGAAGCTAACGACACCAAACTTGGAGTTGCGGCAAATAGTGAAGATGATATGTACCACCTGCAACAGGACATAGGCTAGCAGAATGGGCAGAGACGTAGCAGATGGAATTTAATACTGACAAATGTGGTGATGCATTTTGGCAGAAGGGATAGGGAGAGGCAATATATATTTAATATATACTCACTGTGATTGACAGGGCCTTCTACTGTGCCCAGTCCATTTCCTGCACTTCTGCCCTCACGCCTTCTAGAACCACAACAGAGTTCCCCTTGTCCTCACTGTCCACCCCACCAGCCACCACATCCAGAGGATTCTCCTCCGCCATTTCTGCAACATGCAGCGTGATGCCACCATCAAACACATCTTCCCCTCCCCTGTCAGCATTCCATAGGGATCGTTCCCTCCACGACACCCTGATCCACTTCTCCATTAACCCAAACACCTTGCACCCTTCCCATGGCACCTACCCATGCAATCGCAAGAAGTGTAATAGCTGCCGTTTTACCTCCTCTTTCCTCACTATCCAAGGCCCCAAACACACCTTCTAGGTGAAAGTGATTTGCTTGTACTTCTTTCAATTTAGAATACTATATTTGTTGCTCACAATATGGTCTGCTCGACACTGGGAAGGACAAATGCAGCTTGGGTGATTGGTTTGTGGAACAAATCCATTCAGTCCCCAAGAATGAACCTGAGCTTCCTGTTGCCTGTCATTTTAATTCACCATCCCACTCCCGCTCTGACCTCTCTGTTCTCATTCGAGACCATTCCAATGAAGGTCACAGTAAGCTTGAGGAACAGTACCTGATCTTTCAATTAGGCAGTTTATGGTCTTCCAGACTCGGCCTTGAGCTCAACAATTTTAAATCATAGTCTCTGCCTGCATTTTTTAAAAAGGTATCTGTTGTTGATGATGCTGTTTGTCCCATTCATACCTTCTGTAGACCCATCTTGTGTTTCTTTAATGGTCCCATTACCATTTTCTTTTGCTTTGCACCATCATAGATTTTGTCATTTAACCTCTCATGCCTTGCACCCTATTTTGTTCTTCCTCCGCCAATCACCTCCGCCCCCCCCCCCCCCCCACCCCAGTTGCTTAAAGCCTATCACAGCTCTGAACTTTTTCCAGTTCTGATGAAAGGTTATTGACCAGAAGAATTAACTGTTTTTTTTCTCTCCACAGATGCTGCCTAACCTGCTGAGTATTTGCAACATCTTCTGTTTATATTTCAGATTTCCAACATTTGCAGTATTTTGCTTTTATATAAATGGATAACACTATATTTTGTGAAAGCAGATGTGAACAGGTGTAAATGGTTAACTGTAAATACATCACATCGCACATTCAATTACAGAAAATGGGCTTGAAATTCATTATAGTCATTTCTTGCATATATCTGATGGCACATATCTACCATACGACTGAACCAGGAGACCCAAGGTTCAACAGAAATTGAACCTTTGGCCTTATTTTTAACACTACTAGCAAGCTGACAGTGTCTGTTATCCTTCCCAAGGCAACCTGCTGCATTGCCAAGATCTAATGTGAGTCAGTTATCTTCCCAGTGGCCTGCATGTAGGTCCAAGGATGGAGAGAGCATTTACCTTCCGGGAGAGCAGTCCAGGCACACTGGAGTTTGAAAACAAAGTGAACAGTGACATCACAGGAAAGCTGCAAGGCGATTAGTTGGTGAGTAACTGCTGTTAGGGAGTATCAGTAAATAGCCAGATTAGTACATTACTGTTAGGGAGTGTGTGCAAACAGCTGGGTTATAGTGTCTCAACAACTGGTAGACTAAAAAAGAGTAAAAATTAAGTATTAATAATAAGGAACTGGTGAGTATTATTTTGAGTAAGGTTTATTTTAACGAGTGAACTGTTTTGATTTTTAGTCGGATTTATCAGTACTAGTAAGGTTTTATTAATTCTAAGGTGTTGTAGTATTGGTAAGGTTTCTTTTAGCAGTAACAAAGGGTCAACTAATAAGCAAAGGAATGACACGGGTGCTTCAACCTCGAAAGTGCATCTCCTGTGCTATGTGGGAGCTTCAGGACACTTCCCATATCCTGGAAAACCATTTGTGCAGGAAGTGTTGTCAATTGCGCCAGCTTGAGCTCCGGGTTGGAACTTGAGCGGCAGTTGGCAACACTGCGGTGCATTCATGAGGATGAGAGCTACTTGGATAGCACATTTATAGATGTGGTCACCCCACAGCTTAAGAGTATGCAGGGAGAGAGGGAATGGATGACCACCAGACAGTCAAAAAGAATCTGGTAGGTAACACAGGAGACCCTTGAGTGCATCTGACTCTCCAACAGGTATTCAGTTCTGAATACAGAGGAAGGTGATGCTTCACCTGGGGAGTGAAGCCAGAGCAAAGTCCATGAAACACAGGTGGCTCAGCTACACAGGGGGGTACAGGGAAGACTGGAAGAGCCATAGTGATAGGTGATTCAATCATCAGGGGAACAAATAGGTGTTTCTGTGGCCACAGACGTGAATCCAGGATGGCGTATTGCCTCCTTATCACTGAGCAGCTGCAGAGCATCCTGAAGGGGCAGGGTGAACAGCCAGCAGTTGTGATCCACATCAATGACTTTGGTAGAAAGAGGGATGTGGTCCTGCAGTCATAATTTGGGGAGCTAGGTAAGAAATTAGCATGTAGGACCTCAAAAGTAGTAATCGCTGGATTACTCCGTGCCACGCGCAAGTGAGTATAGAAATAGAAGGATAAGACCGATGAATGCATGGCTGGAAAGATGGTGCAGGAGAGAGGGCTTTAGATTCCTGGGACATTGGGACCAGCTCTGGGGGAGATGGGACCTGTACATGCAGGATGGGTTGTACCTGAACAGAGCCAGGACTGAGTTCCTTGCGGGATGTTTTGCAAGTGATGTTGGAGAGGGTTTAAACTAGTTTGGCAGGAGGATGGAGACCTGAGGGTAGACTCTGTAGGGGCCAAGTCAGAAACGAAAATGGAAGGCAGAAACTTAATGGATGAGTCTGGAAGACAGAGGAAACAAAGGTTAGATAATAAAAAAAGTGTTTGGCAGTGCTCAAGTGTATTTATTTCAATTGAAGGAGTATAGCAAATAAAGCAGATGAGCTGAGTGCACAGATAGACATGTGGTGGTATGATATCATAGTTATTACAGAAACATGGCTTAAGAAGAGACGGGAATGGCAGCTCAACATTCCTGCTTACAGGGTTTTCAGACGTGATGAGGAGGGGGATAAGAAAGGAGAAGTGGCAATTTTGGTCAAGGAAACTTTTAGAGCTGTGAGGAGGGATGATATGTTGGAAGTTTCATCAAATGAGGTCATATGGATTGAACGAACAAAAAAGGGTCAATCTCACTGCTGGGAGTGTACTATAGACCCCCAAACAGTCAGAGGGCGATAGAAGAGCAGATATGTAGGCAAATTTCTGAGAAGTGCAAGAACAATAAGGCAGCAATAGTAGGGGATTCTAACTACCCCAATATTAACTGGGATAGTTATAGTGTTAAAGGAATTGAGGGAGCAGAATTCTTGAGGTGCATTCAGGAGAACATTTTTGCCCAGTATGTAGCAAGTCCAGCAAGAGAGGACAGTTTTAGACTTAGTTTAGGAAATGAAGATGGGCAGGTGGAAGGGGTGGCAGTGGGAGAGCATTTTGGTTATAGTGATCATAATTCAGAAGGATAAACCAAATAATTACAGGCCAGTCAGTCTACCCTCAGTAGTGGGAAAATTATTGGAATCTGTTCTGAGAGATGGGATAAACTATCACTGAGAAAGACACAGGTTAATCAAGGATAGTCAGCATGGATTTGTTAAGGGGAGATCTTGTTTGACCAACTTGATGTGGTCTACGTGAATTTTAGCAAGGCTTTTGACAAAGTACCACATGGCAGACTTATTTAAAAAAAAAAAATAAAAACCCATGGGATCCAGGGAAATGCAGCAAGTTGGATACAAAATTGGCTCAGTGGCAGGAAACAAAGGGTAATTGTTGACCGGCGTTTTAGCAACTGGAGGGCTGTTTCCAGTAGTGTTCCGCAGGGCTCAATACTGGGTCCCCTACTTTTTGTGGTATATAGTAATGATTTGGACATAAATGTAGGGGGCTTGATCAGGAAGTTTGCCGACAACACAAAGTTTGGCCATGTGGTAGATACCGTGAAGGATAGCTGTAGGCTGCAGGAAGATATTGATGGTTTGGTTAGATGGGCAGAAAAGTGGCAAATGAAATTCAACCTGAAGAAGTCTGAGGTGATGCATTTGGGGAGGTCAAACACTGCAAAGGAATACACGATTAATGGTAAAATACTGAGAAGTGTAGAGTAAGTGAGAGACCTTGGAGTGAATGCCCACAGATCCCTGAAGGTGGCAGTGTGATGAAACATAAGTATAATAGGCTTAATTAGGTATAATTTAGAAACAGTATGAACATGAGAGTTTTGAAACAAAAAGCTAGAAGTATTGAATTCCTCATCAATGCTTCTCAACCTATGGTTTACTCGGGGAATTTAAGGTAAAAGTTTATTTTAAATTTTGATGGATATTCTAAGATATTTTGCTGTAACAATATTAAGTTTGAACATTTGGATTCTATTTTAGAAATAAGATTGTGTTACATCTCTTAGTAATATTTGATATTGTGATATACTTATCCATTAGTCCCTATAAGGGGTTAAAGTCATAAATCACTTCAGCAAGATAGGTCGATAAGGTGGTTAAGAAAACATTTGGAATCCTTTCTTTTATTAGCTGAGATATAGAATATAAAAGCAGGGAGCATATGCTGGTATAACTCTTTGTTTAGGCCACAACTTGAGTACTGTGTGCAGTTCTGGTCACCTCATTACAGAAAGAATGTAATTGCACTAGAGAGGGTACAGAGGAGATTTACGAGGATGTTGCCAGGACTAGAAAAATGCAGCTATGAGGAAAGTTTGGATAGGCTGGGGTTGTTCTCCTTGGAACAGAGAAGGCTGAGGGGAGATCTGATTGAAATGTACAATATTTTGAGGGCCCTGGATAGAGTGGAGGTATAGGGTCTATTCACCTTAGCAAAGAGGTATGTGGTGAGAGGGCATAGATTTAAAGTGATTGATTAAAAAATTAGAGGGCAGGTGAGGAAAAACATTTTCACCCAGAGGGTGGTGGGAATCTGGAACTCACTGCCTGAAAGGGTAGTTGAGGTAGAAACCCTCAACTCATTCAAATGGAGTCTGGATATGCACCTCAAGTGCTGCAAGCTGCCGGGCGACAGACCAAATGCTGGAAGGTGGGATTAGAATAGGTGGATCTTTTGTCGGCTGGCACAGACATGATGGGCCAAGTGGCATCTTTCTGTGCCTTAAACTTTCTATGATTCTATGAAATACGAAGGGGATGAGCTGGCAACGAGGCAGGAGAAGCACTCCTGCTCCTCTTCACTATACACCATCAAGATTAGTATAAAAGGCTCCCTGACAGTTTCTTCTGCAGCCTTTTTAAGAACCTTCCTTTAGAATATTATAGATCGAGATAAAGAAGCTCTGACTGGTCCCAAGAAATTTAACAAATGAGTTCTGAAACAAGTGCAGGGCCTTCATTGAAATATTGTAATGAGGCCTGTAGTCAGCTCAGGTGGCAGTAAAACTGAGATTGAATTTCTCCCCCAAATTATTATATAGAATACATAGAACAAACAATGTCCCCTGACTTTTCTTTCCCCACATAAAACAAGAACCTCACCAAAACCTGAAGTTTGAGGAACATATTCGGTTGATTGGAGAAAATAAAAAGACAGACTGAAATCAGATAAAATAAAGTATAGGTTACAGCAGTTTTACATCGCAGATATAAACAGTTCAATAAAAATGAATGTGATTTGATGTTAATAATGTAATGTTAATGGACCAGAATTGACAATTCAGATCTGAAGGAATGTGAGACCACACTTGTAAATCTTAATTTTCAGTGTAAGAACTGTTTGGCAGCAATTAAGACTTATTGGGCTGGATTTTGATAACTCGCCGACGACCAATGACGTAGAGGGAGTGGCCACTTCGCCCCCGGCAATGGCGTCTGGTACCACCGCGCAGGAGCCAGCGCCATTTTTCAAGGCACTTCACCGAAATTTAAATTTTTAATTCCCGGTCTCCAGCAAATAAAAACAAAAACTTTTATTACATCTTTGTCTCCCACCCCCACAATGTGTGATCGATATATAAATTTCCCTCTTTTCCCCTGCACCACCACCCCCCCCCCCCCCCCGGAAAAAAACTTTAATACATGGCTGCATTTGCTGACAACGCAACCAGTAGGTAGTGCTGTACTGGCACACACGCAAATGTAGCCTGTTCCACTAAAACGTCATAGTCTGCGACGTTCAGGCAGCTACCAGAGATGGCACTACTCAAATAATCACAGAAAGGCAACGTAAACCCATGGCAGCATGCAATGACCAGAGAGAGCGGGCGGGGGAATCGGGAGGGGCGGGGGGTAGCCAGGGGGGCAGCGTGGGGGAAAGTGGGGAGTGGGCGGTAGGGGAATGGGTGGGGGGACATGGGGAGCGGGCGGGGTAAGTGGGGACTGAGAGGCCAGAGGAGCGGGGGGGGTTGGGGGGTGGAGCAGGGAGTGAGTGGCCTGTAGTCAGTGGCCAGGGGGGTGGGGAGTGCTCTCTCCCCACTTCCCCGCCCGCCCTCTCCCCGCTTCTCCACCCCCCACCCCGCTCTCTCCCCACCCTCTCCCCACTTTCCCCACACTCTTCATGTTACGTGATGACGTCATCTGCATATGCGCCAACCAGTCCTGGTAATGTGGAACGCCATGCACACACAGACAGCAGGAGCCCATTTGCGCATGTGTGCAACTTGGAGCAGTCTGATGACGTCTGCGGCCAGCTGCGTTGTCAGGAATCACTTTGTTAATTCATATCCCCAACTTTTCCCCCTGAACTTTATTCCCACCATCCCAAAACCAATCATGTTCATTTTTCCCGCTCTTTTCCACCCCCCCCCCCCCCCCTCACCACCACCCCCCACCACTCCAGCCCTGAAAAGTTCACTCCTCCCCCTCCCCACCAGTGTTGCTCCTCGGTTCTCTGAAAAGAAATCCAAAGGCAAGGGCCTCCCAGCCACCGTCCAGAATGTTGGCAAGGGACAGCATTGGGACAAGGTAAATGCTTTTGCATATATTTAAATGAAGGCTCCTCCCCAAGTGGCCATGGGGGCGGGACCACCCCGAGGTCTCACCACCACTTGTGAAATGTGATGGGGACTTTCTGTTGTCGAGGCCCATGGTGGGCCACTCCCAGAAGTATTTTCTGGGCCCTCCCGCCATGACCCTCAACGTTGGGGGCCTTATAAAATTCAGGTCATCATGTTGTCAAAAAGGCTACTTGCAAAAGCCCTAACTTTCTGTGGTATGTGGTGATGTCACTAGACTAGAGCCCATGGCTTGGGCTAATACTCTGGGGACATGGGTTTGAATCCCACCATGGCAGACGGTGAAATTTGAATTCAATCTAATTTTAAAAGGAAGCTAATCTAATGATGACAATGAAACCATTGTCAATTGTTGTTAAAACCCATCTGGTTCACTAATGTCCTTTTAGGGAAAGAAATCTGCCATCCTGACCTGGTCTGGCCTAGATGTGACTCCAGATTCACAGCAATGTGGTTGACTCTTAAATCCCATCTGAGATGGCATAGCAAGCCACTCAATTCAAGGGGCAATTAGGGATGGACAATAAATGTTGGCTGAGCCAGTGACACTCTCATCCCATGAGTGAATTAGAAAGAAGTCTGTATATGCCATGCAATAACTGGAGCTTTACATCCTTCAATACATTTAAAGGGGATCCAGACAGCAAAATGCCATTTTCACACAGATTACAGAGGACAAACACATCTTGAACAACAACTTCCAGATTTTCATGTTTAACCTTCCATCTGCGCTTGCCTGAAGTTGCTGTATAATTTGCGCAGAAATAACGAACGTTATTAGACTCACTGTCAGTTTCACAGCAATTCTGACCAATGTTTCTGAAATATAATCCTACTTTAACACAAAAATGTTAAGATATATCATAACTTACCTTTTGTTGCAGCAGCTTTTTCGGAAACAGGATAGTGCGAGCGAGGTATCAGCTGGGAAGGTGAGTTTCAGCTTAAAGTAATTTACCTTTTGTTTTGGCGGACTAGGGGACTGCTGGGTAAGTAAATCCTATATATTTGGGCAGTGGCTAAACCCAAAACACTACACGTGTAGTGTCTCCCACCCATCCTCCTCCTCTAACCAAAAAAAAAGGATTCTTGTGTGGAGGGTTTGGTAAGGTAAGGTTTTCCTTTTTTTTTAAATCTCTGTTGTCAATTTAGTGCAGATGGGATATAAGCTAGGGCAGCTGCATGCTCCTCTTGCAGGATGTGGGAGGTAAGGGTCACCACTTGTGTCCCTGCTGACTTCACCTGTGAGAAGTGCACCCAACTCCAGCTCCTCGCAGACCGCGTTAGGGAACTGGAGCTGGATGAACTTCGGATCATTCAGGATGCAGAGGGGGTGATAGCGAGTAGTTATAGGGAAGTAGTGACACCTAAGTTACAGGATAAAGGTAGCTGGGTGACCGTCAGGGGAGGGAAAGGGAATAGGCGCACAGTGCAGGGATCCCCTGTGGCCGTTCCCCTCAATAATACGTATACCGTTTTGGATACGGTTGGGGGGGGGGAACCTACCGGAGAAAAGCCACAGTGGCCAGGTCTCTGGCACTGAGCCTGGCTCAGTGGCTCAGAAGGGAAGGGGGGAGAATAGGAGAGCGATAGTGATAGGAGATTCAATGGTTAGAGGAACAGACAAGAGATTCTGTGGTCACGAACGAGACTCCAGGATGGTATGTTGCCTCCCTGGTGCCGGGGTCAGGGATGTCTCGGATCGAGTCTAAGGATTCTTAAGGGGGAGGGGGAGCAGCCAGAGGTCGTGGTACATATCGGTACCAATGACATAGCTAGGAAAAGGGATGAGGACGTGAAAAGGGAGTTAGGTTGGAAGCTGAAAGGCAGGACGAGCAGAGTAGTAATCTCAGGATTGTTACCGGTGCCACGTGCTAGTGAGGCTAGAAACAGGGAGCGAGTGCAGCTGAACACGTGGCTACAGAACTGGTGTAGGAGGGAGGGATTCAGATATGTGGATCATTGGGATACCTTCTGGGGAAGGTGGGACCTGTACAAGAAGGACGGGTTGCATCTGAACTGGAGGGGCACCAATATACTGGGCGGGAGGTTTGCTAGAGCTCTTCGGGAGGGTTTAAACTAGTTTGGCAGGGGGATGGGAACCGGAGCCACGGATCAGTGGATGGGGTAGCTGTTGAACAGGCAGATACAGAGTGCAGAGAGTCTGTGAGGAAGGTTAGACAATTGACAGGGCAAAGTTGCAGCCAGTATGATGGGTTGAAGTGTGTCTATTTTAACGCAAGAAGTGTCCGGAATAAGGGTGATGAACTTAGAGCATGGATCAGTACTTGGAACTACGATGTTGTGGCCATTACAGAGACGTGGATATCTCGGGGGCAGGAATGGATGTTGGATGTTCCGGGATTTAGATGTTTCAAAAGGAATAGGGAGGGAGGTAAAAGAGGTGGAGGAGTGGCATTGTTAATCAGGGATAGTATCACAGCTGCAGAAAGGGAGGTCGTCGAGGAGGGTTTGTCTACTGAGTCAGTATGGGTGGAAGTCAGAAACAGAAAAGGAGCAGTCACTTTGTTGGGAGTTTTCTATAGACCCCCCCCAATAGCAACAGAGACACGGAGGAACAGATTGGGAGGCAGATTTTGGAAAGGTGCAGAAGTAACAGGGTTGTTGTCATGGGTGACTTCAACTTCCCTAATATTGATTGGAACCTCCTTAGTGCAAATAGTTTGGATGGAGCAGTTTTTGTCAAGTGTGTCCAGGAAGGTTTCCTGACTCAATATGTAGATAGGCCGACTAGAGGGAAGACTATGTTGGACTTGGTGCTTGGCAACGAACCAGGCCAAGTGGCAGATCTCTCGGTGGGAGAGCATTTCGGTGATAGTGATCACAACTCCCTGGCCTTTACTATAGTCATGGAGAGGGACAGGAGCAGACGGGATGGGAAAATATTTAATTGGGGGAGGGGGAATTACAATGCTATTAGGCAGGAACTGGGGAGCATAAATTGGGAACAGATATTCTCAGGGAAATGCACGACAGAAATGTGGAGGTTGTTTAGGGAGCACTTGCTGCGCCTGCTGGATAGGTTTGTCCTGATGAGGCAGGGAAGCGATGGTAGGGTGAAGGAACCTTGGATGACAAGAGATGTGGAACAGCTAGTCAAGAGGAAGAAGGAAGCTTACTTAAGGTTGAGGAAGCAAGGATCAGACAGGGCTCCAGAGGGTTACAAGGTAGCCAGGAAGGAACTGAAGAATGGACTTAGGAGAGCTAGAAGGGGACATGAAAAAGTCTTGGGTAGGATTAAGGAAAATCCCAAGGCGTTCTACACTTGTGTGAGGAACAAGAGGATGGCCAGAGTGAGGGTAGGGCCGATCAGGGATAGTGGAGGGAACTTGTGCATGGAGTCGGAGGAGGTAGGGGAGGTCCTAAATGAATACCTTGCTTCAGTATTCACTAGTGAGGGGGACCTGGTCGTTTGTGAGGACAGCGTGGAACAGGCTAATATGCTCAAACGGGTTGAGGTTAAGAGGGAGGATGTGCTGGAAATTTTGAATGATATGAGGACAGATAAGTCCCCGGGGCCAGACGGGATATACCCAAGGATATTACAGGAAGCGAGGGAAGAGATTGCTGCGCCTTTGGCGATTATCTTCGCATCTTCACTGTACACTGGAGTAGTACTGGATGATTGGAGGATGGCAAATGTTGTTTCCTTGTTCAAGAAAGGGAATAGGGATAACCCTGGGAATTATAGACCAGTCAGTCTTGCGTCGGTAGTGGGCAAATTATTGGAGAGGATTCTGAGAGACAGGATTTATGATTATTTGGAAAAGCATGGTTTGATTAGAGACAGTCAGTCTGGCTTTGTGAGGGGCAGGTCATGCCTCACAAGCCTTATTGAATTCTTTGAAGATGTGACAAAACATATTGATGAAGGAAGAGCAGTGGAGGTGGTGTATATGGATTTTAGCAAGGCATTTGATAAGGTTTCCCATGGTAGGCTCATTCAGAAAGTAAGGAGGCATGGGATTCAGGGAAATCTGGCTGTCTGGATACAAAATTGGCTGGCCCATAGAAGTCAGAGTGGTAGTAGATGGAAAGTATTCAGCATGGAGCTCGGTGACCAGTGGTGTTCCACAGGGATCTGTTCTGGTACCTCTGCTGTTTGTGATTTTTATAAATGACTTGGATGAGTATGTGGAAGGCTGGGTTAGCAAGTTTGCCGATGACATGAAGGTTGCTGGAGTTGTGGATAGTGTGGAAGGCTGTTGTAGGTTGCAACGGGACATTGACAGGATGCAGAGCTGGGCTGAGAAGTGGCAGATGGAGTTCAACCTGGAAAAGTGCGAAGTGATTCATTTTGGAAGGTGGAATTTGAATGCGGAATACAGGCTTAAAGACAGGATTCTTGTTAGTGTGGAGGAACAGAGGGATCTTGGGGTCCATGTCCATAGATCGCTCAAAGTTGCCACCCAAGTTGATAGGGTTGTTAAGAAGGTGTATGGTGTGTTGGCTTTCATTAACAGGGGGATTGAGTTTAAGAGCCGCGAGGTTATGCTGCAGCTCTATAAGGCCCTGGTTCGACCACACTTGGAATATTGTGTTCAGTTCTGGTTGCCTAATTATAGGAAGGATGTGGAAGCTTTAGAGAGGGTGCAGAGGAGATTTACCAGAATGCTGCCTGGACTGGAGGGCATGTCCTACGAAGAAAGATTGAGGGAGCTAGGGCTTTTCTCATTGGAGTGTAGAAGGATGAGAGGTGACTTGATAGAGGGGTACAAGATGATGAGAGGTATAGATAGAGTGGATAGTCAGAGACTTTTTCCCAGGGTGGAAAGGGCTATCACCAGGGGGCATAATTTTAAGGTGATTGGAGGAAGGTTTCGGGGAGATGTCAGAGGTAGGTTCTTTACACAGAGAGTGGTGGGTGCGTGGAATGCACTGCCAGCGGTGATAGTAGAAGCAGATACATTAGGGGCATTTAAGCGACTCTTGGATAGGTACATGGATGATAGTAGAATGAAGGGTAGGTAGTTAGTTTGATCTTAGAGTAGGTTAAATGTTCGGCACAACATCATGGGCCGAAGGGCCTGTATTGTGCTGTACTGTTCTGTGTTCTATATCAGATTATAGTTTTAAGCACTTTACAAATACAAGCTATAAATATAAAATGTATGTAACTTGAAATAAATTATGGGATCACAAGACATGAAAATGCTATATTACTGTCAAAAGTTTGGCATTTTGGCATGTCTCATTCAGATGAACATTAATATATAAGTTCCAAAATGTAATAGGAAGGTTTATAAGGATTACTGAATTTGGACATTGTTTCTCTCAGAAGAAAAATCAATTTCTTGGGTCAGTAACAGGATGAACTATATCTATTTTATCAGCTGTCTCTATACAGAATTTTCATGGTTGCTCAGCATTATAGGTTTCAAAACAGTGGAAGTGATATAACCTTGAGGGACTTGCAATTTGTGGCCAAGTTCCAGAAAAGTGAATTGTTCACAAAGCAAGATTAGATCCATTGGTGAATCTTTTAACTTGTGCATCTTTAAAACAATTACAAAAATGCAAGTAATCAAAAAAGAAACAACGAATTGGCTGTGCCAAAGGCATAGTGATACAGCAGTGATATGGTGGCATCGAGTAGTGGAACACAGGCCTACTTTCCTATCTCTGTCACGTGGCTGAGAGAAGGAACTAGGCATAGAAAGGAGGGCCAATCAATGGGCATATGTCAATGGGGACCTTTGGTAGCTAAACCAGAGCAGTATTTGTGCAGATACTAAAAACAGAAAAAACTGGAAATACTCAGCAAGTCTGGTAACATCTATGGAGAAAAAGAGTTAACGGTGAGGATTTTATTAGAAGGGGATGAATTCCTACATTGGGACCATATGTGGGTCCCAAGCTCACATGGGCAGGCAGCAGGGCCACAGTGGCAATCTTCCCAGTGGCAGCCTCTTAATTGGCTGCCACTGGGCCCTCCATTCAATTAATCATGATGGCCTGGTTCTCCACACTGCCAGACCAATCAGAGTGCTGGCAGTTCTGCCCCCTCAGCAGTGCCACTGAAAGAGGTGACCACTGCTGAGACTGCAAGGAGAACAAGAGGACTCTTCCATTTCGAAGCACCCTTGCAGGGGATTCAGATTTTTTTTTCTTTATCAGGGCCAGGCATGCAGGCCCCAGTGATCAGAGGGGTAACCCCTCCAGCAATGGTGTCGGGGCAGTGGGAGCATCCTTTGCGGCCGGGGCCCCCTCCTTGGCCCCATGGAACTTCTGGCTCCGCTGGCACCCCCACTCCCCACGAGGCTGGTGGCCCAGGAAATTGGCCCTCACTTGGGCTTTTAATTGGCTAAATTGGCCACTTGCCTCTGGTCAGCAGGTGGCCGAGCTGCTGCCCCCGCCACTGGTACAATGGCCCGGTGGCAGCACTGCATTGGCAAGGCGTCCTGACGTGGAAACCCAGCATTTTACCAGCGCAGCCCCCCCACCCCCACTACCCCACGCCACTGCCCCCTCACCCCCACCCTCCCGGCTCCTAGCCTGCCACCTGAGGGCTGGTAAAATCTCACCCAACATTTAGGTCTGTGACTATTCATCAGAACAGGAAAGGTCATGGTCCTGAATCTTTGACTCTGTTTTTCTCTCTCGACATGCTGCCAGACCTGCTAAGTATGTTCAACATTTTCTGCTCTTATTTCAGATTTCCAGCAGCTGCAGTATTTTGCTTTTGTATCAGTATTTGCACATTCTTTGGCAGACTGTATTTCTTGAGATGAGGAAAACCATGAGAATAATCTGCAATCCCACCATTTTAATCAACATGGAAAAGTCCCTTCATAGAAAACCACACCTGTTGGAACAAAATGCTTAATTTTCGAATTGTAGAATGATGCACAGAATTACTAAGTAGTAATTTACTTGTCTGCAATGTCACTTCAATGTTTTCCCTCAAGTGAAATGTCACTCCAGTTAGCTATTGCTTCAATCCCACAGACTTTCATTTGATAATTAAAAAGGTCGGGATCTATCTTTTTAACTTGTAATAAACTTTACACAATTTACCATCAAATGATTAATGGTAGTCCAAGCTTCTTTGGAAGGTATTAATGCCAGTACATATATTTAACGCAGTAGCTAATACTTTACCTCATTGGCAAAAGCAATAAAGATTAAAGCCATATATTGGAAGGGTCTGGTTGCAGATACATATAACATATATTTGGCTACAGATTTAGAGTTGTAAAATGGTGCACTCCACCAACATTTCTTGGACTAGATTTTTTTATGTATATAGTTTATTTCTCATACTAATGCTTCCTTTTTTTTTTCAAGTGACAATATTTGCAATATAAACTCTGTCTGCAATCTATTCTGAAATATGTAGATGTATCATGTTGCAGCACTGAGTGTTTCACATTTTTGCATGGTGCAATATGTACAGAAAAACCTAGTTGCATCGTATTTGTACATTACTCTGAAAATACATAATGGAAACGCATGCAAGTATAACGTTTCAAAAATGGAAATGACGCTACAAGCCTACACAAAGGTACTCCTCCTGGCTCCACCACAGTGCTGATGACCATTTTTTGCCCTGGTTTGGCCCCTCCCAATCATTCCTTTCCTCTGCCTATCACCCTCTCCCATGCCCACACTCTCCCAATCACTCCCTCCCTCTCTCAATCACTCTCCTCTGTCATATCTCAGGCTGAAATGAATCACACTTGAAGTCACAGATCTAACTATAACAAAGATTTAACAAGTGTTTTATTAAAGACTTCTGTAGAGCTCTTGCTTACTGTGCTGCTTACCAGAACAATAACTTACAATAACCTCCAAGTTAGGTGTTTTCCACAAAATACTGAGTTCCTTTCAGTTTCACTTCCAAGTACCATATATTCTCTAATACTCAAGCCCACATATCCAGTCATGACATTCCTCCCCTATCAGACTAAAATATGTCCTGCGTACAGGCTGAGCTACAGGCTTTACATTCTCGTCAGTTGTTAATCTCACTTGGCAGTTGTGCAACTTCCCAATTCCTTGAAACACTGGTCCAAACACCTCTTGAAGCTCCATATAGAACCATAGAAACATTATGACACAGAAGGAGGCCATTCAGCCCATCGTGTCCGTGCCAGCTGAAATAAAACTAGTCGCCCAATCTAATTCCTCCTCCCAGCATCTGGTCCATAGCTTTGCCAGTGACAGCACTTCAGGTGCATGTCCAGGTATCTTTTAAAAGAATTGAGGTTCTCTGCCTCCACCAACATTCCTGGCAGTGAATTCCAGACACCCACCACTCTCTGGGTGAAAAGGTTTTTCCTCATGTCCTCTCTAATCCTTCTACCAATCACCTTAAATCTGTGCCCCCCGGTAATTGACCTCTATCTAGGCCCCTCATAATTTTGTACACCTCTAGTAAGTCATCCCTCAGCCTCCTCTGTTTTAAGGAAAATGACCCTAGCCTATCCAATCTTTCCACATAGCTGCAACTTTCGAGCCCTCACAACATTCTTGTGAATCTCCTATGTGCTCTCTCCAGAGCAATTATGTCCTTTCTGTAATGTGGTGACCAGAACTGTACACAATACTCCAGCTGTGGCCTAACCAGCGTTTTATACAGTTCCAGCATTTCATCCCTGCTTTTGAATTCTATACCTCAGCCAATAAAAGAAAGCATTCCATATGCCTTCTTCACCACTCTATCTACCTGTCCTGCCAGGATTTCACAGAATTCACTTCCAATCCAATGTGTAGCAGCCCCAAGGCTTGGCCAGTTTCTCTACTCAGAGGCTCATCATCCTCCTGAATCACTAGGAATTCTGCTGCCATACTCTGATCCCCAGCTCTTACACATACAATGAAGCATCCAACAGTTTGAAGTGGGGTTTTAGATGTGTAATGACAAAGCATTTTGACACATTTTTGTGATGTGCACTTGATTCCCTTTGTCTTCGTTTCCTCACAAAGTGCTCTGCTGATGATATTACTGTCACTGTCTGAATCTACAATAATGCTCACTTCAACACCCCCAACAATCACTGGAACCTTGTCATGGTTACTCCTGTTGACAGAAAATATGTATCCATGATTGCTAGTCATGTCCTCACTCTGCATCTTCTTCAACTCATCTCACAGTTGTACTACCTCCATCTCTCCCTTCTTTACATGGTTTGCCACTCTGTTCAGCTTTGCTTCTGCACTTCTGGGCAAAATGGTCTCTGCCCCCACATTTTCTACATATCTTTCCCTTGGCAGGGCTGCAATCATCTCTTCCATAATGCCCCATGTTACCACATCTGAAACACTCTCTCTCAGACTTTGGCTATGTACATTTACACGTACTTGCATTCCATGGAGTCACTTGATTAACCTCAGATTTTGTCATGCCGATGGTGGAAATAAGACAACGTATCATGCTGTGAACTTGACCATCTACTGCTTCCAATGCAGCCGCTGTCTTCAAAATGTCATCTAACGTTAAGTCACCTCCTTTTTCTAGCAGCCTACATCTCAACTTATCCAACTTGCAATGTTGGACCACCTTTTTCATTATCTGGTTATTCAGATCCATCGCAACATAATTGTATCCATCTGATGCCTGCTTCAAACAAGTCACAAATTGGGCTATTGTTTCCCCCTCTTTCTGTCCCATTTGACAGAAACTGTGCCTTTAGAATGTGGCATTTGGCATCACCACACAATGTCCTTCAAAGCTTTCACTGCATGTTGATAATCTGCCTTTTCTCCCCATGTTAGGCAACGTCTTGAAAGTCTTCCTCACTGACGCTGCTGTATTGAACAACAATAAGACCCATTGCTGTGCTTTTTGCACCTCCGTCGCCCAGTCCATAAACAGATTGTGACTATCAGCATACACTTCAAACTCCTCCAGCCACGTTTTCCATTTCCCACTGACGGAACTGGCATCACCCATCAGATCAAACGGCTCAATTCCCCAGACTGCAGCCATATCAGTTCCAGCAAATGCCATGATACAATCCTAAATATCTCCAATATTTTCTCGTTATATCCTCTTTGCTAATGTCAGACTGAAATGAATCACACTTGATGTCACAGATCTAACTTTAACACAGATTTAACTAGTGTTTCATTAATGACTTCTATAGAGTTCTTGCTTGTTGTGCTGCTCACTCTGAAAGCATATGCTTATCTGAACCTCAAACCCCAAGTTCAGGTGTTTTCCCCAAAACATTGAGTTCATTTCAGTTTCACTTCCAAGTACCATATAGTCTCAAATACTCAAGCCCATGCATCCAATCAAGATACTTCCCTTTCCCAATCACAGCCTGGCTCTCCCAATCACTCCCTCCCTCTCTCAATCACTCACTCCGTCTCCCAATCACACCCAGCCTCTCCCAATCACTCCCTCCCTCTTTCAATAATTTCTTCTCTCTACTAATCACACTCTGCCTCTCCTAATCACTCCCTTCCTCTTTCAGTCACTCCCTGCCTTTCCCAACACACCCTGCCTCTCCTAATCACTCTCTCCCTCTCCCGATCACTCTCTCCCTCTCCCGATCACTCTCTCCCTCTCCCGATCACTCTCTCCCTCTCTCAATCACTCCCTCCCTTTCCCAACACCCCCTGCCTCTCTCAATTAGTCCCTTCCTCTCCCAGTCACTCCCTGCCTCTCGCAATCACTTTCTCCCTCTCCCAATGATACCATGCCTCAACCAATCACTTCCTGGCCTCTGCTAATTACTTATTCTATCTCCCAATCACCCTCTCTCAACTCTCCCTCCCTCTCCCAATCACTGCCTATCTCTCCCAATTATTCCATCGCTCTCCCAATCACTGCCTATCTCTCCCAATTATTCCATCGCTCTCCCAATCACTGCCTTCCTCTCCCAATAACCTTACCCTCCTTCAACTCTCCCTCCCTCTCCTAATCACTGCCTATTTCTCCCAATCATTCCTCTCCCAGTAACCTCACCCTCCTTCAACTCTCCCTCCCTCTCCCAATCTCTCCCACATTCTCCCTATACCTCCCTGGCTCTCGCAATCAGCTCTTTCCTCTCAATATGAAATAGTCCAATATAAAATATCTTTCTTCGTTTTCTTAACACAATTTTTTTGCTCTGCAATCCTTGCAAAGTCAAAGTAGTTCCATTCATTACCAGAACGATGGGTTGGATTTTATGGGCTCCACTGAGGCGAGGTCGGAGGCGGGGGGTCCCATAGAATCATGATGGGTGGTGGGGCTGAAGGGTTTGTTGCCATCCCGTCACCAAGCGATTTTGCTGGGGGCAGGATAGGCCGACATGGTGGGAGGGTGGCCATGGAGGAGAGAAAGCTGGGAGGAGGTGGGGGTTGGTGAGAGATGTGGGGGTGGTGGTGGGTGAGATGGTGGTTTTGGTGGGGATAGAAAATGGTTACAAGGGGTGAGCTGGTTAGTTGGTTGTTACCGGTGGACAGCGTCAGGGCAAGGGCAGGGTCAGGGGACAGGGAGGTTGCGAGGGGGAGAGTATGGTCTGGAGTTCAGTTATTGCGGAGGGCAGAGTGTGCTAGGGGTTTAGAGATTGTGGGGGGGAGGAGTGACACTGGTGGTAGGGTGATCAGTGATTGCAGGGTGATAGCATAGTCAGGAATTAGAGACTGTGGGGGTAGAGTGTAGTCAGGTGTCAGAGTGCAAGTGGGTTAGAGATTGCAGGGGGTGAGTGTAGTCTGGGGTAGAGCTTGCAGGGATAGAGTGTAGTCGGGGATTAGAGTGTGCGGAGGCTGGAATTAGAGTTGTTAGGGGTAGAGTGCAGTTATGGGGGGTTAGGGATTGTGGGGGGGTCGAGCATTGTTCTGGAGTTAGAGATTGCAGGGGGTAGCGTATAGTCGGGGGTGGGGGGGGGGGTTAGAATTTGCAGGGGGTAGAGCATTGTCGGCGGTTAGAGATTGCAGTCCAGTACCCTGATTTTGTCCCACAGGACTCCGACATTGACAGCATTCATCCCTCAGTTAGGCCCCTCATGACCATTTGTTTACTACCATGCACACATCAACCCACAACCCCCTGCAGCCACCCAAAGCCAGCTTCAGCATCAATAACAACCACTGCAAACCCTGAATGCTGCCCTCCTCCCTCGTCTGCTCCTCCATCACCCGAGACCCCACCCTGTCCTCACCCTGTCCTCACTGGATACCTTCCCCTGTTCCTCTATGCGCCTGATCACCCCACTCTCTCCTGCCCTCCTCCCTCCCCTGCTCCTCTATGTACCCACGCACGACCTCCCCATGCCTTGCCTGCCATCACCTGAGAAGACGTGCCCTGGCTGGTGCAGAGCTTGGAGCCAAACTTCCATTCCAATGTTGGCCTTCCATGTGCCGATGGTTTCATGACTTGAGACCACTGATCTCAGACACAACCGCACAAAGCTGAGTGGTGTACGCCACGTTTAAATAAGCATGAACCGGGTGGCACGGGAATACCGTTCACCGCTCACTTACTCTGGCAGGTAGGACTTGCACTAAGGGTAGGGTAATGAGCATTCATGTTTTGAAAATGGATGTAAAACCCCAGACTGCCATAAACATACATTTGACTTAACTGCAATAAAAAATTGCAGTCAGAAATCTGAAAAACAACTCATGCCTAATTAAATCATCCCACACACCACCAAAGCCACTTTTGAAGGCCCCATTAAATTCCCCCTCCACCGTGTGTTTAAAAAGTGGTTTAACCCCTGAGCACTTTAATGGTCAACAAACAGACAAATGACAGGTTTTCTCATCACTTTAAAAGAAAGGTAACTGTTTATCATACAGCATTCGAAAATATTGGCAACTTCATCCACTCTCATACACATACACATACCGGAAAAGATAGAGATTAAAAGATAATATGAGCTTGAATCTGATGGTTTTAAAAAGAGTTCGCTGTAAAACTTGTTTTTTTCCCAGGGTGAAGCCTTGAAATGGTGAAGGCCTGAAGAAAAAAGCTTGGAAGGTTTAGGAGGACAGTTGCATGGTTACAGGCTTCTTTTGTTGTCTCTCAGTCACATTTCAATGGCGAAAATGCTGATACAGTTTCTCAGGTATGGAGTTCAAGGCCGCTTCCAGTTTGTGCCCTCATGTAGCTTAAAGCTAATAATCTTAGGCAGGGTCCTTTCTCTTCAGTGGCATAGATGGAATACTGATTTGTCTGCCCAGAATGTCTCTTATTAAAACTCCTTATCAGAAACTGGGTTTTTGTCATGTGACCAGAATTTTTATCTCATTGTTCTTATAAATGGTGTCTGATGGTGAGGCCATTGTTAGACAATGGGGTCTGGGGTGTGAGCCATCTTCAGTCGATCTTGATAAAGTGGAGTTTTTCACCCCCATTCTCTTCAGTTTGAATTAGGAGTCACCAAGTCTGCAATACTATTGTTGACCCAATACATTGGACAGAAGTAGCCATTATCACAGAATGAATTATTTATACTTTAGTTCTTTCTCCAAGACTTGTCCATACATGAAGATTTGCTCAGAGTTCTTGCAGTTTCCATGTGTATTAGCAGTACAGAATAAGGTCACCTGACCTCTTGACTCCATCTTGTTTTGTCAGAAAGTCATCCATTTTGGGTTTGTTTCGTAAATTCATTACATAGTTCATAATTTCTCCTTGCGTGAGCATTACAGTGCCATTGTGCTCACCTTGCTTAGCTCATTAAATGACTTTCAGCATTCAATCCAAGAATATGGAAACACACTCCTGCTGCTGTCCTCAGGAGCAAACTCCAACCACACCTTCTTTGTATCACCCGCAGACTTCTTCCTCCCATCACCAGGTAACAGCATCTCTCTCCAGCCCTTACAACCTCCAAAAGAACATCCAGGGAGGCATCACTGAAGCTGCGTGCAGCCTTTGCCTATGTCAACTCCATCCCAGCAGGTCAAAGGCTCTCCATCCCAATTCCAACCTCCTTCGACTTAGATGTTTGGAGAGTCCCTTTAAATACGGAGTTGAGATCACGTCATGCATGTTATCATCATGCCCACTGCCATTAATTGGATGGGAAATCGAGAAATAAAAAATGATAATGAAGTGGCTTAGTTAAAAAGCCACTAACATTCAGGCTGCACTTACTTCTGGGTTTCCCATGCACTAACAGTCCCCACCCCCGAGCCCCCAGTGAGTCTATGCATTAAAATCCAGCCCCTATGCTCATTAGTTTCTTTATAATTAGTTTCCTTTGCTCAGACTAATTTCAGAGGAGCCAAGGCAAGATATTGATTTCTGCTTGACGTGTGAGTCAGCTTATTTAAACAAACAATTTTGTTCAACATTCAAGATTTGTCATGTCTGTAAAAGTGCTTTCGAAGCTCAAATAATATCACATAGGTGCCATATCTTAATCTAAATCAATAATAAGTGGACGTTCTGACAACATTATCTTTTAGGTGTAAAGACAAAATTAAGCCTATATCATTTGATACAATGTAAATATTGCCTGCAATTTTCATTGAATAGCTGTTGACCTGCATCAGTTCTCTCACTGAACCAGCATGATTTGTACATCACTCACAAGACTGAATGGTCTGGCAGTCTTTAAAGGTTTATTTTTCTGCAAATTTCTGTTGGAGTACAAAAAATATTTCAGGAAGCTAAATTAGATATTTCCTGAAAATGGGTATCGGTATGGCGATGCGTGATGAATACATGCCCTTGATTGAAATGCAGAAATTGTGCTGCCGGCTCATTATAATATTTTCTGCATGCAGCCAGCACTATACATGCTGTTCATTGGCTGCACACATTAGGAGGGGGCTCAAAATTATAACTTCCTAGCACCATTTAAAGCTCGCCTTAAAAGGCAGGTGTACTGTAGCTGGAGTAGGTGCTGGGAGACAGGCAGGAAGTAAATCTGTCCTGGGAGACAGTGAGAAATGGCACAACATGGGAGAGAGTGGGTTCTATGCTCTTCAGATGCTGCACTGGAAGTGTTCATGGAGGACGTGGTAGGGAGGAGAGCTATCCTGTGTTCATAGGGTGACAGAAAGCCATCCAGACACACAGTCAAAAGGCACTGGGAGCAGGTAGCTGTGGAGGTCAATGCCAGAAGTCAAGCCCTGATGTCCTGGATGCAGTGCTGCAAGAAGTTCAAAGACCTCACATGAGTGGTCTAGATCAATGAATGCGTTTTCAAATGCCATATCCTACCATCTGCATTACTAGCCTCAGCCGAATTCAACAAACTCCCATCACTCGCCTAACAATCTCTATCAATCAGGACTCATATCTAACATCCATATGTTTCACCTCACCATCACACACTTAGCACTACTGCAAACCTCACACCCGCATCTCACAGCTTGCACACAGTGGGCTGCTATTCAACCATGACAACCACATCATCCAAACAGATTGCACGACGCTCACTGTCACACTTCCCTCACTCTTGAAGGAGAAGGGATGCACAACCAGAAGCTAACCAGGGAGGAAAAGGCGTGTCTGCCTGTCCTAAGCCCCATGGAGGAGACTGTGCTGGGACACCCGTTGCTGAGGCCATGAAAGATGATAATATCCTCATACCTAATCCTCTTCTCACATCACACCAAGCAGTAGATGGTGTAAGCATGCACGTCTTACTTTCTACTCTCCCCTCACCACAGTCTTAACCTTGCGCCTTTTTCCTTGCTGATACCCAGGAGGTGCAACCTGACCAGGCAATGGAGGAACACCTAGATGCCTGTGATGCTAAAGACACAGCATCTTCACTTGATTTCACACTCACAGCCACCAGTTCCGATACTGACATTGCATGTATCCCAGAAGATAGATTAGAAGCAGAATCTACATGTAGTGAGACACCAGGCATCACTGTGCTTCAGCCAGGGCAAGGGGAAAGGGTAGCACAGTTCTGATCTCCCTAGAAGGTGAGGTCGCACATGGGGTTCTGCTGCATGGGGATTCAGATGAGAACTTCAATGGGGCAGCTTACAGAAGAGCATTGATGGGTATGCACAATGAAATGTATGATGCTTCGTGATGCCTGCGCAGAAAACCTGTGTCCAACGTCAAGGAACATGGAGGAGTCCAGCACCAACTTGGCACAGAGCTTTGCACAGAACTTAGAGCCCATCCTTTCCAGCATGAGAGTGATGCCCAACACCATTTGCACACTTGTGGACCCAACCATGATGCAACATTTAATTGTCAATGTTGCTGCTTCCATTGCAGCATGACCAGCAATCGCCCAATGTTGTGTATTCAGTGTAAAACAACATGAGGTCTTAACTGGGAGCAGCCATGTTGGAAACTTTATTTACACCTCCCAACAGAGAGGGCAGCAGAGAGGCAGTATACAAAATATATTACAATATACCACACCCAACGTCTGAGTGCTGCAGTGGAAGCTCAGACTGCTGTCATGCTGCCATAATGGCTGTGGATCACAGTGTTCAAAGGGGCTTGCAGGATGACACAGCAGTCCAGCAATCTGTTCTCCAACAGAATTCTAGGATTGCTGGGCATAGCTCCGGGGGAGAGGTAATGGCTCCATGGAACATGAATCTGTTGTCTTCTCTCAGGATGACAGCATTTGTCCTCCCACCCTGGCTCCCACCAGTACTCTTGCTGTTACCTGTCAGCCAGCAAGCCTATACTGCTGCCGCCCATGCCAAGATGGTGCAGTCCTCAGCCAGAGCTTTTAGGCCCTGATCTGTTTGAGGTCGTCCTCCACGGCCAACTGCAGTCTTCTCCACTGCAAGGTAGAAGCCTTCCATCAGCCATGCTGCAGCACTGGGTAGCACTGTGTAGGAACATCGGGCAGGCAAAAGCACATAGAAGACAGTCACTCAGTGAACGCACAATTTTTATGCAATATGGCATGATATTATTTATACATTTTTTTTTGTTTTAGAGATACAGCACTGAAACAGGCCCTTCGGCCCACCGAGACTGTGCCGACCATCAACCACCCATTTATACTAATCCTACACTAATCCCATATTCCTACCACATCCCCACCTGTCCCTATATTTCCCTACCACCTACCTATACTAGGGGCAATTTATAATGGCCAATTTACCTATCAACCTGCAAGTCTTTTGGCTTGTGGGAGGAAACCGGAGCACCCGGAGGAAACCCACGCAGACACAGGGAGAACTTGCAAACTCCACACAGGCAGTACCCAGAATTGAACCCGGGTCGCTGGAGCTGTGAGGCTGCAGTGCTAACCACTGCGCCACTGTGCCGCCCATTTGGTTTGGAATATTTATTTTGTGGTGGCTTTTATCTGTGCGCTGTGGCAAAACAAACACTGTCAGTGACAGAGGGAAATTAAGATCTGGAGCCTTTGGTGAACAGGGAATTTGGGTTGCGATTTCTGGTCTTGCACTCAAACTAGTTCTCCAGGGACAGTCTGGACGGAAAGAGGTTTCCTCCTCCCTTCCTCTTCCTCTTCTTCCTCCTCCTCAGCTGTTTGCCTTATAGTTTGTGGCAAGGACTGTCCCCTCATCGTGGCAATGTTGTGCAACATGTAGCAGACCACCACAAATCTTGACACTTGCTCTGCTGAGTAATGAAGGGCTCCTCTAGAGCAGTCCAGGCAGTGGAAGCATTGTTCAGCACTCCAATAGTTAGTTCTAGCATGTTTCATGTGGCAGTATGGCTTTCATTGTATGCATGCTGCACACACGTGTGTGGGTTGTGAATCGATGTCATCTGGGGATAGCCATTGTTGCCTGGTAGCCACCCTTTGGTTTGCCGTGATGGGTCAAATGCAGCTGGCACAGTGGATTTCCGCAGAATTAAAGCATTATGACTGCTACCAGAATATCAGGCATTGACATGCATAATTCACTGCCTATGATTGCACACCAGCTGGAAGTTGAAGGAGTGGAATCCATTTTGATTCTGGTATCGGGCCGAGGTGATATCTGGTACCCTAAAGCAATGTGCATGCAGTCAATGGCACTCTATGCCATACTGAAGTTTGCAACCCCGGCAAAGCTGTGTGCTCGCTCCACCTGTTACTTCCTAGCAAGAGAGAATGAAATGTGGTTAGCTCTCTTTGAATAGACAGCCTCAGTGACCTCTCATATGCAACAGTGGACTGCAAACTGTGAGATGTTGCAAAAATCTCAAGCTCCTGCCTCGAGGGAACCAGAGCCAGAAAATCTCATTGCCACGGTCACTTTTACAAATGCTGGAAATTAGGTCCTTACCCTGTTCTGAGTTTGCAGTTGTGGCTGCTACAAGTGGCAGATTTCAGTGAGGTCATCTTTTTTGAAGAGCAGAAATCTCATACATTTTTCCTCGCTAAGGTTTAGGTAGGAGAATTGTTTTTTGAACACCCTGGGTGAATATGGAGGAGATGGTGGCATAGTGGGTAATGTCATTGAACTAGTAGTCCAAAGCCCTAGGGTAATGCTTTGGAGACATGGGTTCAAATCTTCCCATGGCTGCTGGTGGAATTTATTTCAATTAATTATTTTCTTTTAAATTCACTTAGTTAATAAAAAAAAATCTGGAATTGAAAGCTAGTCTCAGTAATGGTGCCTGAAACTATCATCAATTGCCATAATAACCCATCTGGTTTACTATTGTCCTATTGGGGAGAAAATCTGCTGTCCTTGTTCAGCCTGCCTGTGACTCCAGACTCACAGCAATGTGGTTGACTCTCAACTGCCCTCTGAAATGGCCAAGCAAGCCACTCAGGAGTCAAGGGCAAATTAGGGATGGGCAACAAATGCTGACCTTGCCAGCGATGCCCACATCCCATGAAAGAATAAAAAAAGGCCTCCTGCTGAGAGACTTCTCCCTCTCCTCCAGCAGCTTGCCCTGCTCTGCATGGCCTCTGCTCATTCTCCCAGTCATTCTCTGTTCCAATGGGAAATGCTTATTCGTGCAACTGGTTTGTGCAAAAGCCTTGAAGTTGTTGGAGTACACCTTTAAGTGGGTGTGGTTACACTTTTAGTCACCTTACTAGAAAGGAAATGATGTAGTATACCATGTGATTCACTCTTATCCTAGTAGGCTGCTGATCAGCAAACAGATCAAACATGTACATATTTTTGCGTGCAATGTATTGCTATGCTATTATTCTCAATAAAGGAACCCACTATTTAAGCATTACCTGACACTTGATGCATGGTTAGTGCCTTGATGCCCGAAGCCTTAGAAAGCACAAGGAAACAAAAACACAACAGAAGTGAGCAAAAGGTGCATCGGCAGCCGACACACTACTCCCTGTAGACTTTCGCAACTTGAAAAAATTTACACAAACCAGAATACATTTGTAGCAACAGCCAGAAGTAATAAAGCGACAACTAACCTATAAGCAGTAAATGATTGCTTTAAATAGTGCTGGTGATTGTGGGGAGGTTCTTCCTGCTGCTTAACATGTGTTCAGCTGTGTGCGGTTAAGAGAGGATCTCAGCTACAGCATTGAGTTCCAAAATGCACAATGATTGACATCATGGTCTTCGTGCTCTGCATACTTCGGGTGGATGTTCACTAATGCCCTCACTAATATGGCGTTCAACACAATTTATCCCACAGTTGTACACATGCCACAGATGCCATTTTGGACTTCTAAGGGCACTCATAGCACTCAGACCACTAAGCTCAATTTTGCACCAATGGAATTTTTATCAGTTTTTGGTTTCCTCATCACATTTGTACTGAATCAGTGCCACTGGCATCCGTGGAAACCTAATACAGATTGATGTATAATACCGTGAATTCTTCAAGACTACCTCATTCACATTAATTATATTGACACTACATTGTCGCAAATCAGGGACTGGTGTGAATTTAGCCTCAGACTCATAACATTTTATAAAACGATAATAAATGAGTAGATAGTCTGACAATTGAAAGAATTGTGAGGATTTGCCAAGTACAGAGGTTTGGAGGACTGCTTGGTGCACTGAGTTAGAATGCTTTCCTTTTGCCTTTGATGGCAGTGTTAGAATACAGCACAGATTAATGGGATTAAAGCTTCCTCATTGAAGTGAATTTGGATAATCCTCATCCAGTTGTCAATAGGAATGTACCCATGTGCAAAAAGGCTTATAATTCAGCATTTGTTGGTGCTGAAACAACAATCACATTCACAGAGAACACACAGCTAAAGATGTGGGATACAAATGTACCACTGGCATGTTTTTAGGTGTGTTAAAACCGTGTTGAACACTGATTGTTACAGAAAGAAGGAACTTTATCATAAAAGTAATCCTCTCCTTGGAATGCTTAACCAACACAAACAAAAGGGCAGAAAAAGACCAGCTTGTCTACTAAGCTTATCTAATATGGTCTTCATAAGTCTTATGCACTTCAGGACCCTTTTCCATTCCCCTGCCATCAACCAGCCTCACAATTTCTTGGGAGACGCAAAAAACAGTGACAAAACAGTGGACCAATTTTGGGGAAAGAAAAATCAGAAAAATTACTCTCTGACTCCTGATGGTGATCAAACAAGTTGTAGGAGACCATGGTGACTGGCAGACATATCCCCCAGTATTCAACTACTTTCTATAGATAGTTGTGTTGTCCATACACAGAAAATTGCCAGATCTCTTTTAAATACCTGCAATAAATCCCCACTCACTGTACAAGCTAGTCGCCATTTTGATGACTCGCTGTGAAAAAAAGCATTTTCTGGTCTCTACCTAACTCTATGCTTAGCTAACCTATACTCATTCACCAGACCTCCTTAACCTACTTAAGTCTGATAACCTATCTACATCTAACTCATTCATTATTCTAAAGACTTCAATCAAACCTCGACAAAGCTTACATTTTTTGACATTAATAAATATCAATTCTCTAAGCCTATCATAGTAATAACATCAAACTAAATTATTACTCTAGAATAAAAACAGAGAATTCTGGACATACTCAGTAAGTCAGGTAGTGTCTGTGAGAGTAACAGAGTTAATGTTTTAGGTCGGTAAACTTTCCTTCTCAAAGACAAGAGTGGAACTTGTTCAAGGTGGGCTTTCTGATGTTAACTCTGTTTCTCTCTCTTCACAGATGCTGCCTGACCTGCTGAGCATTTCCAGCATTTTCTATTTTTACTTCAGATTTCCAGAATCTGCTGTACATTGATTTGTAATTAATCTAGTAGCTCTTTGCTGAATCTTTTCCAGGGTCTTTATATAACTAACGTAGTGAGGGGACCAAAACTGGACACAGAATTACAATAGAAGCCTAATCAAGATCTGATACAAAGACAGTATAGTATATTTTTTTCAAAAATATATTTTTAAATGTAATCATCCTGGCAATTCATCCTATTACTATTTACTCTCGCTATAGCTTCACAGGATTGGCCATGAACCCTCAGAGATTCATGTACTGTTATACCCAGGTCTATCTCAAACTCACCAGCCATGCGGTGCAGCCCTGCAAGGTGTATTTATCCATATTAAATGACACCTGTCAAATACGAGCCCATTCCCTCAGTGGTAAAACTCTCGCCTTTGCGACAGAAAATTGTAGGTTCGAGTTCCAGACCAGAGACATGTACACAAAATCTAGGCTGAACTGTTTAAGGTAATTGACAAAATTTAAGGTAATTGGCAAAAGAACCAGAAATGACATGAGTATTTTTTTTAACATGATGAGTTGTTATGACCTGGAATGTGCTGCCTGAAAGAGTGATGGATGTAGCTTCAACAAGAATGTTTAAAAGGGAATTGGATAAATACTCAAAGACAAAAAATTAGAGTGTTATGGGGAAGAGCAGGGGAGTGGAACTAACTCTTTCAAAGAACCAACACAGCCATGTTGGGCCAAATGGTCTCCTACTTATGATTCGATGATTCTATGACATTCTGGTGCAATACTATGACAGTGTTGCACCGTCAGAGGCTCTGTAATTTGGATGAGACGTTAAACTGAGGCCCCTTCTGCCCTCTCAGGTGGACATAAAAGATCCCATGACACTATTTTGAAGAAGAGCATGGGAGTTCTCCCCAGTTTTTATCTCTCAATCAACATCACTGAAAAATAGATTATCTGGTTGTTATTACATTGCTGTTTGGAGGACCATGCTGTGCATAAATTCACAGCTCTTTTTCTACATTACAACCATAATTATACTTCAAATGTATTTCATTGGGTGTAAGGTACTTGGGATGTCCTGAGCTCATGAAAGGATCCATGTAAATGAAATTCTTTCATTGCATCTAGATCTGCTTGTAACCATTTTTTTCATCTAATGTCCTAACAACCACACATACTTTGTATCATATACAAATTTGCAGGCTTTTATCCAGATTATTGATGAGGAGATGCTGAGGAGCAATAGACCTGCGGGACTCCACGAGTAACTAGTCCTCATTTAAAACCACTGTGATCAATAAGAGCCTTCTGACTATGAAAATTCAACTAATTCCTTATCCAACACAAAATCTGCTTGTTAATCCCATGGGAGTAAGGAAGATGGTGGCGTAATGGTAATGTCACTGGTCTAATAATCCAGAGACCCAGGCTAATGCACTGGGTATATGGGTTCAAATCCCACCACAGCAGCTGGTGGAATTTAAGTTCAATTAATTATTTTTAAAAATCTGGAATTGAAAGCTAGTCTCAGGACTAGCCAGGAAACTATCATCAATTATTGTAAAAACCCATCTGGCTCACTAATGTCCTTTAGGGAAGGAAATCTGCCATCCTTACCTGGTCTGGCCTACATGTGACTCCAGACCTACAGCAATGTAGCTGACTCTTAATTGTCCTCTAAGACACTCAGTTGTCAAGGGCAATTAGGGATGTGCAACAAATTCTGGCTTTGCCAGTGATGCCTACATCCCATGAAAGGATAAAAAAAGGATTCAATCACATTGAATAACCTCAGTGTGGCACCTTGTGAAAGGGCTTTTGAAAATCAAGGCAAACAATGTTGATACGGCTACCTGTAACCACCAAATACACAATTTTCTCAAAAATTCAATCAGGTTGGCGAGATAATCTTCTGGCAACTTGCCTAAAACTGAAATCAGACTAACAGACTTGTAATCTTCTGGTTCTGACTTATTACCCTTTTTAAATATTGACATTTCATGACCCTCTCTCTGTAGTCCATGGGGACAATCTAAGACTCCAATAAGTTGTTAATTATAAGAGCAATGAGCTTGCAAAGTACAGGTCCTGTTTCTTTGAGCACCCTAGTGTGATTGTCATAAGCGCAAGTAGTCCAACTTGTTTTGAGAACTCTTACTTTAGGCAGAACACTATTGTATCAACTTCGACACTTTCAACTTTAGCATTCACCCTACAATATATTATTGGAAACTTAGCATCATGTTCTGTAGTGAACACTGACACAAAGTAGTAATTTAAAACATCTGCCATATCCTCTGAGTCCACCTGAATCTGCCCTGAGGAATTCTTCAGTGGCCCTATACTGTCCTTAATGGCCATCTGACTTCTGGCATAGCTGAAAAAAAAACTTTGTTAATACTTCTTTTTTCCAAAATATACTTTATTCATAAAATCTGTAAAAAATACATTGCAAAACAGTTCCAATTTGACATTTCAGAAAGTACAAAAGAAATCAGTTCCCTTCGATACAGAATGCGAGTTTTTCACAACCTTGTCATTCCATTTTACATGCATTGTACATTTACATTACACAGCAAAAACATATTTGGTGCATACAGCCTGTGGGGTTTTACACGGGTTTGCAGCAGCTGCCCCAAGCTTTAGTGCTTCCCTCAGCACATAGTCCTGGACCCTGAAATGTGCCAGTCTGCAACACTCGGTCATGGACAACTCTTTGCTCTGGAAGACCAGCAAGTTTTGGGCAGACCAAAGTGCATCCTTCACCAAGTTGATGGTCCTCCAGCAACAGTTGATGTTTATCTCAGTGTGCATCCCTGGGAACAGCCCATAGAGCACAGAGTCCTGCATTACGGAGCTGCTTGGGATGAACCTTGACAAAAACCACTGCATCTCTTTTCACACCTGATTTGCAAAGGCACATTCCAGAAGGAGATGGGCAACAGTCTCTTCCCCACCACAGCCACCTTCAGGGCAGCATGCGGAGGCAGTGAGATTCTGGGCATGCAGGAAGCTGACGGGGCAGGCCCTTCTCACCACCAGCCAAGCTACGTCTTGGTGTTTGTTTAAAAGTTCTGGTGATGAGGCATTCTGCCAAATCAACCATCTGACAGGATCCATCATGTCTTTTTCCCATAGGGCTTTGAAGACATTCCGTGCAGACCATTGCCTGATGGATTGGTGGTCACCAAGGATAGGTGGTACGGCATGGTCCAACTGAATGGAGCATTCCGCGGCAATGTGGCCAGACCCATCCTTCATAAATAAAAACAAAAAATGCTGGAACCACTCAGCAGGTCTGGCAGCATCTGTGAAAAGAGAAGCAGAGTTAACGTTTCGGGTCAGTGACCCTTCTTCGGAACTGACAAATGTTAGAAAAGTTACAGGTTATAAGCAAATGAGGTGGGGGTGGGGCAAGAGATAACAAAGGAGGTCTAGATTGGACCAATACACATAGCTGACCAAAAGGTCACGGTCATCCTTCATAACACTGGGGACAGATAGAACCTCAGCACATAATGACACTTGGTGTTTGCGTACTAGGGTGCTAAACACAGCTTGATGCAGCCACACACAAAACGTTGCCATCAGGCTGAGGGCAATGTTGGGTACATTGTTTTCCCTTTTATCTAGAGGTTTGAATATCATGTCCCTGTGGACACAGTCCATTTTGGATCTCCAGGTAAAGCAGAAGATGGCTCGGGTGACCATCACGGTGCAGGATAGGGGTATGGGCCAGACCTGCACCATGTACAGTAACAATGTGGTGCCTCGCACCTGATGACCAGGTTCTTACCCACAATGGAGAGATAATGCTGCTCCCACATGCTCAGTTTATGTTTTACCATGGCTATACGCTCCTTCCAGTTTTTGGCACACACCCCGGCCCCTCCGAACCGTCTGACCTGACGAGGAAGGGAACAAAGGATTGGTCAGCCCAGTTTCCAAAGCACATTGCCTTTGTTAATACTACCACAACTAGCTATTGTCTTCTTCTACCATTTATTATTGGCAGCTGATATTGGTTTTCTTTGCCTTTAGCTGATATCATCACTGTTCTGAGAATTATTTTCTTTAAGCCTGTAAATATATTTTTGCTTAACACTGATTTATCTTTGAAAATGGTCTATTGGCTAATTTGACCTTATTTTACTATGTGACCCTCTTTTAACTCAGGAAAAATAACTGGCTTTCTTTTGCATAGGATGTTTTTTTTTTGCATGTTACTAATATTAACACGGTTGTCCAATCAATCTAGTTCAAGTCATTTGCTATCATTGGAAATCTAGCTTTCTTAACGTCTGAAACTGACATTAAAGTTTCAACATCTTTAGTTTTGTTACAAAGTATTACAAATTTACAGCACAGAAACAGGACCTTCAGTCCAATAGGTCCATGAGGTATTTATGCTTCCCATGAGCCTTATGTTCCTTTCTCCCTCTTGTGCTTATCTAGCTTCCCCTTAAATGTATTCATCCTATTCACCACAACTACTCTGTGTGGTATTGAGTTCCACATTCTAACCCTTCTCTCGATAAATAATTTTCTCCTGAATTCCCTATTGAATTTATTAGTGACTATCTGCCATTTATAGCTCCTAGTTCTGATCTTTCCCATAAGTGGAGACATCGTTTCATGTCTACCCGTATCAAGCATTTTTATAATCCTAATGAACTCTATCAAGTCACCTCTAAGTCTTATCTTTTCTAGCGAAAAGAGACCCAGTCTGTTCAATTTTTCTTGATAGGTACACTCTCAATTCTGGTATGATTCAAGTAAAAATATTTTGCACCTACTCCAGTGCCTCTATATCCTTTTTTTGAAAATGGAGACTGGTTGATCAAGCTGAACCTGATAATGTAATGGTAGAAGAAGACAATAGCTAGTTGTGGTTGTATTAACAAGGGCCATGTACTTTGGGAACTGAGCTAACTGATCCTTTGTTCCCTTCACTATCAGGTCAGACTACCTGAAGGTTCTGGGATATGGTTCGGAGGGGCCGGGGCATGCGCCAAAACCTGGAAGGAGTGTATAGCCATGGTGAAACATAAACTAAGCATGTGGGAGCAGCGTTCTCTCTCCATTGTGGGTAAGAACCTGGTCATCAGGTGCGAGGCACTCACATTGTTGCTCCACATGGCCTGGTGTTCCTGAACTCTGGAAGTTTGGTATTACATCAGACTATACTTAAAGCTTGTGCTTATTTACTCCCAGTTTCCTCACTAAAATGTTGTGTGAGCATACAATCATTTATTATACCTATAAATCTTTCAGCTGTCCTATTCTCAATGGCGAATAATTTGAAATAACTAATATTAACTGAAGGGATGGGAAATGTTTTGCAACACTCTTTTGTGTTTTATTAGTTTTAACAGCATAGTTCACAAAGTGCCGGTGGCTAATTGAGATGAGGGAAAATATGAATTGAGGAGCATCTCCTCAAATATCTAACCATATATAAGAGGCCATTTTAAAAGTTGAATTTTGAGCATCACACCTTAGTACTGGGAATGCAAGCTCATGAAATTATCACTATACTATAACAATAAACTATTAAAAGACACAGGGAAACCAGAATAATAATAGTAAAAACTATTTAACATATCAAAGGAATGGAAAAGTTAAATAGTTTCCAGGATGGTTGCATTAGAAATCGGTGCTGAAAAAGACCAGTGTGCCCTTTGAGCCTGCTTCACCATTCAATAAGATTGTGGCTGATCTCCTATTTCAACTCCACCTTCCTGACTATCCTCATACCCATTGATTCCCATAGTATCCAAAAATTTATCAATCTCTGTTTTTATTATCATAATCATTGATGAGATACTAATATCTAGTGGGTTGGAAAAGTAGGGGAGCAATAGAATAAGCTAGTACACAGTGACAACGCTAGAAGTATTAAGAAAACAGATTATCTCAATTTATTCACAATATGTGCGCAGTAATAAAAGGAATTATTTTGGATTGCTGAGAATAGAGAAACTAAAATATTTGGTACCCAACGCTTCTGTATTAACATCTCAAATTTCCATGTTTCAGATTTTTTTTGTGCTTTTGTCAGTGTTGGGGAATGAACATGTTCCCAATTTTTGCCATACAGTTTCTGAAAAAAGCAACATTAGATCAAGCACAGAACAGGCTGGATCCAAAGAACATGCTTTGCTATGTCCTGATGATGCTCGATTACCCCAGATCAGAAGAACACTCGCTGCTGAATTACTGTGACATTTCTATTCCTCACACCAGCCATGTTAAGGTTTCTCTGAGTGAAGCTAACAATTCTTGATGCTGAACTGGGCCAAATTGTGGAAACTGTTACACTTCTATAGTCTAATATTTCTGTATTGTAACCATGAGCCTAACAATGATACACACAACAAAAGATTATATAACACTGTTACTAACAAAGAGACAGAACAATGTCAAGTTAAGTAACTATCTACTTTCTAATTGTCCCTTTTTGTATCAAAATATTCAACATTTACTTAGTAAATTTATTAGCTGAGTATCAACTTTCTAAATTTAGGTAGGAAAGTGTGTTGCGATGACATAAGGAGGTTGTAGACCGATATAGATAGGTTGAGTGAGTGGGCAAAAATCTGGCAGATGGAGTATAATGTGGGAAAATGTGAAGTTGTTCACTTTGGCAGGTAGAATAAAAAAGCAGAGTATTACTTAAACAGAGAACGACTGCAGAATTCTGAGGTGCAGAGGGATCCAGGTGTTCTAGTGCATGAGTCACAAAAATTTAATATGCAGGTACAGCAATTAATAAAGAAGGCTAATGGAAGCTATCCTTTATTACGAGAGGAATTGAAAATAAAAGTAAGGATGTTATGCTTCAGTTATACAGGCATTGGTGAGCCATATCTCGAATACTATGTGCAGTTTTGCTCTCCCTATTTAAGGAAGCATGTAAATGCATTGGAGGCGGTTTAGAGGAGGTTTACTAGATTGATAGCTGGAATAAACGGGTTGTCTTATGAAGAAAGGTTGGACAGACTGGGCTTGTTTTCACTGTAGTTTGGAAGGGTGAGGGGAGACTTGATTGAAGTATATAAGGTCATGAACGGTCTTGACAAAGTGGCTGTGGAAAGGATGTTTCCTCTTGTGGGTGAGTCCAGAGCTAGGGGGTACTGTTTTAAAATTAGGGGTCGCCCTTTTAGGACAGAGGTGAGGAGAAAATGTTTTCTCTCAGAGGGTTGTGCGACTTTGGAACTTTCTGCCTCAGAAGGTGGTGGAGGCAGGGTCGTTGAATATTTTTAAGGCGGAGGTAGATAGATTCTTGTTAGGTAAGGGAATCAAAGGTTATTGGGGGTAGATGGGAGTGTAGAATTCGAAACACAAACAGATCAACCATGACCTTAATGAATGGCGGAGCAGGCGAGAAGGGCCGAATGGCCTACTTCTGCTCATAATTCGTATGTTCATATGTTCGTATGTCAACCGTAAATGTTTACTTACATGCCTGGGAACAAGCAGACCTCCCACACATCTCCTTTACAATGCAAGAAAATAAAGACTTACATTTATATAGCACCTTTCACAACCTTAGGATGTCCCAAAGCACTTTACAACCAATGAAGTACACTTTAAAGTATATTTACTGCTGTAAATTAGGAAGCAAAGCAGCCAATTTGCAAATTATAAGTATTATGATCACTTGGTTCATGGTTTGTATTAATTTTATAGAGGTAACTTTTAATTTGGGAATTTAATTCTTTTATGCAAGACAAATGAAAACACCTGGTTTGAGAAGCTGGCAAATGAACCTAGGGTGGCCCATGTTTATTTAGTAAGGTCATATTGGGAAGTGTAAATACCCTACACAATGGGAACTTCCCTTAACTTGTTGATGGAGATGATATGTCTACAGCTGCCATCATCAGGGGTTTAAATTATTTATATAATTTCCCAGAACAAAGAGAAGATTTAAAATTCAAAAATCTCTCCATGAGTACTTACAGAGACAGAGTTAGAGTGAAAGTCATAAACACACAGGTGGCTTAACTTAATTGGGTAGTTGGAATCAATAAATCTAGAAGGGTTTGTTCGGTCAGAGTTAGCAATATCAATTATTCATGTGGGTATCAGGAATCAAAGAGAAGATTTGGAGTGAGAAATAATTAGTTTAAATTGCCATCTAGGATATTCCACGTGTACTACATGTCTATGGAGATAGATAATGTAGGGGTGTCTGTTCGTTTTTTGATCTGTGTACTTGCAGACAGACAGTCAGTTGGCTTTTGGAAAGCTGTTGACTTTGGTAGCAGTTGGACTCAGGAGCAATGGATGTTTCTGTTTTGAGGCAGGCCCATATTCAAGCTGGGAAATCCAGATTTGTGAGGTGTTGAAGGCGAACTGGAGGATTTGCTTAGTTGAAGCTAGTGGGAGAATTCCCAGGAAATCTCAAACCTTGGAAGACAACTTGAAACTAAGGAAATTGAAGTAAATTCTCAAGAGCTGTGGTACACTTTGGATTAGTCCCAGGAGAAGAGAACAAATCACCAAGATCCTGTGACATATAGGGAAATATTTGGGGTGGAAGTAACAGTCAAACAGGAGTGTTCTGTTGAGATTTAGAGTTTAAAGTATTCATCTTCATATTCTGTTAAGATTTTAAGTTTAATTTTTTTTTCCAAATTGCAGTGTTAGGTCAGTAGTGTTTAACTTTATTTAACTCTTGTACAGTAAAGTTTTTCTTATTTAAAACATGAAATCTTGTAGCATAATTCTTTCATTAATAACTGGGAATTTGATTATCTTTTTTTAAATGTTAATGGTAAAGGTAATGGGATTGTGACACAAGGTCCCACAAGCAGCATTGTGGTAATGCCAGACAATCTGATTTTTTAGTGATGTAGGTTGAAAGATAATTATTGGTCAGGACACTGGGGAAAATTCCCTGCTGTTCTTCAAAATATTGCTGTGGGATCTTTTATGTGCACCTGACAGGGCAGACAGGGTCTCGGTTTAATATTGCATCTGAAAGGCAGCACCTGTGACAGTGCAGCCCTGCACTGAAGGTTTGAATGATATTACCAACTAAATATTAACATCCCATAAAAATTGCAAATTTTCAAGAGGGAGCAGCTAAATATGTAAAAACAAGGATAGGTTGGGTAAACACGTGATTGGAGAAGACACAACTGAGTTAATGGGTCAGATTTTCAAGCCCCATTGAGAACGGGAATGACTGTGGGCACGATTTGAATATCACGTTCGCGGAGGTCAGCAGTGGGTCCGCTGCCTCTGGAATGCAATGCTATTTTCAGACTGCAGCCGGCAGGGAGGAAACGGGTCGGGCGCCTGTTGAGCCCATTGAAGAGCTCATTGAAGAGCTCAATAACAAGCTTGTCAGGAGCAGGGAGCTATTTTTAATGTCTGAGAAAGGGGAAAATGCCATGGGGAGAACATGGCAGGGTTATGAAGACATGAGCATTGTGGAGGCACATGAGGGCTATGGGAAGCACCATTTAATTTAAAGCAGAGGCCGCAAATAAAGCTTAGCTTCCTTCCTCAGATGTGTCTCAGTCTGAACATTGTTGATGCTGGAAGAATTAAATGTTACATTGGACAGTGACATGAATCTAGCTAGGGAAGTGAGCCTAAATCACAGTGGCAGCTAGGGTTGGCATGGGAAGGCTAGGTAAGTGTTCAAGGCCCAGCTGATGGAGGTCAGATGGGAACAGGCTACTCTGACATTAGACAGTGAAGACAGAATGAACGGCAGCAGATGTAATCTCCTGGACAGCTGGAACACAGAGGGGCACAGAGGTGGGCTGCAAGGAGAGGAAGGCGCTACCCAAGACATTGAGTGCACAGCCCAAGAGTCAGCTACCTGCAAATGACAGAGCGCCAGTGCTGTAGGAGGCTACACCTTTCCAGGAAGAGGGCCTCGGTCCTGTGTGCTCTGATCCACAATGACCTGAAGACTCATAGCTCCCATGGCAGGCCCCTACCTGCAGTCATCAAAGTTTCAGGTGTCCTGAACGTCTATGCAACCGGGTCGTTCCAGGGATCAGCTGTGAACCTAGGTGGCAGCTCGCAGTTGGCATCTCATTTGTCCATCAGGAAGGTCATGGATGCCCTTTTCAGGAGGGCAGAGACTACACCCACTTTGACACAGATGGGCCTGTTCTGTGCCATCATGGATTACTTCAGGTGTCGGGCATCATCAATTGTACCCTTGTGGCATCAAGGCAACCAGTGAGTGACCAGTGAGATCCATCAACAGGAAGGGCTTCCACTCTCTCAACGTCCAAATGTCCGTAACCACAACAAGAGCTTCCTCCATGTTTGCACTTGCTTTTATGACCGCCGCCATTACTCTTGCATCCTTCACCTGTACAGGCTGTCTCAGCATTTCACTCCATCCCCCAAAGTGCATGGATGGATCCTAGGGGACAAGGGAAATCCCTTGAAGAGATGGCTATTGACTATTCTATGGGACCTCCAGACAGAGGCACAGAGGTGAAACAAGCAATGCCACCTGCTCAGCAGGCCAACCATTGAGCAGGCCATCATGTTTCTGAGGATGTGTCTGGATTGGTCCAATGCCCTCTTGCAAGGAAATCGGTCACTGTGGTGGTCTGCTGCACTGTCCATAACATGGCCCTCCAGACTGGTGTGGACCTTGAGGACAGTGAGTCCTTGGAAGGGGACAGCTCATTGAGGGAAGAGCAAGAGGTAAGAGTGGATGAGAAAGAGGGGGCAGTGGGGGATAACACCGAATGTGAGAGGTGCCCCTACTGCACAATGAGGTGGCCTCCTCCTGCCACGCTCCGGGAAGAGGACCTTCCTCCTCTCCGTCACAGCGTCCAGCATTAGATCCAGGTGGGCATCGATGAAACGAGGGTCTGCCCGCTAGTCATGCCTCCAGCAACCCTGTGACATCTCTCTTACCTTTAGTGCTATGAAAGGCAGATCTCTCTCTCAGGACAACCTGCAGCCTCAGTGATGGCTGCCATGGAAGTCTACATGAGCTCCATACTTGATCTGACCTGCTGCCATTTTCAATCCCACTGACTCTAAGAAAAAAAGAAATCAGTCTTCATACAAATTAAGACTTTCCCACTTGAAAATTGTAATCTGAATCAGCTTCCCAGAGGAGACAAGTTTCAGGTCTTAAACAAGACTAGGTTCCTGCTTGCTGCCGCCACTTTGAAAATCTGGCCCAATTATGTTGGACACACCCAGAACAGCATGCAGGAGTTTAAGGAGGGCAGAGGAGATACAGAAGAAAATGCAAGAACAGTACAATGAGTGCAGCAAATAATTGATTAGAGAGAGTAGGAGAGGTGATATAAATAATATGATGGAGTTGACAAATAATATGAGGAAGGTTTGACAAGCAATCTATAGAGGGGTTGCGGAAGATGGATAGCAGTAGCAAGGCATTAGCTGATGTAATTAGTGGTTCCTAAACTCCATTCCATTCTCCACATGCTCCAGTAGGATATGAACACCTGTATTAGCAGGTATTCATTCTAGTCTTTCTTCACCTAATATGGTGTTACAGGCCATAGAGAGGATTTAGCAGGACTGTGACAGAAGGAGCCAAGAGTACCTTAAAGCAAAAAAATGGAACACAGTTAAATTTTACATCACATAGAAGTTTTTTTTTATTTTGAAACCATTATAGCTAAAATATCTTGTAGAAGTATTTTGGCAAAAGTAAATAATTTTTACTTGTAAGGTCAGAAGCTATCTATTATAGTAATACAGTTTCTGTCCGCACTTTTCTGATTGTTCGGTGGGTTGAATTGGTGGGTGGAGCCAGCACTCAGCACACAGCAGAACGTTTATCAGCCCTAGTTAATATGGTCAAGGTTTTCACACATACATTGAGAGCTGAGTTTGGTATGTAAAATTGAGAGAGACTGAGGTAAAATTTAATCAATGTAATATCAAATAGAGAGAGACTGAGTTTAAATATAGCCAATACAACATAACATAGAGAGAGAGATTGAGGTAAAATATAACAGAAAACAGAGAGGGACTGAGGCAAAGCCTAATCAATGTAATATAGGGATCGCAGAGGGTGATCGATTTCAAAAATAGGACAACAATCTGTTGGGTTTGTAGGTCTTGGTTTGTGCAATATTTTGTTATGTCCCGTGAAGTTTTGCACCTGTGGGCTGACAGTTTGTTGATTAGATATTATAAAATATTGCTGTATCATTAAAGTACATGTGTTGTAACAGTTTTTTGATCGATTCCATTCAAGGCACCTGGTGAGTGAGGAAGACACATCTTTGGCGGGCGTTGCCTGGTGCGCATGAAGGTGCTTGGGAGGAGACTATATGGATTGGTACTGGAGAGATTTGGAGGTAGATTGGGATAAAACAGGTTTGACATTGCAGAATTTAAGGAAAAATAGAGTGAGGTAAAATATAACCAGTATAATATAAAATAGAGAGACTGAGATAAAATATGACCATTTAATATTATGTAGAGAGAACATAAGAGCATAAGAAATAGGAACAGGAGTAATTATATGGCCCATTGAGCCAGCTCTGCCTTCAATACGATCATTTACTAATCTAATTGAATTTTTTGATGAAATAACACAAAAGGTTGGTGAAAGGAATGCAGTGATTGTTGTTTATATGGATTTTAAGAAAGCATTTTATAAAGTACCACATAAAAGGCTGGTTAACAAAATTGAGGCTCATGGAATAGGAGGGTTAGTGTCCAATTGAATAAAAAATTGGCTTAAGGACAGAAAACAGTGAGTCATAGTAAATGGATGCTTTTCAGACTGGAGGCTGGTAGACAGTAGTGCTCCCCAAAGATCAGTGCTGGGACCACTGATCTTTTTGCTATATTTAAATGACTTGGATCTTGAATCTTAAAATTTGCTGATGGCACCAAACTTGGGCAGGTGCAGCAAATAGTGAGGATGCTATGAACTGCCCGCAATAGGACATAGATAGGTTAGCAGAGTGGGCAGACAGATGATAGATGAAATTTAATACTGACAAGTGTGCGGTGATGCATTTTGGAAGAATGAATAGGGAGAGGCAATATATACTTAATGGCACAGACCTAAAGAGTGTGCAGGAACAGAGGAACATGGGGGTGCATGTGCATAGGTCTTTGAAGGTGGCAGGATATATTGAGAGAGTGGGGTAAGGAAAGAATGGAATGGCATGGGAGGGCCATGGCATGGGATAGAGGGGATAGCATGGGAAGGGCAGAATGGCATGGGATGGGGATGGCATGGGAGGCAGGGAATGGCATGGGAGGGATGGCACAGGAAAGGTGGAATGACATGAGATGGGGATGGCATGGGATGTCATGGGAGGGGTGGCATGGGAAGGAGTGAATGGCATGGGATGGGGATGGCATGAAACGATTGGGAGGAGGGGATGGCATTGGGTGGTGGCAAGGGAAGGATGAAATAGCAGGAGATAGGGATGGCCTGGGAGGAGTGAGAGGGAGGTTATGTCATCTGAGAGATGTTGTGATATTGCTTGAACTGCTTTACTACTAGTTAACATACTACTGAATATATAAATAGCTTAGTAAACATCATCACAGGAAGTGATGCAAGCTAACATGTGTTACAGTAGTTGTAGCAGTGTTAGTCAACAGGCCTCATATGTATTGATGAGTTCTCCTGTAATTCTGTTATTCTGTAATAAAGAACGCTTCATTCAACTTACCAAATGTCCTCACAGTGTTTGTTGTGTTTGCGTTAGAACCCAATAACACAACAAGGAGTGGCATGGGAAGGATGGGATGGGGAGGGAGTGGATAGCATGGGAGGGAGTGGATGGTATGAGAGGGATGCCAGGGGTGGCAAGAGAAGGATGATTGGCAGGTGGGAGGGATGAATGAGATGATGGAATTGGTTATTAAGTATACTAATTTGACTGCAAATGCTTTGTGGGTCTCTGCTAGTTTAAAGTAATTTCTTTTGTGAAATTATAAATGTATGACAAAATACCTAACTTTTTGTTTATCTAATAGAAATATTGCCTTTCTTATACATCGTACACCTTCTGATTACTCATCATGTATCACAATTATTTATCTCTTTTGAAACAAGTTATTGTGAAATAATTTTCTCTGTGGGCAGTGTGTGTTTTTTTCAAGGTGACATATGCACACAGATAGCGCTTATACCCTAGAAGCGACAGAAAAAATGAGTTAATGCACACATCACCTTTATGCATTGCAAAACATTGTGTGCACGCGTTGTGCCAGTTGTGTCCAATCACCCTTTCTAAAGTAATTATGGATGATGGCAATATGCGTGCCCTTGGCAGCTGCATGAACTTGTTTTTTTCTGCACTGTTCTGGTTGCCAGCCTCCACCATCTGTCTGTCATTGTTGCTATTTCAAAAGCCAGCTGAAATGCCATGCAGTGTAGTCATGTAGTACAGGATGCAACATAGAACTAAAGTATTCACAGGCCTTCTTAGTGTGGTCATCATCTACCATCTGTGAAATTCTATGATTATTCATTACAATTTTCTTGGCTCACTGTTGAGGATTTGTGCACTCTAGTTTAACTCTAGCCTTTGTTAGCTGATCAGCAAAGACAAATAAACCACAGGCATTGATATCCATTGACTAATGTCTTACACTGCAACCAATCACCTATAAATCTAACTCCTATAAACCTGACAAGTCTAAAACTGGTGAGGAGTAATAAATAATGGGTAATACAAGGTAAATTATTGCACATATCCATCCATGACAATATTCTTGATATCATATAGCACCTGAATCTTAACAGAAAGGGGACATTTTTCTGTTAAACTAGTAATATGTATTTAGGTGACAGACTCAACTTACCACACTTACCCCGGAGTCAGAAGATCATGGATTCAAACTCCATTTCAAAAAGTTATAATCTTAGCTGACACTTCAGTGGAGTACTGAGGGAGTACTGTACTCACAGAAGTGCCCTTCAGATAAGGTATTGAACTGGGGTTACGTCTGCCCTCTCAGGTGGACGTAAAGGTTTGCATGGAATTATTCAAAGAAAAGCAGGGGAGTGATCTGGCCAATGATTATCCCTCAACAATCATCACTAAAACAGTTTATGTGGTCATTGCTGTTTGTAGGACCTTGCTGTGTGTAAATTAGCTATTGCATTTCACACATCATAACAGTGACTACATTTTATTAGTACTTCATTAGCTGTAACACACATTGGGATGTCCTGAGTTTGTGAAAGGTGCTATATGAATGCAAGTTCTTTCTTTTTGGCTCTGTGCATTCTTATTTAGCTGCAGAATTAGTAAAGTGTACAGCAGCAGAACATCAGAGAACATATAAATGGCAACAAATATCTCTTTGGTTATCTTGCGCTGTCCTAGTACCTACCTTAGCAATGTAATGGTGGCTTTAAAAATGACTGGAAGCTACTGACGTCGACATTTTTCTATCTGATATACCTAAGCAGCAAAGCAGATAAGCACTGTGCTCACCATTAGCCACTGTGCTCACCATTAGTAACTGTGCTCACCATTAGTAGGCCATAATTTGCATAAGCCTAACATGGAGCACTTTTATACCCTACTCAGTTCTCAGAATCTAGCATATCAGGCTAATCTGAAAAACTAATAGAGCATTTATTAAATCTAAGGAAGGATGCTGCTCTTTCCACCACTTGCAATAGGATGCTAACCAACTGTGTCAACTTCTGTGCTCAACTGAATACCCATAATTAGAAAATCTAAAAGTGATGCAGAGGCTTGGTGTTATCATCACTTGATAAAATACAATCATTTTGTACTTTTCATAACTCAATAGTGCAGTTAAAATGAGTAGAATTGCAATAGTTGTTATGTAGGCAACTGCCAAGTAACTTCAATGACATGAAGGACTCCTTACTATTCATGAAAAGCATGAAGGATGGTATTTATAATCTAACACAATTTACTGATCATACTAAGGTGTGTGGCCTTGTGACAAAAAAGTCAGAAACTAAGATGAAGCTTTACACTGTTCTAGAAGAGATTATGGGTGAAAGTTGTCTTGGGCAGTAGGGTAACATGGACAATAATGTAATCTGCTTTACATTCCAACAGATATGAAAAAGAATAAGGCACTACTGCTTTATCATCCATTGTGTGTTACCTCCAAAGAAGAATTTCACCCTCTACTTATCCAGAGGCTGTCACGGTTGGGGAATTGCTGACAAATACAAACACTCAGCAGAGTTCCTTTTTTGTGTTATGTTTTTATATATCACATCTTCATATCATACCGTATAAAACTCAAGAATTGCGGCTTTTAAATGTCAAAAATAAGAGATTTTCAAGCTAAAATAAAAAAAGCCAAGGGAAAGAATAAAGTGTTTTCTTTTTTTTTAGTTTTAAGTAAATGATACATTAATAAAGCAACTGCTAAAATGTGGATTGCTTTATTATTTCAATATTGATTTTTTTTTTCCAATGACAAAGGGAGCAGAAAATGTAAGAAACTAATTGGTCCAGGGAGGATGCCATTATGCTTGAGCTGCTGATAATTTCATGATTATTAGCAGCTAATGATTTTTGGATCAGCTTAGAGGATGGGCCATGAAATACCAGGGGTAATTTCAAATTCAGTCAGGGTGGGAAACTGTTAAACACCTCCTTGTGATTCTGGCCACGAGTAACAATTGTCTGATCCACAGCGGCCAGTTTCCTGCCTCTTCCCAAGTGCAATATTGTCCCTATTGTTTTCAAATGCAGAAGTGTATTTTCAATAAGAGATGTTTGGTGCCAGGATATTCCGTTTTTACTATTAAATTCCACAACAATGCTGAGCTCCTGAAATATTAATTGTTTAACATACAATATGTGTTTTTTAGATTAATGCTGAAAATAAAACATTATTTATTCCGTGTAGTGCACTGGGGCCTATACTGTAAAAGCTCAGCTCTCAGAGAATTGCACACCCTTATTTTCAAGCCTTTGGCAACAGAGAGCTTGACAAATTGAAATGTTATCTGCAGTATAATTTCAAAACCAACATATTTAAATAATCATCATTATCTTACCTTGATGAAAAAAACTCTGATTACACTGAAGCAATATTACAGCATTAACAATTCATCACTCAGCTTAGACAGTAATAACTTTTCCTCTTTAAAGATAGCCACACTGAATACTATTTTAAAACAGTACAATAATTTTGAATATCTAAGACTAGCACTTCTATTTTGCTTAATATTTCCTTAGAGTCTATAAATTAAAACATTTTAATACTTCAACCTTGCAACAAATCACAGCGATGTTATCCTTCATTTGGAAAATGAATATCTTTTGTAGCTCCTTGGTTTTTGCAACTCTACTTTAAAAACAAAAAGCATTGTTGGCCACATCTTTTCAAAACTACTTGGGAGCAGGAATGTTATGGTTGGACATATTGTATATAAGTTACTTATAACTGTGATGCACAATGATTTAAGAACCGCTCTATTTTGGGGAGTTCATTAATTTATTTTCCCAGCCATTGATGGAAGTTCTAATTGTTAAGAAATGTATCTAAACAAACTATTTTTGTATCTAGTAGTACTTTCACTATTTTCATTTCTTTTATCTAGTAGTACCTTCACTATTTTCATTTTCTTTTGTAGAAGACAATGTTTTCCATTATGAGGGAATAGTAACAGTTATGTTACTAGACTAGTAAACTGGAGATAAAAGTTCAAATCCCATGATGCCAGCTGGGAAATTTGCATTCAGTTAATCAAATAAATCTGAAATTTAAATAAATAGGTGGTATCAGAAATGGCAACCATGTAAACACCGGATTGTTGTAAAAACCCAACTGGTTCAATAACGTTCTTAAGGGAAGGAAATCTGCCAACCTTACCCAGTCTGGTCTATATGTGACTCCTGGTCTACAGCAATATCGTTGACTTTTAACTGCCCTCAGAACTGACCTGGCAAATCACTCATTTGTCAAGAAGGCAGCTCACCACCACCTTCTCAGGGGCAATTAAAGATGGGCAATAAATGCTGGTTTTGCCAGTGATGTCCACATCTGATGAATGAATAATAAAGTAAACAGAACAAAGGGCAAATTTTCTTCTGTTTTACCTATTGCCCAGACATAAAAAGGGGTGCAGCCTTATGAATTGAGGGGATGATATTGGGCCTTACTTTGCCTTACTATGGTGTCAAGTTAGAAGATGGAGTTTAATTGATGGACAGTATAACCTAATTGATGGCAGGTGAAAGACACCATCAAAGGATGTGTAAAACAGCCTCGTCGTGCCTGTGAAAAGAATTCGATATGGACTCATGGTTGTCAGACTCTTGTTTTGAGAAGGTCTGATGGAGGCCTCAGAAAGCTGGAATAGAGTCAGAAATTGGACTTAAAGGGCACAGCATCCAACTTTCGGGGCAGCAGCCAGAGTGGACTAATCAACCACTGAAAACTAGGGAGGAAGGGACGTTGATGGAGTGACTGACCAGAGAATCCACCCCTATGCAAGGTGCTCCGGAGACTTGATGGTTTATGTACCAAGGGGAACACTGTACCATTTGAGGGAACTGTTGTGAACAGACTAATTTGGGGTTATAGCAGTTGTGCTGTATGTATTTTTTGGTCTTTCTATACTTTTTTCCTTCCTTTATTTTTAGTAAAGTTATCTATCGATCTTATGTTCTTATACGGGCAGGAAAGTGGAGTTGAGGCTGAGATGAGATCAACCACGATCGTATTGAATGGCAGAGCAGGCTCAAGCGGCTGAAATGCCTACTCCAGCTCCTAGTTCTTATGTTCTTATCTTTCCTTTTTTATCATTAATAATTGTTTAATAATTGCTCAATAAAATTACTGTTTTCACACAATATTTGGTATTGAATCACTCATTCATGTTATGTCCAGAGTACAGCTCCGAACCTAAGTGAGACTCCGCAGGGGAGTCTCACGTCCTATAACTGGAGCAGCAGGTAAGGAGTGAGTAGTAATGAAGGGACAAGTAATTTTCCAACATGTGCTCTCTGCTGGCAGTCAATGTGAAAAGTCGATCCTTTTCATTCTTTAACTTTTTTCATTACAAATGCTTATCAATGGTAGAAAAACCATGAGGAAGGGCTTTTTTGCACATTGGGTGATCAGGGTCTGGAATGCACTGCCTGCGGGGGGTGATGAAGGCAGAGTCAATCGTGGCTTTCAAAAAAGATTTGAGTAAGAACCTGAAGAGAAAAAAAATTGCAGGGCTATGGGGAAAGAGCAGGGAAGTAGGACCTGCTAAATTGCTCTACATTAACCCCAAAACAGGGCTGAAAATCTATTAGGTTTCAGCTTTGTACTGTACTTTCTGATTGGTCATGTGGTGGTGGAATCTCCAGCTACCCAGACAACACCATCAACATAAGGGGGAGTGGATTTCCTAAGTCTGGAGTCTCATGCCCAGTCCATGACCTGATATTTTGTTGGCAGAGTTTTGCCTGGTCTCACCAGGTATACTTCCTGAAGGTCAGACCCTCGAGAGGGTCCAAACTAGAATCAGGGCCTGGACTTCTGAAGATCATAGACATGAATATTATCTTTTTCAATTGAGCAAGTGTGCCCTGACACAACAGCCTCTTCTGCTTTCTGGGACATTTCCCCCTTGCCTAGCACACTTCAGATAGTGCTTCTGAATACACTTCTAACTTATCAAATGCCTGCTTTTGTGGCTCCTCTCCTTGACCTCGCATACTTTGTCAGGGGCAACTGTAAAGGCCATGGAGCTTACACTGAAATGCACCCCTGTCACAGATTTTCAGATCTGGTGTGTCTCAATCTTAATGGAGAAAAGCAATTTAGAACAACAGTGTGAAATATGAATTTCTGCAATACCACTGTTGTTCCCTCTAGTATGAGTTACTGCTAAATTATACTCGATTTCATCTTTGAATTGGATTGAAATTACCAAATTTCAACAACTGCGGTGTTGCAAAGACAGTGGTGTAAGTGCAATACTTAGTCACTGGCTGATACATTCTTGTGTTTTCATGAACACAGCAGATGAGTTCTGAAAAAAAACTTCTGTTATACTGGTGTATTGAATAGCACTAACCAAAGAGTGTTACTGATTTGAAGCATTGTTGAGTTATTGCTGTATAAGTGTTGTGACACCAACATTTTTCAAAGGATATTGCTGTAAAAAATCTATTAAGTAATAATTGAATGCACTTTGCTCTCCTGAGCATTGTCATAAATTCCAATGTTCCTGAATCTTGAGCAAATGCAGAAACATAATTATGATGATCCCAATGTTAGTGTTGCAATTGTTGTAACTGCGTCATTACTCTAACAGTGGAGTGTGAAATACAAACAAAAGAGTAAATAATACACAATAAATCTGAAAATAAAGGTCTTCTGCCCTATCACAGACCTTCCCTTTTGTTCTTTTCTACCCCCTCCCCCATTTGACCTACTCAAAACCTATTTCATATCTAGCTTTTCCCAGCTCTAATGAAGGATCATTGACCTAAAAAGTTGGGCCAAATTTTATTATTGACATGCCGATCCTGCTGTTGGGACAGGAACTGGGCGTGAGGCATGTTAGGGGCAGGAGCAGTGGGCTGCACACAATTCAGTGGCGGCCGGCCAATTAAGCCTAATGAACCATGATACCTGACCAATTGCGTGGTCAGTGTTGGGCCTGGAGGCAGGGAGCATGGCATCAGGTGATGGCTTGCCAAGTGCAGGCACCATTTTTAAAGGACTGCCAGCCCTGCATTGAACTTTACATTCTGAAGACCTGGGAGGGGAGGAGGTGATCACAGAAACTGAAGAGATGGCTGAGAGGAGACCCTGGTTGGCCAAACATTTCCCTGATGCCTCCCTCCAGGTGCTTTTGCAGCATGCAAGGGAGAGGAAGGATATATTGTTCCCAAGATACAGGAGATGAGACCTGGGAGCCAAACCAAGCAGCCCTGGCTCCAGACCACAGAGGAGGTCAGCAGCCCTGGGGTGACATTGTGCACATGGATTCTGTGCCGCAAGTGGCTAAACAAACTCATCTGGGCTGCGAAAATTAGTGCCTTTTAATGTCTTCATCCTCTTGGGCCTTGCATCTGGCAAAGCAGGAGGGTGCATTGGGAGGAGAGGGATCAACCCTCCCTGACGTGGGTAAAGGGTCAGGGGATGCGAACTGACTGACAGCGGCATGGTGAGGTGGCCCTGAAAGGAAGCCCCTGTCATAGCGAGATCTCGCGAGGTCCCTAGAAAGAGGACACATTCAGAAGGCATCTTTCTGCCCCCATCAGTGGCAGCTGGACTGCCAGCAGCCTTTGTGTTGGGATTAATGTCGCTGGGGGACCAACATCGCCCTTCCCTCTGTCTGCAGGAGAAGATAGCACACAATTGGAGAGAGTGGGCCAAGACTAGTTGTGGGCTGCCTAATCTGCACGTTTTAACACTAATGGAGGAGGGGGCCATGAATCTGGCTGGTCCGCACAACAGCTGAAGCATAGTGGACGGAGAGGCAGAGGCACCTTCCCAAGACAGTAAGGTCGCCATGGGGCACAGTGCTCCATCTGCAGTGACGCAGACGTGCTGCTCATCAGGCATCTGGTGCCCACAGAGATCTGCATCATAGTGGGGTGTGCTATAGAGGGAAGGGAGGCACTTGACAATTACATGTCTCTGTTCTCTCATGCAGCTCAAACGGTAACAAATCAGAGAGCCTCCGAATTTGCAGGTGAGACTGCCACCTGTGAGGGGGAGGAAGGAGCATCAGAGGGTCCATGGGCACTTCATACTCCTGCACCCTCCACCAGCTCAGATAATTGCCCCTCAGTGTTTTTGTGCTCAGGTTTTGATCTGGGCACACAATCTGGTGAGCACAACATATATGTGCCCAAGCAGCTGACGGAGGCTGTGACAGCCCAGGCCTCAGACAGTCAGAGGACTATGGGAGACCAAGCCCATGCTAATCCTCAGGCTCATAACATGACTCTGATATCACCAGCACCATGGGAAATGTTGCAGCTTCAGCTTGAGGTCCGGCAACATCGGGCAGAGATGCCAGAGGCAATGGAGGAGTCCATCCAGGCCTTGAGCTCAAAATTGTCTCTGACTGTTGCATGAGTGGCATCCTCCATTGAGAGATTGGCAGCTCTCATTGAGAGCCACATCCAGCAAAGCACTCAGTGTTTGCAGGACATTTGTACAGACCTACATACCCTCATCTTGACCATGCATGCAAGGCAGCAGTGGCAAGGTGAGAGGGGGACAGAGGACCTCAAATTACCACCAGGTCCTCTGCAGTCTCAGGTTTGCAGGGAGGCAGATGTCTGCCTTGCTAGGGAAGAAGAGTAGCTGCCTCCTTCAACTGCAGTCTCCTCTCAGGGCGCTCCTGGTGCAGGCAGCTGCTCCTCTGCCTCTCTGCCAGTGTCACCAGATCCCCCTTTATCCCTGCTGACAGAGGTGTTACTGCTTCTGTGCAGGAGTCCCTCAGCATGCCAGGGCCCTTAGGTCTAAGGGATCCAGAGGACAACCGTCATGGTCATACCTAACCTAGGGGCAGCAAAATCAGCAACCAGCCTCCACTTCAGCTGACTGCATGGCGAGCACCGCGTAGGAGTTTACAAAAGAGAATTAAGATGTGCACATAGACTCGTGGTTATCACGGGTGAGCGTATCGTTCACATGCAAAGGGCAGCCTCTGTTGTGAATGTTAATAAATTGTTTCTGTTAAGCATAGATCCCTCCCTTTCTCTTCAGTCAAGCCTTTGGCCCTTCGCTGCATCCTAGCCTCTATGAAGCCTTGCCAGATCTGCGCTGCATGAATGTTCAATAAGTCACTGCATCCTTAAGGAAGGAAGTGATAACATGGCTGCATAATGGCTGGTGTTTATTTGTCATGGTACAAGTGGCAGGAAGGATCAAAGGAAACGAGAATGTATTGTTATCATGAGCCTCCCTTGCACATATCTCATGGCCACTTTCTTGTTGCCGCTGGAGTCCTTTAATTGGCCAGACTTTCCCATCTTCCCCCTCCGCATCCTTATCATCTGAGGAAGCAGTCCGTTACTCACTTTCCTCGTTGCTCATCAGCTCCCCCCTCTGCAGGGTCTGGTTGTGCAGTGCACAGCAGACCATGACAATACGTGAGACCCTCCTCGGAGCATACTGAAGAGCTCCACCGGACCAACCTAGGCACCTGAATCTCATCTTCAGCATGCCAATGGCCTGCTCAATGGTAGCTTGCCTTGTCCCATGACAGACATTGCATCTTTTGACTGCATCTGTGTGTGGACTCCTCACAGGTGTGAATAGCCATGTCCTCAGTGGGTAGCCCTTATCTCCAAGGATCCATCCCCGAAGGAGAGAGGGAGGCCAAAACATTTCTGGTATCTGGGACTGCCTCAAAATGTAGGCATCATGACAGTTCCAAGGAAGCATGTGCACAGACCTGCAGGATCCACTTACAGTGGTCACAGACCAGTTGTACATTGAGAGATTGGAAGCCCTTCCTGTTGATGAAGACTGTTAGCTGGTGCTCAGGCCACATGCATGTAGTCGATGACACCCTGCATCTGGGAGAATCCAACAATGGCCCCGAACCTGATAGTCCTCGCTGCTTGAGAGTTGGGATCCATGTGGAATGCACATAGTCTCGGGCCCTCCTAATAAGAGCATTGGTGACTTCTTTGATGCACTGATGGGAAAGCTGACTGTGAGTTTCCACATATGTTCTCTGTGAATCCCTGGAATGATCCAGTGGTGTAGAAATTCAGCGCCACAGTGATCACTAACATTGGATTTCCACCAAGTCCTCTGGGGATTAGCTTGTCCTGCATCACGGCACACGGATCTGTGATGGTCCTCCTGGAGAGGCAGATTCTTCATTAGCACTGATATAGGTAGGTGAGCCTCGACCTGTAGATGCTCTCTGGGGGATACCTTTATTTGCATAGGGCAGCTCCCTCTCTCTCTTCTCTGCGCACATCTCCACCATCTGGAGGTTCCTGCTGACCCTCCTGTGGCCTCATAGGTCATTGTGGTGCCCGCTGCAGGGTGCCTGGCCCTCCCGCCTCCTTTGTTGCACCTCTTCCTCAATGGGGTCCCCGAAGCCTGGGTGGATGAGGCCCATGAATGGAGGCCTCTCCTTGAAAGGCAGTCCTTCCCCAACAGTGGACCCTCTTGTTGCCCCCACTTGTGAACCTTGCCCAGGTGTCACTTGCCCATTGGCCCCTTGTAATGGCCCCACCCCAGCATATCAACCAACCTTCCCCTCACTCCTAATGCAATGTGTGCCCTCCCTTTGTAACCCTGCCTTGCCCTTGATGGTTGCCCTCCGAACGGCCTTCCATTGCAGTCAGTCATGCTCTCCCGCCTCCAGGTCATTTCCTTGAAGGAAGCAAGCCTCTGCAGCACCGTGAGACCCATGCGCCCTTTATATAAAATTCAGTTCAGACAATAAAATCACTTTCAACAGTATCTTAATTACCTGCCTGCCACATCGCCATCGGACCTTCTCCCTCCATCTTTACTGCCATGGACAAAATTGGGTTAGCGAAGACATGATGTCAGACTTCCTGTCTAATGTGTGCCGTCAAGATTTTATGTCTCCCCATGCCTCATTTCCCATCCATTTCGTTCCCTAAAATTCAGCCCATTAATTCTGTTTCTGTCCCCACAGATGCTTTCAGACCTGCTGAGTGTTTCCAGCATTTTCTATTTTTATTTCAGATTTCTGGCATCTGCTGTAATTTTTTTTAATAAATGAAGTTATTTCTTATTTTCAACTATTGGTCACATCATCAAATAGTTCTTTTTCATTAATACTAGAACTGCTAATTATTGAAGCATAAGAAAGTTAAACTGCTAAATCCTAGATGATTTTCTTTTCCTGATATTCACAATGGTGGCATCTAAGAAATAAGAAAAACAGGTACATAGATATATAGAAAATAATGTATGCAGAGTGAGGGGTACATGTCGGTACAGTAATGTGTCATAAATAGGTGAGAGGCAGACCAATTACAATTACATAACATTTCCAAAATAAATCCTTTCAGAGCATGTTACCTCAGTGTTGACTTTTGATGATGGTGTATTTTTACATGCTCCAGTTCCTAATAAGAGTAGTGTTCTGACCAGGTGAGGAAGGGGTCTCAGGCTCCCCTTTCACTCCTTCTCTGGTTTGACCGTAACAGGGTTTATCTTTTCAACACAGTGGTTTAACTTACGAACTCAGTGAGCACTTGCTCCCGTTACTCTAATTACAATTGAAAATGAACCAATCAGACATGTTTTCTTGAGTTTAAACAAGAAAGATGTAAGTTTATTAACCTTATTAAGCTAAACTGGTTAAAATTACTAAAATACGCAATGCATCCATGCTCACATTCATATGAGAGGCGCACACACACACACACACACACACACAAATAGACACAGAGGGGAAAAAGAGAGTTGGGAGGTTGAAGTAAAGTCCATAATAAATGGAATTCAACTACTGAGTTTCAATGTCCTTAGTGGAAGTTAAAGTCTTGAAGTCCTCGCTGGGGGCCACGTGTACAATTCGGGTTTGCTTCTCTGGTTCCGGAAGGCCGAAGAGAAGCTTTATCCATCCTCTTGGTTGTTGCCTGTGAGGGTTTGTAGATTTGAGGTTTAGCTGCAGCCAAGGTTCCCCTGGGACTTTGCTGGAGAGGGAGACAGGAGAGAGAGAGATGTTTTCTTCTTGTTCAGTTACTGTCTTTCTTTTTACTCTGAGGCATAGTTCACAAACTCAGTGTTACACCTGCAGGTATGTCTTGTGATCACCTGTGTTTGAACACAGAGGTTTCTAGAAAGTTGTTTGAAATTCAAAGTTCTTCTCTCAAGTTGTGCAAACATAATTGGTAGAGGGGGTTTGGCTCTTTCAAAGTAAATGGGTGTCGAGGCTTTTGACGACCACTATTGACAAAACCCATTCTAGGTAATTGAATCAGAATGCACCCCTTTAGTTCTAGCTAGACTGGGTAATTACCTCTGTCTTCTAGCCAGCCTTTGGCTTTTTTTAAAAATTCATTTGAGGGATGTGGGCATTGCTGTTTATTGCCCATCCCTAATTGCTCTGAGGAGGTGGTGGTGAACTGCCTTCTTGAACCGCAGCAGTCCTTGTGGGTTAGGTACACCTACAGTGCTGTTAGGAAGGGAGTTCCAGGATTTTGACCCAGCGACAGTGAAGGAACAGTGATATAGTTCCAAGTCAGGATGGTATCTGGCTTGGAGGGGAACTTGCACGTGGTGGTGTTCTCATGCATCTGCTGCCCTTGTCCTTCTAGGTGGTAGAGGTCACGGATTTGGAAGGTGCTGTCGAAGGACCCTTGGTCTGTTGCTGCAGTGCCTCTTGTAGATGGTACATAGTTGCCATGTGTAACAGTGATGCAGGGAGTGAATGTTGCGGGTTGTGGATGGGGTGCCAATCAAGCCGGGTGCTTTGCCCCGGATGGTGTTGAGCTTCTTAAGTGTTGTTGGAGCTGCACCCATCCAGGCAAGTGGAGAGTATTCCCTCACGCTCCTGACTTATGCCCTGTAGATGTTAGATAGGCTTTGGGGAGTCAGGAGGTGAGTTACTCGCTGCAGGATTCTGAGCCTCTGACTTGCTCTTATAGCCACAGTATTTATATGGCTACTCCAGTTCAGTTTCTGGTCAATGGTAACCACCCAGAATGTTGATATTCAGGGATTCAGCGATGGTAATGCTGTTGAATGTCAAGGGGAGATGGTTAGATTCTCTCTTGTTGGAGATGGTCATTGCCTGGCACTTGTGTGGTGCGAATGTTACTTGCCACTTATCAGCCCAAGCCTGGATACTACCCTGAGGAACTCCTGCAGTGATGTCCTGGAGCTCAGATGAGTGACCTTCAACAACCACAATCATCTTCCTTTGAGCTAGGTATGACTCCAACCAGTGGGGAGTTTTCCCCTGATTCCCATTGACTCCAGTTTTTCTAGGGCTCCTTGATGCCACACTCAGTCAAATGTTGCCTCAATGTCAATGGCAGGCACTCTCACTTCACCTCTTGAGTTCAGCTCTTTTTTGCCGTGTTTGAACCAAGGCTGTAATGAGGTGAGCGGCCCTGGCGGAATCCGAACTGAGCATCAGTGAGCAGGTTATTGCTTAGCAAGTGCCACTTGATAGCACTGTCAATGACACCTTCCATCATTTTACTGATGATTGAGAGTAGATTGATGGGGCAGTAATTGGCCAGGTTGGACTTGTCCTGCTTTTTGTGTACAATATATACCTGGCCAATTTTCCACATTGCCGGGTAGATGCCAGTGTTGTAGCTGTACTGGAACAACTTGTCTAGGGGTGCGGCAAGTACTGGAGCACAGGTCTTCAGTACTATTGCCAGAACATTGTCAGGGCCCATAGCCTTTGCAGTATCAAGTGCCTTCAGTCGTTTCTTGATATCACACGAAGTGAGTCAAATTGGCTGAAGTCTGGCATCTGTGATGCTGGGGACTTCAGGAGGGGGCCAAGATAGATCATCAACTCAGCACTTCTGGCTGAAGATTGTTGCAAATGCTTCAGTCTTATCTTTTGCACTGATGGGCTCCCCCATCATTGAGGATGGGGATATTTGTGGATCCACCTCCTACTGTTAGTTGTTTAATTGTGCACCACCATTCACGATGGGATATGGCAGGACGGCAGAGCTTAGATCTGATCCATTGGTTGTGGGATCGCTTAGCTCTGTCTATAGCATGCTGCTTACGCTGTTTGGCACGCAAGTAGTCCTGGGTTGTAGCTTCACCAGGTTGACACCTCATTTTGAGGTATGCCTGGTGCTGCTTCTGGCATGCCCTCCTGCATTCTTCATTGAACCAGGATTGATCCCCCGACTTGATGTTAATGGCAGTGCAGAGGATATGTCAGGCCATGAGGTTACATATTGTGGCTGAGTACAATTCTGCTGCTACTGATGGCCCAGAACAGCTCACGGATGCCCAGTTTTGCATTGCTAGATCTGTTCGAAATCTATTCCATTTAGCACGGTGGTGGTGCCACACAACATGATGGCTGGCATCCTCAACGTGAAGACAGGACTTTGTCTCTACAAGGGCTGTGCTGTGGTCACTCCTACCAATACTATCATGGATAGATGCATCTGCGCAAGGCAGATTGGTGAGGACGAGGTCAAGTATATTTTTCCCTCTGGTTGGTTCTCTCACCACCTCCTGCAGACTCAGTCTAGCAGCTATGTCCTTTAGGACTTGACCAGTAGTAGTGCTACCGACCCCATTCTTGGTGATGGACATTGAAGTCCCCCACCCAGAGTACATTCTGTACCCTTGCCACCCCAAGTGGTGTTCAACATGGAGGAGTACTGATTTATCAGCTGCGGGGAATGGGCTAGCATGTTGCGGTAGGTGGTAATCAGCAGGAGGTTTCCTTGCCCATGTTTGGCGTGATGCTATGAGACTTCATGGGATCCGGAGTTGATGTTGAGGACTCCCAGGGCAACTCCCTCCCAACTGTATACCACTGTGCCGCCACCTCTGCTGGGTCTGTCCTGCTGGTGGGACAGGACATGCTCGGGGATGGTGATGGCAGTGTATGGAACATTGTCTGTAAGGTATGATTCAGTGAGAATGACTAAGTCAGGCTGTTGCTTGAGTAGTCTGTGGGACAGCTCTCCCAACTTTGGCATAAGCCATCAGATGTTAGTAAGGAGGACTTTGCAGGGTCGAGAGGGCTGCATTTCCCGTTGTCGTTTCCAGTGCTTAGGTCGATGCCAGACGGCCCGTCCGGTTTCATTCCTTATTGACTTTGTAGCGGTTAGATACAACTGACTGGCTTTCTCGGCCATTTCATAGGGCATTAAGAGTTAACCATATTGCTGTGGGTCTGGAGTCACATGTAGGCCAGACCAGGTAAGGACAGAAGATTTCCTTCCCTAAAGGACATTAGTGAACCAGACAGGTTTTTACAACAATCAACAATAGTTTCATGGCCATTATTAGACTAGCTTTTTAATTTGCAAATTGCGTGTGGCCATCTTTAGCTGTTGTGTTCCATTTTTTAAAAGTTATTTATAATGTCCAGCAAAAAGTCTCAAGCAGAGTTCCATATGACAAAATTAATATTTTCTATTTTGGCATATGGCATTTCTGTCACAGTAGGAAGAGGCTTGGATAGAATGTAAACACTGGCCTAGACCAACTGAGCTGAATAGCCTGTACCTGTGCCATTGATTGTGTTCAACTATTCAAAATACATTTTATGTTTTACAGATATTATTTTAGCATTCAAGTTTCCATCAGACATATAATCTTTCATAACTTAAAATGTTGATTAAGCCTCATATCATTCATTTAACGTGCAACCTTTTTCACATTATCTCGCCTTACCTATATTGCCTCCAAGCTGCATTGATTTGTTACTTACAAATTGCCTTGCTAAATATAGTTTTTAAAGCTCCACTGATCTTTGATATATGATTGCAATTTAGCAATTATTCCCATAGTAAGAACAAATTTAATGAGCCAAACCATGCTCATTTAAATCCTGTACCATAATAGAGAATTGTTTCTGTATTTTATTCCATGGTTACCATGGAAACACAACTTTACTTCAGACACACTTTGTAATTAATTTCTACCTATTTTTCTCATCTCAAGTTAGCCACCACATTCATACGGCCTGCCTTGATACAAAGGGTTGGTGGTCCAGCATCCAAATAGCTCCATATATATTATTATCAAAGTCTACCAAATCTTTCACATTCAGTAGGAGTCTCATGTGTAAAATTGTAAACTTAAGTGCTCTCACCTGGGAATCAATATCTCCATTTTCAGAAATTTCCACAGGGAGAAGTGGTACAAGAAAGAACCTATCCATTATAAAGTCTACTTGGTATTGTGGGAACATTTTAATTATGAGCAGAAATTAATAGGGTGTGTGAATAGGCAGGTATTGGATGTGCTTTCTTAACCACCTACGATATGTAGGGACCATTGACAGCAAATACTGAGCCCCTTTCCAGATATAACAAAAACCTAATGACTATCATTTATACATGATGGACAAGTGTAAAGTACTGCACATAGAAACAATTAGTATGCAACACAGAGGGCTAGATATTGGGTAACCTCCCCACCCCATTCAGATTGAGGTGGGTAACATACAAACTTGGTGTGCCCTCTTCATCTGAATGATTGTGGTGTTGTTCTGAGTGGCTTCCACAATGCTGAATTTTTTTTAATTCGCTCATGGAATGTAAGAGTCGCTGGCAAGCCCTGCGTTTGTTTCTCAGCCCTAATTGCCCTTGACAAGGTGGTGATGAGCCATCTTCTTCACCTTCTTGAATCACTGCAGTCCATCTGGTGTAGCTACACCCACAGGGAGGGAGTTCCAGGATTTTGACTCAGTGACAGTGAAGGAACGGCGATATAGTTACTGGTCAGGATGATGTGTGACTTGGAGGAGAACTTGCAATGGTGGAGTTCTCATGCTTCTGTGGTCCTTGTCCTTCCAGCTGGTAGAGGCCACAGGTTTGGAAGGTGCTGTTGAAGGAGCCTTGGTGAGTTGCTGCAGTGCATCTTGTAGATAGTACACACTGCCACCACTGTGCGCCAGTGGCAGAGCGAGTGAATATGGTTGTGGATGGGGTGCCAATTAAGTGGGCTGCTTTGTCCTGGGTGGTGTTGAGCTTCTTGAGTATATGGCTGGTCTAGCTAAGTGTCTGGTCAATGATAACCCCCAGGATGTTGATGATGGGGGATTCAGCAATGGTAATGCCTGTGAATATCCAGAGGAGATGGTTAGGTTATCTTTTGTTGGAGATGGTCATTGCCCGACGCATGTGTGGCCCAAATGTTACTTGCCACTTATCAGCTGAAGCCTGAATGTTGTCCGGGTCTTGCTGCATGCAAACACAAACTGCTTCAGTATCTGAGGAGTTGTGAATTGTACTGAACACTGTGCAATCATCAGGGAACATCACCACTTCTGACCCTATGTTGGAGGAAAGGTCATTGATGAAGCACATGAACATGTTTGGGCCTACGACACTACCCTGAGTCTCATAGGATTAGCAAGCTGCTGATGGTGTGACCATAGACCTCTTGCTCCCAATCCCACCCCCTTTCCTCATACCAACCTTCCCTTTCTGATTTCCTGCTTTCAAACACCCAAGAACTGTCACCTGCCCAGGCACAGAAGCCCCAAGAGTCGGAGAGGGAGCAACAGTAAAGCACTAATGAAGAGGCCCCATCACTTGGTCTGACACTCATAGACATCAGTCCAGATATTGGCACTGCATGCACTTTGGAGGTTAGTATAGAGTTGGGTCAATATGTGGTGAGTAACCTGGGCACGAGTGTACAGCAAACATGCCAGGGGTAAAGGGTGGTTCATTTGCCAGCTGACCAAAGTGCAAGGCCACAGATGACTGCAGCTGCAGAGGACTCAGATGAGGACCTTGATGGAATGGTGTACAGGAGAGCACTCATAAGCATGCACACTGAGATGCTGGGTGCATTGGCTAGCCTGCCAGACCACCTCCTGTCACTGTCAAGTTGCATGGAAGAGATGGAAGAGTCCAGCTCTAAGTTGGCAGAACACATGGTGCAGAGATTGACCACCCACCCCCATCCCCACCCCCCACAGCCTCTGCTCCATCTCCCTGTCATGCTGCAGACCCAGAGGCACTGCCACTGCTGCCACCATACTTGTTGCACTCTGTGGGCAGGTCACTTACTTCTCTGTCACCCCATCCACCCCCGTGAGGATGCAGCAACATTCTCTCGCAAATCCAGGAACTTACCAAAACACATCCAAAACCAGTCCACAGTACTTTCAGACACTTTGCAATAGAAAAAGTTCTAAAAAGTTAAATTACCTATAATTCGTGTGCCTGGCCCTTTAAATAACATTAATACAGGGCCCATATTGCAGCTTTATGCTTATTGTTTGCAGACCGAACAACAAAAACACTCTGCACATGGATTGCCCAAATTTTGAATCAGCTGATGTATGATGTCAGGATAGCGTCGATTAAACACTTTCCAGTGCACACAGGGCAATCACCTGTGTGTGCCCTTCTCCTCCAGCAATGCTGCACAGGCCACACAGAAAGCAAGCAGTGGCATATCTGCCCTAGGAAAATGGCACTGGGCTGGTGACTTGATAGAGATCTATGGATCGTAGTGGACTCACATCTCAAATTAATTTACCTCTGCAGAGGCACAATCAACAAAGCCAATAGATTGCCGGTCTATATAGCTACATAGCGATATATTATAATCTGTATTACAGTAGATTAGAAGTCAGAAGTAGTAATATACAAGCAGTGCAGTTCTCTGTTGAAATCTTAAATACTAAGACAAAACAAAGACTTTCTTGCACTACAGGTAGTTTAGATAACAGTCATAAGGCTGATCCCCAAGGACTCCTCTACTAAGATAACATATTAAGAACTAGTAAAATATCTTTATTATATTTTTACTATTATTATAAATATTATTAAATCATTCCTCATGCAAAAGTGGAAGCAGTAGAAAGGTTGGCTTATATTCTGTAAGTATATTGAACAGAAGATTATCCAGCAATCTGGTTACTGAGATATACACTGGAACATTGACCCATCGTCCTTAATAGTCATTTTGTAGCCCTGATAGGAAAGAAGGATCAGTGACAGACTCAATGGGTACATTCTATCACTCCACTATTGTAAATTAGTTGGAAGAGACGCAGAAACCCTAGAAAAACGGCTTTCAAACTGTTGATGCTGTTTTCCTGGAGTTTCCACTGTTCTCCTGTTGAAGTTACAGCCGGCGAGCAGAGGAACACTGCACAATTCACCCCCTCTGTATTTAGGCAACTGAGCTCCCAACCACCAGCAGTTCCATAGAGCCATGGAAAAATTATGGCACAGAAGGAGGCCATTCAGTCCATCCTGTCCGTGCCTGCCGAAAAAAAAAAACTAGCTGCCCACTCTAATCCACCTTCCAGCACCTGGTCCATAGCCTTGCAGGTTACAGCACTTCAGGTGCATGTTCCAGATAATCCTCAAGGCAAAGAAGTAGAGAAAAATAGAAAACTGGGGAGAAAAAGAGGGGAAAGGACAAGGAAAAAGGAGAGGAAAAAGCAATATATTAGACTTTTCTGCACGGCAATGTAAGCAGCAATGTACAGCTTACTACAATCATTGTAAAGTTGGAGAAGACAGAGCATACTTGTGTACAGACATGAGGCAACGCTCACTGACCTCCTTTCATCAATGCCTTTCTTCTCATAATCTCCAGGAGATGCCTCTCAGTCATATTTATGATGAGTGACTTAGAGCAACTATATTAGTGATTATAGGACAATAAACCTGCAGCTAAACAGAAAAATGTTTCAGATCGAGCCTGTTGCTTTTAACCCATTTTTTTTTGCCACAAGTGGATAATTCAGGTTTATGGCTTGAAATTGGAAATCTCACACCTAGGGCTGGATTTTCCCTCCGGGATTGGGAAACAGAGGTGAGGACTTTTCTGGGTCCTGAAAACGCTGCAGAGGGGTGGGGGGAAGCAGTCATTCTTTGGGATTCTCATAGATGCGCCCCCTTAATTGGCATGGAGACAGGTTCTCTATCCAATTAAGGGCAGTGGGCAGGTTCTCAAAGCTGGAGGGCCAATCAGAGGCCTTCAGCTTGAGAGGAGCAGCAGGCCGTGACGGCAGGTAAGTAACAAAGAGAACACATTAACATGGAGTGCCCTCTCACAAATGTATTTGAAACTTTAAATAAAAAATAGTTCTTGCAGACAGGCCACCACTGTGTTGGTGTGGTGGGGAAATCACTCTACAGGGCAGTCTATAGCTGCTCTCACACCCAGGCAGGTAGAGAGGACCTCGAGACCTGCCTAGAGCCTTGGCTCCCCAGCCTGTGACTGAGTACCTGTCTCCAAGCACCCTAAACTGTATACCACTGGCTTGGGAAAACTGGAGGTCGATTGGAAAATTCTAGTCAGCCTTCTTTAATTGAAGTTAACAAGACTCTTAATGAGCCTAATTGACTATCTGTAATTGGGGCCAGGTAGTCCTGCCAGCCCTGAACTCGCTTCCCTAAAAATGGCCGGCACGGGGAATGGTGATGGCAAACTGGCACGCTGGCCGGTGCCTGTATTTTAGGGCCCTGTCTGCTTCCATTCCCGCCCCAACAGGGCCTGAAAATTCAGCCCCTAGTATTTGCTAAGTGTTGACAGACCAGCATTCATGCCATCTCTCTCCTTTATGTTACCTGGAAGTGTACAGTAAGGAATCCTTCTTCAGTCAATTCTTTGTCTTCCTCAGTTCTCTGCCTTCCGGAATCAGTTTGGCTGAAACTGGTGAAATTATGTCCGAGTATAAGCCTGACATTAAAACTTGTCTATTATAGCTAAGAGTCCAATGCCCTAGAATTAACAAAACTTTTCAAAGCACAGCAAAAAATAAAGTAATACAGGTTTCCAATAATAATAGGAAAATGATGAAATCCTGTTGTAATTCCATTAATTCCATTCTCAGATGATGATTCCCCTGTAACAAAAGAGTGGGAGAGAGAAAGATGACAATGTACTGAGTGCCTTCCTTCACAGTTCACAGTTCAAATATACTTGCTGGGAAAATAAACAAGAGGAGCACTGATAGCAGTTAAGGAGATAGCAATGGATTTGACTTTGCAACACTCCAAATACTGATGAAGGTCACCAACAGTATGTAAAAATGGATGAAAATCCTCATCCAAATAAATACACTAGTTTATCAGACAATTGCCATCATGTTACGTTCATTTTATATATAGATGTTTTACTCTTTAATTCAACATTATTCACATATTATGCATATTCCATATACATAAAAAAATGACAATTTTAACTGTTACAGGGAAAAGTAATTTTCATATATTTTCCAAAACTTTAGAAAAATGTGATGAATTCAATGTGGTGCCAAGAATTTCTTTGGGTATTATGTTTTATGACACCATGGAGTTAATTTTAAACCCCAAGAATGCATGGGTTTGGGTCGCGTGAGGAGTTAAACTGAAAAAAAATTCAAACCCAACCCCAACCCGCCTCCCACTAACCACTTCCAATTTTAACGGAAATGGGCTGAGGTGCAAGCAATCAATCTGTCCTCAGGAGATGGGTCGATTGGCAAATGCTAATAAGGAGGTTCCTCATCTCCATTTTTACAGCTTTATTGTTTTTAACCCATTTCGGTCGAATTTTGATGATATCCGCACAATTTTCAATCTTTTTGATCTCTCTCCACCATGATCTGATCCCATGGTCTCATGCCATCTCCTTACACTTACCCCTCCCGCAATCTCTACCACCACCCCTCCCCCCACAAACAGGAGACTACTTGACCATGAACCCACACCACAACCATGAGACAATCCTGAAGACACACTCCACCAGGGATCTCTCCCTACCTGACCAAAAGTGAACTCTCTCCCCTTCCTCTCTGGTCCTCAGCTGTGGCCTTGTGCCACAGGCTTTCCTGCCCAACAGTCAGCCAATGGGAAACCGGGAGAAAATGTTTTTAAAGTCATCCAGCAATTAATGGCTGCAGGATGTTCGGGCAACCCATACTTCCAGATTTTCCATCCAGCACTCTTCCCTTCCCACCAACCCGCTACACCTGCCTCGCCCCCACCATCCAAGCATGTCTCCCTGTAAATATCGGGGTCGATGTATATGTTTATAAAGATTTTGGAGCTGTTTTTAAAGCCCAAGGATGGGTGAATTGAGGGATGGTGGGAAGGTAAAACTTTTAATATTCTCAAACCTGCCCACTTCATGTTTTAACAAAGGCAAGTCAGGTAGGCCACCAACCTGCTCTCAGGACGCAAGTTGGACACCAAACTCTTTTAAGGAGCCTCTGCTGCTCCATTATAATCCCTAGTTTTATTTTTAATGCATGGAAGCTGGGATTCCAGGGCCTTGGGAATTGTGACAGGTAAAGTGAGGTGAGAAGGGGCGGACACGCAAGTGCCTTTATTTCACTGCTTGGGGCCAGAAAGAGCAGGAATGTTTTCCCTCAAGTGGAAATGCCATGAGTGAAACTGTTGTGTATCCCGATCCTCCTGTAATGAATCAATGCTAAAAGTTCCTGGAAAATTGATTTGAATAAGCCACAGTGAGAATCATGACAAATTAGAAGCGATGCAGTCAATAGATATCTCCACATCAAAGGAAATTTTATCTGAATATATAGCTAATTGTCTCGTTGACATTTCCTAGTTTTAATTGAGGCACTCACTATAACAAGGCTTTAAATATTTTACCCATCTGCTTCTCATTGCCCTGGTATTAGATACTGTATTTCGAACATCAAATTGCTTCACAGCAATGCTACCATTAACCAAATGAATCTAATGCTATTTTATTAATGTTAAGACGTTTTACTAAGCATTTCTGAATTATACAGAGCTTTCAATGTCTGGAATTAGTTTTTCATGTAAAACAATGCAGTGTTCAGTAACTGCTGTTAGAGCAAAACTTATCTGTATGAGTTGAATCTTTTTGGACGTATCCTGTTGTGATTCTTATTAAACTCAGTGGTTTCTGTATTACCAGATCAAAGTGACTGAAGGGCAAAAGCAAATTCATTCTCCAGCCTCATCATAGTAATTTAACTGAGCTGTGGGCACTGATCAGGCACTCCATAGCCGCTCATGTGTCGGAGCCTTACCAACTTTGTCTGCACAGGGGTACACAGGTAAGTCTGTGAAGGACAGGGGACAAGGGTAGAGCCATTGTTCTACAGATCCAGGAGGAGCACTTCTGCTTCTCCAACTCTACAATAAATCATTTTTCATGTTTTCAAGGACAGCTGTGCAGACTGTTCAAGACCAGAAAATGATGCGCTGATTTTAAGATCTCGTCCCCCCCTGCACACCAAAGAGCTGCCGCAATCTCCCGCATGGCGGCGCATTTAAATGGCTGGGGCAGCCCGCCCTTCCAATCATGTGGAGGGGTCGGGCTGCCTGTCTCCGGAAATGACGTCAGCTGCCTGTGTGCACCATTTTTTAAAGGGCAGACAGCCCTGCCAGCATATTTAAATTTTTAAAGAAGTAACCCCCCAAACATAATCAATAAATTTATAATGCCCCTGTCTCACCCCCCCAATAACACTTAGAGTAACTATTTTCCCTTACCCCCAAAAAACAAACACATACCTTTTACATCTGACCTCTCCCCCAAACTGCGCAAAGCTTAAATGTCAACCCTTCCCACTATCCCCGACACCCATTACGTTTATTTGAACCCGATCCCCCTCCCCAGCCCACCGCCACTAACAATCTTACCTCCTCCCCCCTCCCTACCAGTGTGACGGCATGTTTCTCTGGATGGGAACTTGAAGGCGTGGTAGTGCTGGCCGCTGCGCCGAAGATCGCGGTGGGCCCTTAAGATCGCGGGTAAGTCTATTTAAATGTAATTATTTTACTGAGTTGAATATTTAATTGAGATCCCATCGCCCAGTGGCAAGGAGCCGCCACGGAGCCTCGCCACTACCGGGAAGATCGGGCTGGGCCCTGATGGCATCGAGGTCCGTGGCTGGCCTCATCCTGGGCCATTTTCAAAACATCCCCACCCACACCATGGAACCCGACGCCTGGGTGTAAACAAAATCCAGCCCTACAAGTGTAAACAAATTTAGCAATCTGGCCGGAACAAGTACAAGAGCCTCACTCAAAATTGAACTGAGGCCTGTGCCTGGCTGCCTAAACAATGGGTCTGACCAATTTTGCAGTGATCTGAATGCCTGTGCAGATCAACTGTGGACCTCTGCTCTGCTAAATTGGTTATTGATATACCCATTTTAGGCCCATAAAAATTTAAACCTCAGTATTTTTAAGCACTAAAATTCTAGGAATTCATTTTTTCAAAAATATGGTGCAGTGCACTTTTCTTTAGAAAGTATTACCTAATTTATTTTTGGAATAAATTAACAAATGCATTAAATACTGGCTATGTTTTTTTTTTAAATTCTGTTTGTATTTGGTGTTTAAGATTATGGCCCAGAAATACATGTTGTCAGCTTTAGTTTATTATATATACAAAAAAAAACCTTTCTCTGCACCATTTCTTATAGTGTTAGCTCCTTGCCTGCGCGAGAAGGCACATTTTAGAGACTAGTTCAGCTGCAAATATTTTTTCATACCTTTGGGCAATACTTTCACCAAATGCACTAGATGAATGTTATTGAATTTTTATTTATGTTTGCTCAGTAAGTACAGCATTGAGTCCCAGCCTCTTCTCGTCTCTGAAGTAAGCACTCAACAGCTGTTCTTGGACATCTGATTTGGCACTGACTGTGGAAAAATTGGAAAAAGTTCATGTTTGCTAATCCACAAAATGTCCTTATGTCCCTGTAGCATGTGTGAAATAGTACAGCGGTGGATACAAATGATAGTGTACACTGACTGGTGTGGCACGCCCAAAGATTTCATTAACTCCACTAAATGTCAATCATGTGAATGTGATAATAACAAGGGTTCATTATACTTCAGCAGACACACTGCAGGCAAACATTTCAGTGACAATGCATAACCGATATATGCAAATACATTGAATATCATATTAGTACACTGTCAGATAAATATCTGTCAATCAGTTATTAAAATAGAAAAAGGTAAGAAATTTTAGTACGTTGTTTGACATCTAGAAGAAATAGAAAGATAACCAAAAAGTCCAATATAGCAGCACATCAGTTGGTAGCTGGTAATAAAGCCCAGAAAAGTGATCAGAGCATGACTTTGACTATCAATCGTTTTGTCTTCCATCAAACTGGTTACAGCCTTCATCATTGTTACTTAAAATTTAGCAAACAGCCACAATCATAAGCAATGTTTGACTAAAAAGCTAATCTCTGGGATGCTACCACCATATGCTACACCAAGCAATGTGGGGCCTGTGTCTATGATCTGCTGATTATATCTCTGTGGGTAGTTGGCAAATTGAGGATGGGCGATTACAGAGAAGAAGAGAATTAAAAACAATAGGACCAATAGTTCTATGATGTAGTTCTCCTTATAGCATGCCTTTTCACATGCTGTATGAAAGTTGAAATAATCCAGCTTTCAAAAAGCATAACTTTTTCTTGTTCTGCTGAAGATTAAGAAAAACACTAAGGTTGGAATTTTATGTTGGGCGGGAGGTCCCACCCACCGGCCAAAAAGTCGGGGGTGAGCCCACAACCACTTGGCCTAGGGAGCCACTGCTGGGATTTCTCGCTCCCTAGGCCCTTAATTGGTTTTGGGCGGGACTTCCACCTCCTTGAGGCAGGAAGTCCCACCTCCAAGAGCTGCCGGCCAATCAGCAGGCCAGCAGCTCTTAGTTCCAGCAGCGCCACTGGGAGCCGTGACCACTGCTGGAACTACACCCAACCAACGCAAGCAAGGTGAAGGATGGCTCCAGAAAGAAGGTATGTTTTTTGGGACCAAGTCGGGGACAATTGGCCTGGCCCCAGAAAGGCAACGGGGGTTGGTTAGGGGGTGGGGAAGAGATGTGCAGTGGGGGCAGTTGGGGCTTTGGGGGTGGCCCTCCGTGGGGCATAGGATGCCCAATCAGGAGGGCCCACCCCTCAGCCTGCAAAAGGCCACCAGGTTTTACCTGGTGGTGTTCTTGGGGCCATTGCTGCCTGCCCGCTGAAGGTAAAATATCCGCGGTGGTGGGAGGAGGCCCTTAAGAGGCTGTTAATTGGCCACTTAAGGGCCTTGCTTGGCCTGGGGCACACAGGCTGTTTCACACTATCGCCGCCCCATGTAAAACTGCAGCAGGGGTGGGAAGGTATTGGGAATGGCCCCTCCCGCCTCGCACTCAATTTTACATCCCACCCGCTACCAGCCCGCTCATTGGAGGGCTGTAAAATTCCAGCCTAAATCCCAATTCAGTCAACATCCCATAGCTAGCCAGGTTATGAATGGAGATCCAGAGACATGTGATAAGTGATAATTGTACCAACAACCTCTTTGGCATTGAAAATGTAAGTTTTCAAGTATGGAGACTCATTCCTTCAGAATGTAATTGTGTTGGAGGTTTTAAAACTTTTTCAGTCTGTCTCTTTTGATCCTATCTTTACTTTCATCTCTTTATTTTGCTTCAGAACATGATTAAATTCTAAATGATACTTCCTGGTTCTGCAGAACTCGTGAGGAGTCTTCAATCTGAGTGGTCCTGCTCACACATGCCACAGAACCCCTGTGGAGGACACTGCAGATCAGTCACCTAATAGCAGCAAAGACATGATTTTTGGGCCCTGCTGAGGTTGGGAATGGAGGCATAAGGGGCCCGAAATGCCATTTAGTCCAAGGTGGGTTTGGGACCAGTGGGGCTACCCGATCCCATGAGGCGGGCAGACAGTTAGGCTCATTAGGAGCCTTATTAAATGCTGTTAAGGGAGTCTGACTGGGATTTTCCAGTTGGCCTTCAGTTTCCCAATGCACCAGGGGACAGTTCAACTGCCTGGAGCTGGGCACCCAGCGGCAGGCCAGGGTGCCAGCACTCCAGGCAGGCCTACAGGCCTTCCCTCCCTGCTTGGGTGCAGGTACAGCCAAAGGAAGCCTGTAGAAGGATTGCAACCACCACTCCCTCCCGCCACACCCCCACAGTGGTAACCTGGCTGTCTTCTCCATTTTTTAACAGATTTTTTGAAGCACCCTCTCAGTTACCTATCATTGCAGCCAGCTAGTCTTCTCAAGCTTGAAGGCCCGTATTTTTCATTCCAGCTTCGAAAACATGCCTGCCACCCTTAATTGGACAGGGAACTTGTCTCTACTGCCAATTAAGGGGGTGATCTGGTCAAAATCTCAGAGTAACTGTTCTCCCTCAGGGGCCGGTTCAGGGCCCAGAAACAGTTCCAGCTCCTATTTCCCACCCCAAAGCAAAAGTTCAGCCCCAAGTCTCTGCTCAAAAGCATATGTAAACTGTGTGGGCAGCTGTGAGTATAGTGAACAGTGAGCGCTGTTCCCTTTCCACTGACTACAAAATCCAAGTCCTATATTTGCACCACAAAATGCTGGATGTTGATTCGATAACAGCGCAGTGATGTCAATGTCATATCTAGGAACTCGTGTACGTCATGTCCCTGGGCAAATCTACTTGACCAATGAAACACAAGGATAGAGAAAGAAACAGAACAATAGATGGAGAAGGAACAGCTGAAGTGGTGTTAAACAAAATCCAGAGACAGAAAAAGGAGTGCACTGAATGAAAGAAAGAGAGTGGAGGCAAAAAAAAAAGAGACAGAAAGGTACTGTAATGAATAATTTAAAAGAACAAGCAGAATAAGAGAACATTTCAACCCAGCTGTGTTTGGGACTTGCTTTATTTATCCTTGAGATGTTAATGAGTAAACAATAGAGAGTAGCTGTGCAAAATGTACAAACATTGACCCATGAAGAATAGAACCAAAGGCCCCATCCATCACGATCAGACGAGTGGAACAACTGTGGTATGCCTGCTTTCATAGGAACATGGGTACTGCAAGACAAGAACTGACCAAGATCCAACTAGTTCATCATTTGCTAACCTGGTTGTCGCCTGATACTATGATAATGGAATAAATACAGGAAATGCTGGAAGTACTCAGCAAGTTTTCTAACAATGACAATGGAGTTGTTGACCAGTTGTACCAATCGATCTCTATCAATGAGTCCCCAACAGATCCAGAAACAGCGTGCAGAAAACCCCAGTGGTGAAGAATTTAGGAAATAGGGCCTGGAGTTTCTGCATGATTTCCACCCAGATAACAAGTTAATCTGGGCAGAACCAAGTTATACAATGTAAAAGATCATGGCATTTTAGGCATGAGTAAGCTTTTACACCCAAGTTTCTGTGACCTTTTAAGGCCATTCAATTGAATCTTCACCTGAACCAGTCCCCACCCACAAAATTGGCCACGTGTCCAGGTCAGAAAGGAGAGTTTCCACCAATTGTGCTTGTTCACGGGTAGCTCATTGCGATTCACTCAGTCTCTCAGCCACTCGTGGCCATATGAAACCAGCATTAATCACCTGACCAGCAGTCAATTGAAACCACAGGCTTGCTCTGCTGTAGCAGAAATCATCAATTACATAGAATTTACAGCACAGAAACAGGTCATTCAGTCTAACCGATTTATGCCAGTGTTTATACTATACACGAGCCTTCTCCCATTTTATTTCATCTCACCCAATCAGCATAACATAGAAATGTTAAAGAATGACTCAGATCCTGACCATTTAAATCAATTACCGTGTACAGTTTTTAAAGTTTGCAGAGAGATAAGTGCTGTTTACTTACCTTGTGGTCTCCAACCTCACTCAAAAGGGGAATTTTGACCTTTTAAACTACCACATCCTAGCACCTTGAGGTCCCATTGGCCCTGTCTCAATCACAAATTAATTACAATTGATTATACTGCTTGATTGTACTGATTCATGGGAGATTTCACATTTGAGGTTTGCGGAAATTTGGGCACAAATTCACCTTGGCCAGATATATACAGTGTCAAATGCATTTTGGAAACTCAAAGCCTATCAGTCCGAAGTCATCTTTCCCCTCTCAAGCATGCTACATTTACCAGGTCATGTCTCATTTGTGAGCTTGTTTGTACATTGCTAGTGCTCCAGGATTTCAATTCTCAGTGTCTTTGCTTTGATTGAAGGCTTATTTATTCAGCATGTTTCAAATCTTTATGACTAATATTGCAGACGATTATTCATAATGAGATAGTTGTGAACATGGGTCACTTGACGTAAACAGGACAGTTGAAGCCTAAACATGGTTGATTGTGCAAGTTATGCCGATGTTCCAGCCACTGCCATCCTCAATGGAGGCCTTCTGCTGGGTGGCCAGAGTGCTCGCTTGGAGCTTTTAATAAGAAAATGAGGGTCCTCTGAAATACACAGGCCCTGATTGAAATTTTGATGGACAACTGGGTGGAGTGTGTGCCCTGCAGGTTTTAGCCCAGGATTACTGAACAGTACAGCAGAAGGGGCACCAAAAAGGCAACTTAAAAATTAACCCTCCCAGCTGGCATCTTATGCTGCTGTTTGTGGCGTTTTCTGCTAGCGGCTCCTTCAAATGGACTTTCCAAGTGTCATAGTCCTGCTTCTCTTGCCTGCCCCACCTCATAACACTACAACCATTGGTAGAGTCAGTGGTCACTGTTGCAGGTGAGCATATTCTCAGCACTTACACCGACTTCCCTGCTGATTCTCCGATTTGTTATCATTTAAACCTTAATTTCCAATGTTTATTAATATTCCATAGGACTAAACAGCTGCACCTAGAATCCTCACAGGAGTTCCTCAGTGGAAGATTGGTGGAGACCTGAAGAATTGGAATGCATAAAAATGGCCATTTGCAGCCAATGATCTCTGTAAATTTTCTTTGTTGTGCATGACTTATTTATTTCAATGGTCAGTACCTTTAATTTTTTTTTGCAGTGGATCCTTGCCAGTGTCTCATTAGTTAGATAACCTTTCATTGTCAGGTTCAGGTTGCCATCACGCCTGAATTCTGTGATTAGTTGGAAAACCTAGAAGTGGGATCCTAATGCTGTGGCTGAGTTAAACAGCCATGGCAAAGCCCATTGCTTCAACAATCAGGTTCCTGACCCGCTGCCAGCTGTCTCATGCCAGTTCAAATAAAATTCCACTAACAAGATCAGATGATTGGGCTTCCTACTCTCAACATTCTGAAGACAATGGTCATCTTCCTTTCATCAGCTATCAAGATATTTTTCTGAGTGTGTCATAGCAATACCCTTGTTACTTATTTTTCTGTTCACAGTGCTACAATATACTCCTAAGAAATGCTAATTATGACTTTTCTCTTCTGTCAATCAGTTTTATATAAAAGTTGGCAAAGCTTTGGTATCTTAAAGAAGATAGCTTGTGAGTGGTCTGTGTGGTACCTTCACAATTTTTGCTCGGCCTCGTCCCCATAGCCTCGAGGGAACATGATTTGCAGTGTTACTGCAGGGTTTTCAATTGTGAAAGTCATGCAGCAGTTGTCCAACTTGATCTGAAGCCGTAAGCAAAGTATGAAACCAACCAATAAAGTCTGAGTAAAAAACAAGATATTTCCAATGCCAGAAATGTGAAATAAAAACAGGAAATGCTGGAAACACTCAGTAGCCCAGGCAGCATCTGCAGTGAGAGAAACATAGGGTTAATTTTTCAGGTCAATCACCTTTCATCAAAACTGTAAGTACAGCTTCAAATGTCATTCTAAAAATAATAAAGCCCATTGTATCTCATCATTCCAGATTAACAACCTTGCTACCATTCCATTAAAGGCTAATGGCTCAGCAGTTGCCAATTATGGCTCTGCCAACTTTTATATAAAACTGATTGACAAAAGAGAAAAGTCATAATTAGCATTCCTTAGGAGTATATTGTAGCATTGTCAACAGAAAAATAAGTACCAAGGGTATTGCTATGACACACTCACAAAAATATCTTGATAGCTGATGAAAGGAAGATGACCATTGTCTTCAGAATGTTGAGAGTAGGAAGCCCAATCATCTGACCTTGTTAGTGGAATTTTATTTGAACTGGCATGAGACAGCCGGCAGCGGGTCAGGAACCTGATTGTTGAAGCAATGGGCTTTGCCATGGCTGTTTAACTCAGCCACAGCATTAGGATCCCACTTCTAGGTTTTCTAACTAATCACAGAGTTCAGGCGTGATGGCAACCTGAACCTGACAATGAAAGGTTATCTATTTAAAGAAACACTGGCAAGGGTCAGAATGCCTGCATCCAACATTCCTTCTGAAGGCGACAGAAAGAAGAATGATAGCAGGGAGACATGGGAAAGTTGTTCCCCCAGTTCTCTGACTCTTCCCTGGAGGTGATGCTGAAGGTAGTAAGGGCCAGAAGAGAAGTCCTATTTCCTGCAGACAGGAGGAAGAGGCCAGCAACCCAAACCAAACTGGCATGGCAGGAGGTATCAGAAATATCACAGAATCACAGAATTGTTACCACATAGAAGGAGGCCATTCGGCCCGTCATGTCCGCATCAGCACTCTGAAAGAGCAATTCACCTAGTGTCATTCCCCCGCCTTCTCCTGTAACCTTGCATATTCTTCCTTTTCATACAACAGTCTAATTCCCTCTTGAATGCTTCAATTTAACCTGCCTGCACCACACTCTCAGGCAGTGCATTTCAGATCCTAACCACTCACGGTGTGAAAAAGTTTTTCCTCATGTTGCTTTTGCTTCTTCTGCCAATCACTTTAAATCTGTGCCCTCTCGTTCTCGATCCTTTCATGAGTGGGAACAGTTTTTCCCCATCCACTCTGTCTCAACCCATCATGATTTTGAATACCTCTAACAAATCACCTCTCAGCCTCTCTTCTCCAAGGAAAACACTCCTAACCTCCAGTCTATCTTGATAACTAAAGTTCCTCATCCCTGGAACTATTCTCATGAATCTTTTCTGTACTCTCTCCAATGCCTTCACATCTTTCCTAAAATGCGGTGCCCAGAACTGGACGCAATACTCCAGCTGAGGCTGACTGAGTGTCTTATACAAGTTCAACATAACTTCCTTGCTCTTGTACTCCTTGCCTGTTTTAGTAAAGCCTAGGAAACTGTATACTTTATTAACTCAACCTTCCCTACCACCTTCAATGACTTATGCATATATACCCCCAGGTACCTCTGCTCTTGCACCCCCTTTAGAGTTATACCCTTTATGTTACATTTTCGCTCCATGTTCTTCCTACCAAAATGTGTCACTTCACATTTCTCCACATTGAACTTCATCTGTCACTTGTCTATGTCCTTTTGAAGTTCCACACGATCCTCCTCACAGTTCACAAATGTTCCAAGTTTCGTATCATCCACAAATTTTGAAATGGTGCTCTTTACACCAAGGTCTAGGTCATTAATATATATCAGGAAGAGCAAGGGTCCTAAATTTGACCCCTGGGGAACTCCACTACGAACATTCCTCCAGCCCAAAAATCATCCATTAACCACTATTCTCTGTTTCCTGTCATTCAGCCAATTCCGTATCCATGTTGCTACCATCCCTTTTATTCCATGAGCTATAACTTTGCTCAGATGTCTGCTGTGAGGCACTGTATCAAATGCCTTTTGGAAGTATGAGCATCAGGAGTGTGGTCCCTCACAGTTGGATAGAGTGCTATGAGAGGTTTGATGACCTAATAAGGGCAGGAAAAGTGCGTGGCATAACATTTTCAATTGCCAATCCCCACACTCTGACTTCCCCAGCATTCTCCAGTCCAACACTCCTCAGAACAACAGACTTTGCAGCTTCACTCATTCCTCTCTCTCATGGAACCTCAAATCCCCAATTGAGCAGCCAACACTCACACTCACCCTCATCTTATTGATATCTTGCAACAATCTCTCACTGTCATCCTTCACAAATGTTATCATTCCATCCTCTCCATTCTTGCCACCTCTCACACACATAACTCTCTGCGTTCTCCTTTAGTTGGAGAAGAAAGCACTCAACTCCAGGGAGAGGCAGAGTCCATGAGCATTGGTGATGGACAGATGGGGGTCTCTGAGGATGCACCATCCCATCACATGAGTCATGCACACCCTTCACCAGTGCAGGCACACACACATCAGTGAGTACTGGAGTAGAGATAACTAGGTTGTCACATAGTGAGGCACACCTCACATAAGCAGGAGCAGGCATGGGGAGGGGGACAGCAGTGCAGAGTCCCCCTGTTGGAGGGCTGGATGTAGATACTGAACCTTGGGGGTCATCTACAAAAAGGGAACTTCTGGAGCTGCAACAGGAAATGTGTGTGCTTCTGTCAGCATTTCCAGAGACCGTGCACACTCTTGGAGAGAGATTGGAGGAGTCCATCTCCAGAATATGTACCATGATGTCTCAGGCATTACACTGATGTCCACCTTCATGGAAAGAATGGACACCTGCATGGAGAATCAGGCACATCAGGCAACCGAGTGTATGCTGGCCTAGACCAATGGCCTACTCACTCAGATTACCACTTTACAAAGGATGCAGAAAAACCTCACCTTGGTGGCTCAATGCCTCACAGACATGCAGCCAAGTTGCAGGTAAGTACAGGTATGCCATGAGAGGGAAGATGGAGAAAGGGCAGATGGAAGTGGGAACTCTTCTCAAAGCATTCCCAATTCTCATCCCTTTCCCCCATTCCCCTTCAGCACCAGGACGAGTCTTGAGTCAATGGGCTGCCTTTATAAAAGAGATAAGTTGGGCTCAGTCGGGATACAGTCTCACAAAGTAGAAAGTTAAGACAAACAAAACAAGAGCTTCCTGGACAATAAAAGAGATAGAGAGTAAGATGAAGCAGTAAAAGGGTGCACATGACAGATGTCAAGTTGATAATACAAGTGAGAACCAAGCTGAATACAAAATGTTCAGAGTGGAAGTGAAAAAAGAAATAAGAGAAGCAAAGAAAGAGTATGAGAAGAGACTGACAGCTAACATAAAAGGGAATCCAAAAGTCTTATTTCGGCATATAAATAGGCAAGGGGTACTAAAAGGAGGACTGTAACCAAATAGGGACCAAAAAGAGGATTTACACATGGAGGCAGACGGCATGGCTGAGGTACTAAATGAGTACTTTACATCTGTCTTTACCAAGAAGGAAGATGCTGCCAAAGTTGTAATGAAAGAGGAGGTAGTTGAGACATTAGATGGGCTAAAAATTGATAAAGAGGAGGTATTAGAAAGGCTCGCTGTACTTAAAGTTGATAGTCACTGGGACCGGTTCAAATGCCTCCAGGGAAGTAAGGGTGGAAATTGTGGAGGCCTAATCTTCCAATCATCCTTAGGTACAGTGGTGGTGCCAGAGGATTGGAGAATTGCAAATATTACACCCTTGTTCAAAAAAGATGTAAGAAAAACCCATAAACTACAGATCTGTAAGATTATCCTTAGCGTCAGGAAAGCTTTAGAAATGATAATAAGAAACAAAAATGTGGACTAGTTAAGGAAAGCCAGCATGGATTTGTTAAGGGCAAATTATGTTTATCTAATTTGATTGAGTTTTTTGATGAGGTAACAGAGGGTTGTCACGCTTACGATAAGTGCGAGGACACCAAAAATTCAAACTGAAGAGTTGTAAAAATTTACCTTACAAACATACAAACAAATGAACATATAAATGCTGCAAAATATGGCCATATGTGTATTCAAACATGGCCACACTGTCTGTTTAGAGCAAAGGATGCCTAACTAGGTTGAGAGATGTCAATTGAATCCATCAAGAGACACTTTTGAATTGAATGGCTTCTTCTGAAATGAAGACGATATAAAGTGGAAACATCACAACCAAATTATTCTTATCCTGAACACATCAAAAGACACTTTTGAATTGAATGGGTTCTTCTGAAACAAAGAAGGTGTGAAGTAGCCACATCGTAGCCATTGTTGGTCACCATAGGGAAGGAGACCCATGTCTTCCAACAAAGACAAAGGCGTGAAAGCATTTTTAACCTTAAAGTTAGCAGCCCTCGATGAGAGAAAGAGAGACACTCAGAAAGAAGCATCACCAAACAGCTTTTCCAGCTAAAGGGCTGGGCTAAATCCAGCAAGCCAGATGGGACACACCCTGCTCTAGATCTCTACATCTATATTTATACAGCAGTGAATTAAAAGTGACCCACTGTCTGAACTTTCAACCAAGAGAGAAACCTACAAACACCTCAGGCCTGCAACCAACAAGAACTTGACTTCTGAGAGAATTCAACAGGTTTACCGTTATCCCTGAAACTTACCCCCACTTACAAACGCTTACCCCTTTTCCTCTCTATCTTTCTCTTTGTATATGTGTGTGCGTGTGAGCGTATGTGTGCATGTGAGCAAGTGCATACGATTGCAACAATTTAGGGTTAAAGTGAATTGATCAATGAAAAATTGATTTTCTGTTTTAAACCTTCAAGAAAACCTGTCGCTGTCTGATTATTTGACAAATAAAACACAAAGGGTCTAAACCCTAATAACAAAAAACACTTGTTGCGGTCAGATGGGAGTTGAACAGTGGGAACCACCCAAACCCCTCACCATGTGGCCGTAACAGGGTGGATAACGGTAATGTGATTGATGTTGTGTACTTGGACTTCCAAAAAGTGTTTGATAAAGTACCATATAAGAGGCTTGTCAGCAAAGTTGAAGCCCATGCAACAGTGGCAGCAGGGAAATGAAGTTGGCTAAATGACAGGAAATAGAGAGTAGTGGTGAATGGTTGTTTTTCGGACTGGAGAATGGTATATAGGAAGGTTCCGCAGGGATTGGTATTCGGACTGTTTTTCTTGATCTATATTACTAATCTAGATTTGGGTGTGCAGGGCACAATTTCAAAATTTGCAAATGACACAAAACTTAGAAGTATTGCGAACTGTGAGCAGCGTAGTGATAGACTTCAAGAGGACTTAGACAGGCTGGTGGAATGAGCAGATGAAATTTCATGCAGGAAAGTGTGAAGGTAGGAGGTATGAGGAGAGGCAATATAAAATAAAGGATACAATTCTAAAGGGGGTGGAAGAGTAAAGAGACCTGGGGGTATATGTTCACAAATCATTGAAGGTGGCAGGGCAGGTGAAGAAAGTGGTTAATAAGGCATACGAGATCCTGGACGTTATAAGTAGAGGCATAGAATGCAAGGGAGTTCTGGTGAACCTTTATAAAACACTGGTTTGGCCTCAACTGGAGTATTGTGTCCAATTCTGAGCACCGCATTATAGGAAGGATGTGAAGGCATTAGAGAGGGTGCAGGAAAGATTTACGAGAATGGTTTCAGGAATGAGGGACTTCAGTGAGATGGATAGATCGGAGAAACTGGGTTGTTCTCCTTGAAGAAGAAAAGGTTGAGAGGAGCTTTGATAGAGGTGTTCAAAATCAAGAGGGGTCTAGGCAGAGTAGATAGGGAGAATCTGTAACCATTGGTGGAAGGGCCGAGAACCAGAGGACACCATTTTAAGGTGAATGGAAAAAGAACCAAAGGCAATATGAGAAAAAAAAACTTTTTTACACAGCGATTGGTTAGGAGCTGGAATGCCTGAAGTGTGGTGGAGACTGATTCAATTGTGGCTTTCAAAAGGGAATTGGATGATTATCTGAAGAGAAAAAATTTGCTGGGCTATGGCGATGAGGGAGTGGAACTAGCTGGATTGGTCTTACAGAGAACTGGCACAGACCTGATGGCCTGAATGGCCTCCTTCTGCCCTGCAACTATTCTGATTTTATGATTCTATTAACCAGTCCTCCATCCATGCTAATATATTAACTCCAACTCCGTGAGCCTTTGTCTTGCGTATTAACCTTTTGTGTGGCACTTTATTGAATGCCTTTTGGAAATCCAAGCATACGATATCTACCGGTACCCCTTTATTTACCCTACTAGTTACATCCTCAAAAAATTCTAATACATTTTTCAAGCACAATTTCCCTTTTGTAAACCCATGCTGACTTTGTCTGATTATACTATGATTTTCTAAGTGCATTGTTAAGGCATCCTTAATAATAGATTCCAGCAACTTCCAAATGACTGATGTCAGGCTAACTGGCCTGTTGTTCCCTCTTTTCTCTCTCTCTCCTTTCTTGCATATCAGTGTTACAATTTGCTAACTTCCAATCTGCTGGAACAGTTCTAGAATCCAGGGAATTTTGGAAAATCATAACCAGTGCATCCATTAACTCTGCAACAATCTCTTTTAGAACCCTAGGATGTAGGCCACCAGGTCAAAGAACAAAGAACAAAGAAAATTACTGCACAGGAACAGGCCCTTCGGCCCTCCAAGCCTGCGCCGATCCAGATCCTCTATCAAAAGGTCCTGGGGATTTGTTGGCTTTTAGCCCCTTAAGTTTTTCTAATGCTTTTTCTCTGCTGATATTAATTACTTTAAGTTCCTCACCATCATTAGCCCCTTGTTTACCCTTTATTTCTGGTAGGTAATTTGTGTTTTCTACTGTGAAGTCAAACACAAAATATTTATTCAACTTCTCTGCCATTGCCTCATTCCCCATCATAATTTCTATTGTTGCTGTGTCTCGGGGTTCAGTGTTTACTTTAGCTACTCTCCTCCTTTTTATATGCTTGTAGAAGCTCTTATAATCTGTGTCATCAGCCAGGTCCTCAGAGGGTAGCCCTTGTCTCCAATGATGCACCCGCTCACTCTGTTCAGAAACCTGTGGGAGCTGTGAGTTTTGCAAAATGAAGTAATCATGGTAGCTCCCCGGATATCTTGTGCAGACATGCATGGATAAACTCCCAGAGGTCACATACAAGCTAAACATTGAGGGAGTGGAATCCCTTCTGATTGATAAATACTTCAGGCTGATCTGAGAGTGCTTTAACTGCCTCACGTGTGCAGTCAATGACTTCCTGTACCTGTGGGAATCCAGCTACTGCAGCAAATGCAAGAGCCCTCTGTGTCTGAGTGGCCTTAACAGTGTCAAGAAATGCTGGAAATACTCAGCAGGTCTGGTAGCATCTGTGGAGAGAGAAGCAGAGTTAACGTTTCAGGTCAGTGACCCTTCTTCAGAACTTCTCTCTCCACAGCTTCTCTCTCCACAGATGCTGCCAGACCTGCTGAGTATTTCCAGCATTTCTTGTTTCTATTTCAGATTTCCAGCATCCGCAGCATTTTGCTTTTACTTAACAGTGTCAGTGTGGACATAAGTGTCGGCCTTGGCAAACATGGCATCAGTCACCTGGGAAATACATTTATGGACAGTACCTCCTGCAGCTGTCACCAACAAATCCCTGGAAAGAGACGTAAGTGAAGAAATTCAGGGCAAAGGTGACCTTGATGGCTACTGATGATGCATGTTATCTGGCCCTCTTGAAAAGAACTCTGGTTCCAGGAGGTTGCAAATGTCAGGAACAACCGCCGCAAAAGCCCAAGCCTCCTGAGGCACTGTTGCTCCTTCCTGTCGAGGAATCTGATCCTCTGTATACTTTGTGCTGGGGTATCGTCTCCTTTGAGATGGAAATCTGTGGCCATCAACTCTGTCCTATGGAGCAGCATGTGGCTGCAGAGAAGGCAGGTGCTGTTGGTGTTGGTGTGGCTGCTCCTCTTGTTCCTCCTCCGAGGTCCATAGTATAGCAGTATAAGCTGGTCCCATGCTGCAGTGAAGGCTGACAGCAGAGAAGTTCAGATCAAGGTGAGTAAAGTCCAAACTGGTGAAATGACTTCCAAAAAGTTGGAAATCACTTGCAAAGCAGTGAAATCAGGTTCTCAGAAGAAGTGCTGTGAGCACGAGCTTTTCCTATAGGCAGTTTCACTTTTTAAAGGCTTTTCAGCCTGTCAGTTTCATTGATCAATGGCTCCCCGCTGTGCCCTCGCCTTGTTGACCCTGGCGAGATCCACACAGCTCGGGCAACTCAGGTGCTGGCTGTTAAAGTCAGCATCCTGGGTTAAAGCCACAATTAATTGGTTGTTTAAATATTCAAATGACTGACTCAACAGCTCCACAGGGGTTTCCCCATTTTCTCAGAACTTGCCCAGTAAGACTGGGAAATGGGCAGGATCATATTGAATTTCCAACCCTTCATCATTTTTCAGGCATTTAATGCCCCACCCACAGCCACTCCCCCCTTGATCAATAAAATCCTGCTCAAGTTGTGTCGATAAGCGCTTTTGAAATGCACAAGAAATATTACTCAACAGCTGCGAATTATCACTTGTATTCAGTGTCAATAAGAGCTTTGCAATCTACTACATGCTACTAAAGAGATCTATTTAATATCAGATTTAAAATGATTAACATTAACAAAACAACAAGCTTGATTTCCCAGAATTACAGTAGTACATTACAATAGCATAAAATAATTCTACAGTCAACATGATATTATAATAAAAATGTGTAACTACCCAAAATGCTCACTGATGCTGTGAACAAATGCAAAGCAATTTGATTCATTTTTAAATTGATAATGACTCACTGGAAATTTGTTCCAGTTAGGGTGCTATCTGCCAAAGATGGAAAAAATAGGGTTGTTATCCATTTGGAGAGTGGAATATTGTACAATTTCACCAGCATCAATTACAAGCTGTTGAATATAGAATTTAACCTAAAGGAGCAGGGAGCTAAAGAAAAATGAGAATGTCAAAGCTATTGGACTTGAAATTGGTTTGCACCAACTAAGCAGAGACCACCAATGGCCTCCCTTCCTCCTCTTGTCGACTCCATATTCTTGTCATTTTGTTGGTAGCCTCCAGCATGACCTTTAAGGGCCATTAGTTAGGCCACATGTAGACCATGTTATCCTGATCAGATGGTCCAGTGCTGGCTGTGTTCAGGTCAGCCCAATTTAGCATAGGCAGCCTCAGTAACTATCAAGCCCTCAACTTGCACATTCATATACCACAGACACTTCATGCCTGCCATTTTGGATCATTAAGTATTCATGAAAAATGGATCATGTCCTTTGAAATTCTAGGCCATAGATTGCTATGTAGAGCACAAATAGAATAGGATATATTGAATATGAAATGTTTTAACTTCATTTATGTGCTTACACCATTATTGGGGTATAAATGTTATAGTTGAAGAACACTTAATATTTGTTTACAGACCAGTTCATGTTATTTTTAGCTAGTTCCACCCTAAGTGCAGATACTATATATTATATTTTGTTGCCTTGGCTGCAATTTTTTCCAACTTGAAAATCCATTAAAGGAGTAAAGCTATAAAATATATTGCTATAGTTACTTTATATTTTATTGATTTATCATTGATCCTCTTTAATTGCTTGAGTGACCTACTGCAATTCTAACATTGGCCTGTTGAAAACTAGAAGAATTATTGAATACATAATAGAAATTTACCTGCAACAGGTTAAGGGATAAATAATATAAATAAATGATATAAGTGCCAGTGACATGAAGCACCAGTACTACAAATGCATTCACGTCCTCAAACTATATGTTGCAGTAATATTAATGGGATTATTATACCTCGCAACTTAAATTTAAACTAACTGTGTGGTAAATTGTTAAAATATATTTTCTAAACTTTGACTTGGGGAGCCCTAGGATTAAAAAAATTATAATGGCTTAGATTTGTGCACATAACTGATGAGGTACTTCCAGCAGTGCCAAAACTGCAAGGCCCAAGGCTTAATAGAAATGGACCTGAGGCCACATATTAATAATTGCAATGAACTGTCAGTACCTGTCTCACCTCCAAAGTGAGTTCACTTATTTGCCAGGATCACATTTGGGCTGGCTGCCTTACTGGTAGCAGCCCGCAAGTAATTAATTCAGGAGCAGTGTGGCTGAAGAGCGTTTGCAGGGGAGGGGCGGCGAGCCTGGGTCAGTGGTTAGGCTACATATAGACTGGGTAATACTGACCCAGCACCTGCTATGTCTGGACTGTTGAATTTCCTGGAGGTGTCCGAAAACAACCATTTTGCGCCTCATTTATATATGCAAGGTACCTAACACCTGCTTCAGGGAACTGACACACAGACAGTGCCAGTACTCCAGGCACAGATCGGGCATAGGATGCTACACACTGAAATTTGTCCTTGTTGCCCCCATTTTACCCTAGAAAGCAAGTGCAACAAGGACAAATTTTCTTTCTTCTGATTGAGTGGAATAGTAAAGTAGTCTCAAATCTTTTAGTGAATAAATCATATAAAAGAAAGAAAACATGGTATAAGATTGTTTTACATTTTGTGTACTAACATGAAGTGCATGAATATATAAACAAATAGGTTTAAACCTAGAGCACAGCAACAGTAAAATCTGTAAATAGAGGTATCCATCCAGCAAAATATGTCGACACCATTTGAAAATAGATACCAAGTTGATTGATGAGTATTAAAACACCATACATGCATTTCAAATGTTATCTAGTACACAGTGAGAGGAGCACAGGTTAAAGTTTATATACATGACATATGAATAGATTATGTGGTCTGAAATGCAGCATTGAATCAGGGGGCTGAATTTTATTCTGGTGGCGCCACTCCATGGCAGCGCCCTTTAAATTTAGTGCGGTGCACGCATTCAGCGGCCGCCGAGGAGCCCCGCGATATTTCGCACCGGGGCTCATGTCAATAGTGGGGGTGGAGCGCCCGCCCCCAATGAGGTAAGGGGGCGGCCTCCGCATCCCCGGCACGGCACCGGGTGCCATCGTGCAGGTGCAGGGACCATTTTTAAAGGGCTTTAAGCCCTTACCAATAACTACAATTTTAAAGGGATAATCGACATGACTTTTATTACAGATAAAAATAAGTGATGGAGGTCCTTCCCCAACCCCTGCAATGGTCATTACAGGCAATCAAATGACCATCAATTTCTTGTATAAATACCCGAACTTTCCCCCCCAACCTTCGATCCTTTGCCCTCCAACCCCTTCCCACCATCCCCACATCCAATAAATATTGATTTCCCTACTCATCCACCCCTCTCACCCTGAAAACTTTATTACTCTCCCCTCCCCACCAGGTTCCCGCCCGGAACTCCACACGGAGTTCCGAAGGCGCGCGAAGCACGGACGGCTGCCGTAATATCAGAGTGGGATGACCAATGCCTGTAGGAAAGTTTATTTACATATTTTAAACGTTCATCTACATATGCTGATGAAGGGCCCACTGCCGCCGGTAATATGCGATGGGCCCTTCTCGATGTTGCAGGTCAAGGTGGGCCTCTCCCGCAGTAAAGTTCAGCCCTAGGAGTGTGCTGGGGGTTTAATAAGAAAGGAAATGGAGGCATAAGTCAAAAAATCCTGAAAGTAAGCACATATGAAGGCAAGCTCAATATACACAATTGAATCTATAATTTATTTGCAAGGCAGTCTAACTGTTGTTAAGCCATACTTAAGAGGCAACATAATAGATCCAATTGCTTCTCTGATTTCAATATTGGGATAGCAGCAATGCATTCTCAGTCAGAGATAACCTGGACCCAGCTGGCATGTTTTTTAGTTTTCAAGAAGAAGCATTAAGCAGGTTGTGAATCGTGAGGAATTATCAGTCCCAAAGCAGCAACAATTCTGCATACTAATTCAACAGGTTCAAAATCCCCATGCTCCAGAGAGCTATGGTGTCTGATAGAGCAGCTCCTTCGACTGGGGAAATTCAATTTGATTAAGCCCAGGAGCTGTGTACTTGTAGTTCAGCATGCCTGGAAACCTCACTGCGAGAATCTTATGCTTCCCAAAAGGTTTAGCTATGTTTCTATACACAAAAGCAGCTTGTTTCAACTGAGGGGTCATCATGTTACAAGAATGTCCTTTTCGTTTCTTTTAGTTCCATTTCAACACTTCACAAAAAGGTGAGATTTCTATTCTGATAGTTCAACAGGATATCAAGGGACTTCTTAATGCTAAGTTAAATCCAAAAATCTCAACCTTGGCCGCAAGCCTTAGACGGATTCCTCAAGCAAATTTTATTTATTCCATTGTGGTTAGAGAATGATTTACATGGGGTTGCTCATTCAAATCCACTCTTTACATCCAGGGCTGGGGGCTCTTTGACATGAGGATATTTGTTTTCTGCAGTTGCTGGAAAAAGAAGTTGGTTTGAAATGGAGGCGTAAGAGAGAAGTGTGAAAAAAGAGGAAAAAAAACTAAAGAAGCATGTGGGATAAGTCTATTACTACTTGGGGAGGTGGTGGCGTAGTGGTATTGTCATTGGACTAGTAACACAGAGACTCAGGATAATCTTCTGAGGACAGGGTCCGAATCCCACCAGGGCAGAAGGTGGAATTTGAATTAAATTAATAAAAAAATCTGGAATTAAAAAGCTAGTCTAATGATGGCCTTGCAACCGTTGTTGATTGTTGCAAAAACCCATCTTGTTCACTAATGTCCTTTCGAAAAGGAAATCTGCTGTCCTTACGCAGTTTGGCCTACATGTGACTCCAGATCCACAGCAATGTGGTTGACTCTTAAATGCCCTCTGAAATGGCCCAGCAAGCCACTCATTTGTGCCTAACTGCTAAAAAGTCGATAAGGAATGAAACTGGATGGACCACCCGTCATCAACCAAGGCACCGGAAACGACAACAGCAAACTCAGCCCTGTTGACCCTGCAAAGTCCTCCTTACTAACACCTGGGGGCTTGTGCCAAAGTTGGGAGAGCTGTCCCGCAGATTAGTCAAGCAACAGCCTGACATAGTCATATTCACGGAATCATTACATACAGACAATGTCCCAGGCACTACCATCACCATCCCAGGGTATGTCCTGTCCCAACAGCAGAACAGACTCAGCAGATGTGGCAGCACAGTGGTATACAGTCGGCAGGGAGTTGCCATGGGAGTCCTCAACATCGACTCCGGACCCCATGAAGTCTCATGGCATCAGGTCAAACATGGGCAAGGAAACTTCCTACTGATTACCATCTACCGCCCCCTATCAGCTGATGAAACAGTACTCCTCCATGTTGAACACCACTTGGAGGAAGTATTGAGTGTAACAGGGGCACAGAAAATACTCTGGGTGGGGGACTTCAATGTCCATCACCAAGAGTAGCTCAGTAGCACCACTACTGACCGAGCTGGACAAGTCCTAAAGGACATAGCTGCTAGATTTTGAGAGGCAGGGAACAATCAGGGATAGTCAGCACGGCTTTCTCAGGGGGAGATCGTGTCTAACTAACATGATTGAATTTTTCAAGGAGGTGACTAGATGTGTAGATGAGGGTAAAGCAGTTGATATAGTCTACGTGGACTTCAGTAAGGCTTTTGATAAGGTCCCGCATGGGAGGTTGTTTAAGAAGGTAAGAGCCCATGGGATCCAGGGCAATTTGGCAAATTGGATCCAAAATTGGCTTGGTGGCAGGAAACAGAGGGTAATGGTCGAGGGTTGTTTTTGCGAGTGGAAGCCTGTGATCAGTGGTGTACCACAGGGATCGGTGCTGGGACCCTTGCTGTTTGTAGTGCACATTAATGATTTAGACGTGAATATAGGAGGTATGATAAGTTTGCAGATGACACGAAAATTAGTGGTGTCGTAAATAGTGAGGAGGAAAGCCTTAGATTAAAGGACGATATGGATGGGCTGGTAAGATGGGCGGAGCTGTGGCAAATGGAATTTATTCCTGAGAAGTGCGAGGTGATGCATTTTGGGAGGACTAACAAGGCAAGAGAATATACAAAGGATGGTAGGACCCTAGGAAGTGCAGAAGGTCAGAGGGACCTCTAAACAACTAACAGGAGGTGGTGGCTACTCAAATATCCCCATCCTCAATGATGGGGGAGCCCAGAGCATCAGTGCAAAAGATAAGGCTGAAGCATTTGCAACAATCTTCAGCCAGAACTGCCAAGTTAATGATCCATCTCAGCCTCCTCCTGAAGTTGCCAGCATCAAGGATGCCAGTCTTCAGCCAATTCAATTCACTCCGCGTGATATCAAGAAATGACTGGAGGCATTGGATACTGCAAAGGCTATAGGCCCTGACAACATTCCAGCAATATTACGGAAGACCTGTGCTCCAGAACTTGCTGCGCCCCTAGCCAAGCTGTTCCAGTACAGCTACAACACTGGCATCTACCCATCAATAGGGCGGCACAGTGGCGCAGTGGTTAGCACCGCAGCCTCACAGCTCCAGCGACCCGGGTTCAATTCTGGGTACTGCCTGTGTGGAGTTTGTAAGTTCTCCCTGTGTCTGCGTGGGTTTCCTCCGGGTGCTCCGGTTTCCTCCCACAGCTAAAAGACTTGCAGGTTGATAGGTGAATTGGCCATTATAAATTGTCACTAGTATCGGTAGGTGGTAGGGGAATATAGGGACAGATGAGGATGTGGTAGGAATATGGGATTAGTGTAGGATTAGTATAAATGGGTGGTTAATGATCGGCACAGTCTCGGTGGGCCGAAGGGCCTGTTTCAGTGCTGTATCTCTAAATCTAAATCTAAGATCTAAAAAAAAATGTGGAAATTTGCCCAGGTATGTCCCATACATAAAAAGCAGGACAAATCAAACCCGACCAATATCCTCCCCATCAGTCTACTCTCGATTATCAGTAAAGTGATGGAAGATGTCATCAAATGTGCCATCACGCGGCACTTGCTTAGCAATAACCTGCTCAGTGACGCTCAATTTGGGTTCTGCCAGGGCCATTAGCCTCTGACCTCATTACAGCCTCGGTTCAAACATGGACAAAAGAGCTCAACTCAAGATGTGAGGTGAGAGTGACTGCTCCTGGCATCAAGGCAACATTTGACCGAGTATGGCATCAAGGAGCCCTAGCAAAACTGGAGTCAATAGAAATCAGAGGGAAAACGCTCCACTGGTGGGAATCCTACCTATGCAAAGGAAGATCATTGTGATTGTTGGAGGTCAATCATCTCGCTTCAGGATATCACTGCAGGAGTTCCTCAGGGTAGTGTCCTAGGCCCAACCATATTCAGCTGCTTCATCAATGACCTGCCTTCAATCATAAGGTCAGAAGTGGGGATGTTTGCTGAGGATTGCACAATGCTCAGCACCATTTGTGACTCCTCAGATTCTGAAGCAGTCCATGTGGAAATTCAGCAGGACCTGGACAATATCCAGGCTTGGGCTGATAAGTGGCAAGTAACATTTGTGCCACACAAGTGTTAGGCAATGACCATCTCCACAAAGAGAGAATCTAACCATCTCCCCTTGACATTCAACAGCATTACGATCGCTGAATCCCCCACTATCAACATCCTGGGGGTTACCATTGACCAGAAACTAAACAGGAGTAGCCATATAAATACTGTGTCTAAAAGAGCAGGTCAGAGGCTAGGAATCCGGCAGCGAGTAACTCACCTCCTGACTCCCCAAAACCTGTCCACCATCTACAAGGCACAAGTCAGGAGTGTGATGGAATACTCTCCACTTGCCTGGATGGGTGCAGCTCTAACAACATTCAAGAAGCTCAACACCATACAGGACAATGCAGCCCGCTTGATTAGCACCCAGTCCACAAACATTCACTCCCTCCACCACCGAAGCACAGTAGCAGCAGTGTGTACCATCTACAAGATGCACTGCAGCAATGCACCAAGGCTACTCAGGCAGCACCTTCAACACCCGTGACTTCTACCACCTATAAGGACAAGGGCAGCATATGCATGGGAACACCACCATCTGCAAGTTCCCCTCCAAGCCACACACCATCCTGACTTGGAAGTACATCACCGTTCCTTCACTGTAGCTGGGTCAAAATCCTGGAAATTCCTTCCTAATATCACTGTGGGTGTATCTACCCCACATGGACTGCAGCGGGTCAAGAAGACAACTCACCACCAGCTTCTCAAAGGAATTTAGGGATGGGCAATAAATGCTGGCCTAGCCAGCAATGCCCATATCCCATGAAATGAATAAAAAAACAGATTCATAAAGCTGGAGACATGAACATATCTGATATGTCACTTCACTTATTATTGACAAAACGTTAATCTCAAATACCTTAAATACCCATGCAGGGTAATGCACATTCATTTCATGTCAACCACTTAAGTGCGTGGATTTCAATTAGGACCTATGAAGCTAGCTTCTTCAAGCCTGTTCATGCATCTTAAAGGGCTCTTTCTTCTGTCAGAGAACTTTTTTTTTATCCTCTGTTTAAAACAGTGTGCCTTTGGGACTCTGTTTAAAAACAGTGTGCCTTTAAGACTGAGCACAGTGGGCCAGCAGCTGCACCTGTTTCCTAGGCCACAACAGGAGAGAGAGAAGGTCACATGGTGTACTGTAACTTTTAACTGTGAATAAAGACTGGATCAACCGTTTTGAGCTAGAGTCCAGCGAAGCATGCTCTGAAGGAAAAAGCTATCTACTTCTCTCATCAAAAAACTACGTTGATTTACATGCTGTGTTATTGCCTAAGGAGAGGAAAAAAAACCCTGAAAAAAGAACGTTTGCTTTCAAGAGGGACTTTGTCGTTTGTTTGTGTTTGCTGGAATTCTCAGTAAAGTTTTGACTGAACAACTATCAATTTTAGAATCTAAATAGGCCTGTGGCTATACTTCTTGTTAAAAGAACTTTTTGATGTTTGCTGCAACCCAAGACTTTGAACACCTATCCATTACAGACTTTCAAAATTGCCTGGAGACTTTGAGTGCCATCTAATTGTTCTAATCTGGGACCCCTCACCCAACCAGGAATGTAACTCACCAGGAGTTACAACCCAGCTACTTATTTTATTTCGAAGAAATACTATTTTTAAAACCGGTTAACTGTCGATTTTTGACTGTATGTGTGTGTGCGCATTAGGGTTAAGAAAAAATAATAAGTTTTGAAGTCTTTAGCCATAAATATATCTTAATAGTTTTTAAGATTTAGTTTATTAATAAATACTTAAGTTGTTGTTGTTTAAAGATAGCTGGTTTGGTATGTTTTATTCTGGAGGTTACTAAAGTGTTTAATTTGGCTAATTTCCTTTAGGTGGGAAAACTTTAATGACATGCTGTGACCTGTGGAATATTGGGACTGAATTGACAGTGCATTACTCCTGCCTCAGTCGTAACACTTCTAACTAATTAAAAGCTTGGGGAAGAGCTTTAACTGCCAGGACGAGACCGATTTGGGTGTGGGCGGGGAGATTAAAGCCCTTAGAAGTGGTGTCAGGTTGAGAAACCGACATGATGGTAGTCACTTCCGGGTTTAACCTGGGCTGGTTTTCAGGTGAGCGAGAAACCACTGTGGAGCTGTTGAGTAAGCAATAAAAATATTTATTAATTAATTCAGGATTTAACCCAAATTTCTGGCTTTAACAGCCAGTGCACTGGTCTGCCGAGATTTGTGGAATTCGCAACTGTCAATCAGGTGAGAGCACAGCAGGGACAGTTTGTTCAATGAAACTAACAGGCTGGGAAGGCTTCACAGTGTGAAACTGACTAGCTGCAGCCATGCATAGCTGACAGGCTGCTGCTCACAGCACTTCTCCTGAGAGTGTACTCTTACTGCTTAACAGGTGATTCTTCTTCTTCTTCTTCTTTGGCCTCCTTGTCTCGAGAGACAATGAGTAAGCGGCTAGAGGTGGTCAGTGTTTGTGCAGCAGCGCCTGGAGTGGCTATAAAGGCCAATTCTAGAGTGACAGACTCTTCCACAGGTGCTGCAGATAAAATTGGTTGTCGGGGCTGTTACACAGTTGGCTCTCTCCTTGCGCTTCTGTCTTTTTTCCTGCCAACTGCTAAGATTACACACCTGAAATGCTACAACTTCTCTTTTCTCTTCACACATTGTACAAACTTCTTGGAAGTCAGTTCACCTGTCTTGGACTTCACTCACCTTGATTTGCTCTTCCCTAATGTCAGCCTTCACTGTGGCATGGGAGCCACTTATGCAGCTCTACCTTGCACCTCTGATGAAGAACAAGAGAAGCAGCAATACCAACACCAACAGCAGCAGGAGCAACACCAACAAGAGTTTTCCCCTCAGTCACATGCTGCTCCAGAGGAAAGAAGAGGTGGACACAGCAATCTAGGTGGAAGGAGATGTGACCCTCAACATAGGTTCTACAGGTGGAGAATCAGCTCTTTCGACATGTGTGAGCACCACTGCCTCAGGAGGCTCAGGCTTTCATGGCAGGAAATTGTTGATATCTTTAGCCTCCTGCAATACGACCTCCTTCCCAGTGGACCAGGTGGACACATAATGCCAGTGGCTGCCATGGTGGCTGTGATGAAAAACTAATATTATTAAAGTGGCGCAGTGGTTAGCACTGCAGCCTCACAGCTCCAGCGACCCTGGTTCAATTCTGGGTACTGCCTGTGTGGAGTTTGCAAGTTCTCCCTGTGTCTGCGTGGGTTTCCTCCGGGTGCTCCGGTTTCCTCCCACATGCCAAAGACCTGCAGGTTGATAGGTAAATTGGCCATTATAAATTGCCCCTAGTATAGGTAGGTGGTAGGGAAATATAGGGAAATATATGGAATTAGTGTAGGATTAGGATAAATGGGTGGCTGATGGTCGGCACAGACTCGGTGGGCCAAAGGGCCTGTTTCAGTGCTGTATCTCTAAATAAATAAATAAAGCTTGTGTGTTTCAGTCTTAATAATTCTTTCTGTTCAATATTTCTCCACCTTATTTAGTTGTATACGTTTAACTTTACAGTAAAATGTTCTTCGTCCTGAAATTCATTCTTTGATATTATCAGTGCCACTCAGGAGAAAATACAAGATTTTCAGGGAGCACAATTTAAACCAATTATATCTACATTGCTGCCGTGTTAGGAATACAAGTAATGTAAAAACATCTTGATATTCTTACAGCACATTAAGAATGAGGGAGAAAAGGTAAGAGAGAACATAAATGAAAAAGAGTTAATAAAGTAGCAATAGGGTTGATTTTACCCCCTGCCCCCACCCCCGCACCACTCCATTACCTTTTTTGCCAGATAGGAATGTTACAGACAGGGGAGGGGAGGTTAAGATGACCAGCACAGTATACTGTATTCCTGATGTGATCATGCCCTTATCCCACTATCTTAACTTCACGAAAAGTATGGGAGGGCTGTCCATCACAGATAGAAGGGGGCCTGATTTACATTGAAAAGTCACAACCTGAAGATGCCATTTGTATGGGGATGCCATTTTAACTAAAAAGTTTGAGATGCTTGCATGAGCACCCAAAAGCTGACCTGGTGGGAGTCAATGAAATGGCCAGAATAGGTGTTGGTATGTATATAACTTTAACTTTTTGGACGATTCCCTGTGGGTCTGGAGGAGTACGAGTGCTCTCCTAGGCACAACAAGGAATCATGGCCTCCCTAGCATTAGCCATGCCTCTCCCTCCAAGTACCAGCATCTGGTGCCAAGCATCTCCCCAGCATTAACTTCACGCTGGTATTGAGTGGGAGACACTGCTGTCGTATTCAGAAGGCCTGGGTATTAAAATGATGCAGGCCTCATGCTAAACTGCCAACAATGTTTTCTCTCCTGCACCAAGATAGATTCAAAGCATTCCCCATTGTCTCAATGGTTGAAAAGGACATCAGGCTGGGTTTATGATGAGGCCAAATTTGGGGAAATGGATTTAAGTGAAAGGTGGAGGTCATCGTTAGGTCTTAGGATGATCCTACAAGAGTGTGGATAGTGGAGCTTGGTGTTGAATAATTGGGTTGATTTCGAAAACAAATAAAATGGTTAAGTGCAGGGATGGAGCACAGACAGGTGGGGAGTGGAATTATAGATGAAACAACATGCCAGATGAGCTTTAGGCTTTTATAAATCGCACCCAATGCTTGTAGGATCCAAGAAGCATTCTGGAAATAGAATTGTAGGTTTGTATCAGTAATATCTCTGCTTCTTTATTTCTAGCAACATGATAATGCATTCACCTCAAAATTCCTGTTTGAAGAAACACTATTATAAGAACTTTCCTCCCGGTCCTGTGTTAGAGCCACAAAATAAACTGAGGCCTAAAGTGTCACCAGAAGACCACTCGTCAAGACACCCAGCAGAATTTAGTTTGATTAAGCCAAAGAAAGAGCACAATTCTTTTTGACAAGGCTACGTTCCAGATCGTCTCACATCAATCAGTGCACTGAAGGAAATCCATCTGTGTCAAATCTTGCAGAATGTATTTTGTTGCAATATAACTAATTAGCAATTTCTCTGGTAGTCTGTGTTTGGGAGAAAATTAAAATTGGGTCGTGAAAGTTTTTTTATTTCTTTTATTTAGAGATACAGCACTGAAACAGGCCCTTCGGCCCACCGAGTCTGTGCCGACCATTAACCACCCATTTATACTAATCCTACACTAATCCCATATTCCTACCACATCCGTCCCTATATTCCCTACCACCTACCTATACTAGGGGCAATTTTATAATGGCCAATTTACCTATCAACCTGCAAGTCTTTTGGCTGTGGGAGGAAACCGGAGCACCCGGAGGAAACCCACGCAGACACAGGGAGAGCTTGCAAACTCCACACAGGCAGTACCCAGAATCGAACCCGGGTCGCTGGAGCTGTGAGGGTGCGGTGCTAACCACTGCGCCACTGTGCCACCCAATATGCATAATATGATTGCTGATAAAATGAAGTAGAAAATAATCAAAGTAACCAATTAGAAAAGAGTAAAATCAAGCACCTGACTCTGACGGGAACCTCATGAATATCAAAAATTGGGGTCCTATGATGCACAGCCCACATGCTCAGTAAAATATGACAGACAAAAAGCAAAGGCTTTTACAGGCAAATGTAACAATTATTTTTTGTGGGGCCAGAAGGAGTATTTTAGCAGAACCACCAAATAAAATTACACCTAAAGGGCTGAATTTTGAGGTCGGGTGAGGTTTAATGTGTGAAAAATCTGTTTCCTGACCCAAACCCATCTATTCCCAGTTTTAACTGAGGACAGAAGGTGGGTGGTTGACTAACCCTCATCAAAGAAGTGGGTTGGAACTTTAAATATGGCAATGTGATAATGACCAGATAATCTGTTTTTATTATGTTGATTGAGGAATGAATGTTGGCTGGACACAACTCACTTGGTCTTACATCCACCTGAGAAGGACAGCAGGGCCTCAGTTTAACTCTCATACAAAAGATAGCACCTCCAACAGTACAGAACTCCCTCAGTAGTGCATTGGAGCGTCAGTGATGGCATTCATTTTCAAGCACTGGAGTGGGATTTGAATGTAGAACTTTCTGAGTTAGAAGTATGGGTGCTACCAACTGAGCTACCGCTGACACAAGCTAAACTTATCGTCCCAAAACTGTACATTGTAAAACAGATGCAAAGAACCAGATTTTCCAGTGAACTTTGGGACCCCGCGTTGGGCCGATATGTGGGTCCCGAGCCTAACCATGTCCTCAACACCCACCAGCACAACCTTCCAGGAGAGGGCCTCCAATTTGGCTGCCTCCACATTCACTGTCCTGATTCTCGATGTTGCAGGCACAAGTAGAGGGCTCGCAGTGATGTCAGGCTAGCAGCCCCACCAGGGAGGTGGTCTCTGCTGAGACAGGCAGGCAAAATGCAAGAGTGCCTGAATCGCCAGCCTGCATAGGTGTGATAAATTAAAGAGGCCCGAAGCCAGTATGGATGTGGGTTGGATGGGGAAACACCTCTGCTGGGTTATTCACTGGCGGGGATGCAGCATTTCATCCCCGCAGCCCTGTTATTGGGGCATGGAACCTCCAGCTCCAATGGCCCCATGGCCTACCACCAGGAGGCCACCTTGATTGAGCGGGCAGCCTCCACACATGGTGGGAGGCGGCTCCAATGTCAGTAAAATACCAGCACCTGTGCAAAATGTTCCCAAAGTGGGTCCCCTGCCTCCAAACCCATTTCCATGGGGCCAGAAAAATTAGCTTAAAATGTGGGAGAGGGTAACAAGGTTTTATACCCCTGAACATTGCACTAAAATCTCTGAATGCAACTGGTAGAATTGTGCTGGTGTATGTTTAAGTGCAATAAGGAACTTTAATTATGCCCTTTGGCATGCAATTGCTAAACAAGATCTAAGTTGGTGCCAATTAGAATTCTTACCGGTCCTCTATTATAATTTCAGTAATTAGAATTAGAATTAGAACATTACAGCGCAGTACAGGCCCTTCGGCCCTCGATGTTGCGCTGACCTGTGAAACCATCTGACCTACACTATTCCATTTTCATCCATATGTCTATCCAATGACCACTTAAATGCCCTTAAAGTTGGCGAGTCTACTACTGTTGCAGGCAGGGCGTTCCACGCCCCTACTACTCTCTGAGTAAAGAAACTACCTCTAACATCTGTCCTATATCTATCACCCCTCAACTTAAAGCTATGTCCCGTCGTGTTTGCCATCACCATCCGAGGAAAAAGACTCTCACTATCCACCCTATCTAACCCTCTGATTATCTTATATGTCTCTATTTAGTCACCTCTCCTCCTCCTTCTCTCCAACGAAAACAACCTCAAGTCCCTCAGCCTTTCCTCGTAAGACCTTCCCTCCATACCAGGCAACATCCTAGTAAATCTCCTCTGCACCCTTTCCAAAGCTTCCACATCCTTCCAATAATGCGGTGACCAGAACTGCACGCAATACTCCAGGTGCGGTCTCACCAGAGTTTTGTACAGCTGCAGCATGACCTCATGGCTCCGAAACTCGATCCCCCTACTAATAAAAGCTAACACACCATATGCCTTCTTAACAGCCCTATTAACCTGGGTAGCAACTTTCAGGGATTTATGTACCTGGACAACAAGATCTCTCTGTTCATCAACACTACCAAGAATCTTCCCATTAGCCCAGTACTCTGCATTCCTGTTACTCCTTCCAAAGTGAATCACCTCACACTTTTCCGCATTAAACTCCATTTGCCATCTCTCAGCCCAGCTCTGCAGCCTATCTATGTCCCTCTGTACCTTACAACATCCTTCGGCACTATCCACAACTCCACCGACCTTCGTGTCATCCGCAAATTTACTAACCCACCCTTCTACACCCTCTTCCAGGTCATTTATAAAAATGACAAACAGCAGTGGCCCCAAAACAGATCCTTGCGGTACACCACTAGTAACTAAACTCCAGGATGAACATTTGCTATCAACCACCACTCTCTGTCTTCTTTCAGCTAGCCAATTTCTGATCCAAAGCTCTAAATCACCTTCAACCCCATACTTCCGTATTTTCTGCAATAGCCTACCGTGGGGAACCTTATCAAACGCCTTACTGAAATCCATATACACCACATCCACTGCTTTACCCTCATCCACCTGTTTGGTCACCTTCTCGAAAAACTCAATAAGGTTTGTGAGGCACGACCTACCCTTCACAAAACCGTGCTGACTATCGCTAATGAACTTATTCTTTTCAAGATGATTATAAATCCTGTCTCTTATAACCTTTTCCAACATTTTACCCACAACCGAAGTAAGGCTCACAGGTCTATAATTACCAGGGCTGTCTCTACTCCCCTTCTTGAACAAGGGGACAACATTTGCTATCCTCCAGTCTTCCGGCACTATTCCTGTCGACAATGACGACAAAAAGATCAAGGACAAAGGCTCTGCAATCTCCTCCCTGGCTTCCCAGAGAATGCTAGGATAAATCCCATCTGGCCCAGGGGACTTATCTATTTTCACACTTTCCAAAATTGCTAACACCTCCTCCTTGTGAACCTCAATCCCATCTAGCCTAGTAGTCTGAATCTCAGTATTCTCCTCGACAACATTTTCTTTCTCTACTGTAAATACTGACGAAAAATATTCATTTAATGCTTCCCCTATCTCCTCTGATTCCACACACAACTTCCCACTACTATCCTTGATTGGCCCTAATCTAACTCTAGTCATTCTTTTATTCCTGATATACCTATAGAAAGCCTTAGGGTTTTCCCTGATCCTATCCGCCAATGACTTCTCGTGTCCTCTCCTTGCTCTTCTTAGCTCTCCCTTTAGATCCTTCCTGGCTAGCTTGTAACTCTCAAGCGCCCTAACTGAGCCTTCACGTCTCATCCTAACATAAGCCTTCTTCTTCCTCTTGACAAGCGCTTCAACTTCTTTAGTAAACCACGGCTCCCTCGCTCGACAACTTCCTCCCTGCCTGACAGGTACATACTTATCAAGGACACGCAGTAGCTGCTCCTTGAATAAGCTCCACATTTCGATTGTTCCCATCCCCTGCAGTTTCCTTCCCCATCCTACGCATCCTAAATCTTGCCTAATCGCATCATAATTTCCTTTCCCCCAGCTATAATTCTTGCCCTGCGGTATATACCTGTCCCTGCCCATCGCTAAGGTAAACCTAACCGAATTGTGATCACTATCACCAAAGTGCTCACCTACATCTAAATCTAACACTTGGCCGGGTTCATTACCCAGTTCCCAAATCCAATGTGACATCGCCCCTGGTTGGCCTGTCTACATACTGTGTCAGAAAACCCTCCTGCATACACTGGACAAAAACTGACCCATCTAAAGTACTCGAACTATAGTAGTTCCAGTCAATTTTTGGAAAGTTAAAGTCCCCCATAACAACTACCCTGTTACTCTCGCCCCTGTCGGGAATCATCTTCGCTATCCTTTCCTCTACATCTCTGGAACTATTCGGAGGTCTATAGAAGACTCCCAACAGGGTGACCTCTCCTCTCCTGTTTCTAACCTCAGCCCATACTACCTCAGTAGACGAGTCCTCAAACGTCCTTTCTGCCGCTGTAATACACTCCTTGATTAACAATGCCACACCCCCCCCTCTTTTACCATCTTCTCTGTTCTTACTGAAACATCTAAATCCCGGAACCTGCAACATCCATTCCTGCCCCTGCTCTACCCATGTCTCCGAAATGGCCACTACATCGAGATCCCAGGTACCAACCCATGTTGCAAGCTCACCCACCTTATTCCGGATGCTCCTGGCGTTGAAGTAGACACACTTTAAACCAAGTTCTTGCTTGCCAGTGCCCTCTTGCGTCCTTGTAACCTTATCCCTGACCTCACTACTCTCAACATCCTGTACACTGGAACTACAATTTAGGTTCCCATTCCCCTGCTGAATTAGTTTAAACCCCCCCGAAGAGCACTAGCAAATCTCCCCCCCAGGATATTGGTACCCCTCTGGTTCAGGTGAAGACCATCCTGTTTGTAGAGGTCCCACCTACCCCAGAAAGAGCCCCAATTATCCAGGAAACCAAAACCCTCCCTCCTACACCATCCCTGGAGCCACGTGTTCAACTCCTCTCTCTCCCTATTCCTCGCTTCGCTATCACGTGGCACGGGCAACAACCCAGAGATAACAACTCTGTTTGTTCTCGCTCTAAGCTTCCACCCTAGCTCCCTGAATTTCTGCCTTAAATCCCCATCTCTCTTCCTACCTATGTCGTTGGTGCCTATGTGGACCACGACTTGGGGCTGCTCCCCCTCCCCCTCCCCCTTAAGTATCCCAAAAACATGATCCGAGATATCACGAACCCTGGCACCTGGGAGGCAACACACCAACCGTGAGTCTCTCTCGTTCCCACAGAACCTCCTATCTGTTCCCCTAACTATGGAGTCCCCAATGACTAATGCTCTGCTCCTCTTCCCCCTTCCCTTCTGAGCAACAGGGACAGACTCTGTGCCAGAGACCTGTACCCCATTGCTTACCCCTGGTAAGTCGTCCCCCGCAACAGTATCCAAAACGGTATACCTGTTGTTGAGGGAAACGGCCACAGGGGATCCCTGCACTGCCTGCTGGTTCCCTCTCCTTCCCCTGATGGTAACCCATCTACCTACTTCTTTTACCTGAGGTGTGACTACCTCCCCATAACTCCTCTCAATAATCCCCTCCGCCTCCCGAATGATCCGAAGTTCATCCAGCTCCAGCTCCAGTTCCCGAACGCGGTTCTCGAGGAGCTGGAGTTGGGTGCACTTCCCGCAGATGCAGTCAGCAGGGACACTCTTGGCGACCCTTACCTCCCACATTCTGCAGGAGGAACATACAACTGCCTTAACCTCCATTCCCACTATTCTAAATTCCCAACAAATCTACAGAAAAAACCAAAAAAAAAAGTCAAAACTTGTTAGCTTAGCAATCCGACGGACAGAACTTTTTAAATAAAAAGCTTACCTTATCAACACATCAGAGTCCTTTTTTTTTGGTTAGAGGAGGAAGGTGGGTGGGAGACACTACACGTGTAGTGTCTCGGGTACAGCCACCGCCCAAATATATAGTTTTTACTTACCCAGCAGTCCCCTGGTCCTCGGAAAACAAAAGGGAATTAACTTTTAACTTACACTGAAATTGACCTCCCAGCTGCAAGTTCGCTCCGTACCTCCGCTTCTGTCAAAGCTGCTGCAACCAAAACTAAAAGTAATCAACTTGGGTAGACATGAAAATGAACTTTCCATATCTATAGCCATGAAAGCAGCCAAAAAAAACCTGTGAAATAATTATCCCACCATCAGGAGTAGAATTAGTTTATCCTAAGCAATGCAATCCAGTAACAGTTGACCAGTGAAACCACCTGCCATGAGGTCCTTAGAAACACTGCAGGCAAGACAGAAGGAACTTGCATTTTTACATTTGCAGAACATCCAAATCACTTCAGGACCAGTGAACTTCTTTTGAGATGTAATGGACAACTTATTTATATCGTCCTGTGCAGCAACTAACTGAAGCATTCGAAAGGTAATTAGACAGTTATATGAAAAGGAAGAATGTGCAGGGTTATGGGGAGAAGGCAGGGGAATGGAACTGAGGGAGTTGCTCTTTCAAAGAGCCAGTGTGAATGCAATGCACCAAATTAGATTAGATTAGAGATACAGCACTGAAACAGGCCCTTCGGCCCACCGAGTCTGTGCCGAACATCAACCACCCATTTATACTAATCCTGCACTAATCCCATATTCCTACCAAACATCCCCACCTGTCCCTATATTTCCCTACCACCTACCTATACTAGTGACAATTTATAATGGCCAATTTACCTATCAACCTGCAAGTCTTTTGGCTTGTGGGAGGAAACCGGAGCACCCGGAGAAAACCCACGCAGACACAGGGAGAACTTGCAAACTCCACACAGGCAGTAACCGGAATCGAACCCGGGTCCCTGGAGCTGTGAGGCTGCGGTGCTAACCACTGCGCCACTGTGCCACTGGTCTTCCTCTGCACTGTACCAATTCTGTGATTCTGTTCACCAATTTTCACATAAATGCCCACAAACAACAAAGCAAAGCAAAATGCAGTCGATGCTGGGAACTTGAAAGAAACACAGAAAATGCTGGGAAAAAACCCTAACAGTAGTTATACTGTTGAAAAGAGCATTAAACAAGACATTTTTGGAGTTTGTAACAAAGGCAATGTAATAATTGTGAGGGACTTTAATCTTCATATAGACTGGGACAATGAAATTGGAAAGAGTGGTTTAGAAGATAAGTTTCTAGAATGTTTTTGGGACAGTTTCTTGGAGCAGTACGTTGAGGAACCAACTGGGTATAAAACTATCTTAGATCTAGTATTGTGTAGTGAAGCAGGGTTAATTAGTTACATCATAATAAAAGATCCACTGGGAAATAGTGATCATAATACCATTGAATTCTGTGTTAAGTTTGACAGTGACATACTCCAATCATAAACAAGAATCTTAAACTTACATAAAGTTATGAGGGGAGAACTGGCTAAAGTTAATTGGTAAATAGACTAAAAGGTATGGCGATAAATGAGCAGTGGGAAACCTTTAAAGAAACAATTCAAAATGTTCAACAAAAATACATTCCACTGAAAAACAAAAACTCACCAAGACCCATCCGTGGCTCATTCAGGAAGTTAAGGATGCTATTAGATTAAAAGAAGAGGCTTATACTGTTGCAAAAAGAGTAGCAAGTCTGAGGATTGGGAGTGTTTTAGAATCCAGCAAAGGGCCACCAAAAAGTTGATAACAAAGGAACAAATAGAATGAGATTAAACTAGCCAGTAATGTAAATACAGATTATAAGAACTTTTATAGGTATATCAAAAGGAGTAGAGTAGCTAAGGTAAATGTTGGTCCCTCAGAAGCAGAGACAGGAGAAATTATCATGGGAAATGAGAAAATGGCAGAGGCATTGAACAAATATTTTGTGTCTGTTTTCACAGTCAAAATCACAATTTTCATGCCAGAAATAGATTGTAACCTAGGGGCTAAAAAGAGTGGGGAAATTAAGGAAATAAATATCAGCAGAGAAAAAGTATTGGAGACACATAAGGGACTAAAACCTGATGAATCCCCATGACCTGATGGCCTACCCCCTAGGGTTCTAAAAGTGATAGCTGCAGATAAAGTGGATGCGCTAGCTATGATTTTCCAAAATTCCTTAGATTCAGGAAATGTCCCATCAGATTTGAAGTTGGCAAATGTTACACTGCTTTTCAAGAAAGGAGGGCGAGAGAAAACAGTGAACTACAGGCCAGTTAGCCTAACATCAGTCATTGGCAAAATGCTGGAATCTATTAAAGAAAATCCTGTTTCACAAATTTATTAGAGTTTTTTGAGGATGTAACATTTAGGGTAGATAAAGGGGAACCAGTAGATGTAGTATACCTGGATTTCCGAAAGGCTTTCGATGAGGTGCCACATAAAAGGTTAATAGGCAAGATAAGAACTCATGGAATCGGGGGTAATATATTAGCAGGGGTAGAGGATTGGTTAACGGACAGGAAACAAAGAATGGGTATAAACAGTGCATTTTTAAGTTGGCAGGCAGTGAATAGTGGAGTACCGCACGGATCAGTGTTGGAGCCTCAGCTATTTACAATCTATATTTCTGTCTTAGATGAAGCGACAAAAAGTAACATGTCTAAGTTTGCTGATGATCAAAGGTACATGGAAAGGTAAGTTGTGGAGAACATACAGAGAGGCTGCAAAGTGATATAGACAGGTTAAGTGACTGGTCAAGAGGATGGCAGATGAAGAACAATGTAGGGAAATGTAAAGTTATTCACTTTGATCGTAAAAATAGAAAAGCAGAATATTTTTTTAAAGATGTGAAACTTGCAGGTGTTGATGTTCAAAGAGACTTGCATGTGCTTGTACAAGGAACGCAGAAAGTTAGCATGCAATTACAGCAAGCAATTAGGAAGGCAAATGGCATGTTGGCCTTTATTGCAAGGAGATTGGAGTACAGGAATAAAGAAGTCTTTCTACAATTGTACAGGGCTTTGGTGAGACCACATCTGGAGTACTGTGTCAGTTTTGGTCTCCATATTTAAGAAAGGATATACTTGCATTGGAGGCGGTACAGCAAAGATTAACTAAATTGGTCCCTGGGATGAGGGGATGTCCTATGATGAGAGGCTGAATAAACAGGGCCTATATTCTCTGGAGTTTAGAAGAATGAGAGGCGATCTCATTGAAACATACAAGATTCTGAAGGGGCTGGATAGGTTAGACACTGAGAGATTGTTTCCGCTGGTTAGGGAATCAAAATACGGGAGCACAGTCTGAGGATAAGGGAGCAATCATTTAGGACTGAGATGAGGAGAAATTGTTTTACTCAAGAGGTTATGAATCTTTGGAATTCTTTACCCCAGGGAGTTGTAGATGCTCCATCGTTGAATACATTTTAGGCTGGAATAGACAGAATTTTGGTCTTTCAGGGAATCAAGGGATATGGCGAGGGGCGAGGAAGTAGAGTTGAAGCCTAAGATCAGCTATGATCGTACTGAATAGCAGAGCAGGCTTGATGGGCCATATGGTCTACTCCTGCTCCTATTTCCTGTGTTCTTGTGTTCTCCTCAGCTAAATTAGGAAGAGGTTAGCAGATTTTTTTTTAATATAGACTGAAATACAGAACGCTTTTTTGCAGGATTTAAAATGTTCTACAAGATACAGCATTGGAAACAAAATTCATAATAGCTTTTAAAAGGAGTTAGACAAATATTGGAGAAAAGAAAAAAGAAAGGGAAGAGTAGAACTAAACAAGAGCTGATACAGATGGAATAGGCCCAATGGCTTGCTTCCGTGTTGTACACTTCTATGACTCTATGATTTTGGTATCCTATGCTGTAATGACAGAGCCTAAACAAAAATAGAATTTTTAAAAATCCTGTCTGTCAATCAAGACCTTTTTTAACTGTAGACCATGTGCAAACAGCCTAATTGCAAACTTCACCAAATCCATTTAAGCTACCAAGCAAGAGTCCCTGCAAATACCTTTCAATCCCCAAGGGTAATCGTCTAAAGCATTTTCTTTCAGCTTGAAAAATTAAATGTCAAAATCAAAAATTAACAAACCAACATCTGTTGTTTGACAGTATTTTACAGTTGAGTCAGATAATGTAATTAGTTTGCAAACAATGCAAGTCCACAGTTTATAAAGGACAAAAGGCAATACACCTGGAGACAATAGGGCTAACAGCATGCAATATAAAAAAACTGACAACCCCAGCAGGGTTGAAATTGGACATTGTTGCAACCGTTTTACACCCAAAGGACACGTGAAAGATATGTGACCCAATAGTGTACGTAACGAGCTTGGCGTACGATTTTAGCCTTCTCTGGGAAATTGGATATCACAGACGTTTAGAGGCACAAGCTTGTTCCATTCCAGATTCTTCAGTGACTCCAACATAAGTATTTTTAAAAATGCTGCAGAGTCAGAAGGAGTGGGAGAGCTCCCTCGCCTCCACACTATCAGCCCTCCCAACCTCCATCCCCTCCCATTCTCATTCCACCCATCCCCCAAAACAGCTTCACGCAGTTGCTAGCATGGCAAGCAGTCTGATATTCATTTTCTTCAAATAGGTGAGCTGCCTGTGGAGGCACGACAGGTGCAGGCAGCTCAACCAACAAATATTAATGGGTCTGAGACCCAGTTTCAGACTGGCCTCTGTTCTCCTTGTTTTGGGTATGCATTGCAGCTACATCGTAGTCTTCACACCCAAAACTGGGAGCTAACAAATCTCTATCCCAGCAGACCTATCCGCATGGATTAATATTTTGGGTAGAGACCCTGGGCTGGATTTTTAAAGCGGAGTCAGGAACCCAATGCCCAGATAAATTCTGGATGCTGACCTGGGCACCTCCACTGTGTAGCTCACACGATGCTAATTTTAAATGCTCATACCCTAATTGGGCAGGAGGCAAGCTTGGTGCCCAATTAGTGGCTCTGAGCACCTCCAGGAGGTGAGAGTTGCCTGCTTGGTGCCAGTGGCAAAGGTAAGCTCCAGCCATGATGGGCCTGCTGCTGCTTAGCTTAAGAGAGCAGGCAGCTCCTCTGAGGGTCATGAGCATAAAGGGATGAAACGGAGTGGAAACAGCTAAAACAGAAGGGCTGCACATGTTCGAGTGCAGGATAGTGGAGTGACCAATAATCTTAATCATTAAAAAAAAAGATTTTCCTTTGCACTGCAGAGACCGAGTCAAAGGATGCATTCTCATTGCCGTAGGATACAGCCAGCTTCAAATATGCAGTGTTGTTGCAGGAGGATACAGTCAGTCATGACCAAAGACATGAGATATAATGTCGATTAACATTTGAAACTAGTTGAAAAACTGGCTTTTGAGACACAGCTAAGAGACACACAGACTGTTCTGCCAGCATGTACTGAAGAAAAGATTATTTAAACCTTATTTATTATACTCTCAGGATTCTGATATCAAGCCAGATTAATTTCTTAAAAGAAAATACCCAATTCCTTTAACTACTGAACTGTAATTGCTGAAATTCATTAAATTCATTGCTGGAAAAGAAGAGCATCTATTCAACTGCTGAATTAGACTACAGACTGTTCTACTGTTGAAGAACCTTTTTTTCCCCCAGCGGACGGCTATGAAGACGTCAAGCAACCTTGGACTATTCCACATTGGAAGATTTCACTTCGGCAGGAGTATAAATATGCAAGGACAATAATTTTTCTATTTTAAATGTTGTTTATATCTTAGAAGTGTTTAAGAATTTAGTTTTTCTAATTAAACAGTTGTTGATCTAAAGACACTTGATTTAGTTAGCCTCATTTGGGGGTTAATAGAAGGTACAATTTGGCTGGGTCTTTAATTTGGAAAGTTTAAAATGATATGTCGGGCGATCTGTGGAGGGATAGGGCTGAATCAACAGTACGTTGCTCCCACCACAGTCAGAATCATATATTTTGATTGGGGGCTTTGACTTGAGCGGTCAGTCATAACAGAAGTAACCTCTATAAGTGTGAATAAATCTTCGCCATTGCACTTCTAGGGATAATAGACTTGCATTCTCATGAAGTGATCAGAAATATTACCAAATAATGGAGATTCAAAACACTACAACAAAAATCAACCCATTTCCCCTTTTTGCTCACTATAAGGCTGTCAGGAAGAGGATCAGTCATCTGTTTAAAAGTGTCTACTGTTGTAGCTCAAGCAACAGTCAGCAGCTGTTCTACATCCCATCTGCCATTATGACAGAAAACTAAACACCAGGATACATAAAATTACTGCATGAATGCAAAGTGGAGTATTTTGACCTTATATTGTTTTTCAATTGAAGTGAACTGAAACCTGAATTGTCTTGAATTGGGCAGCCAAAATCTTTTGAAGAGACCTGTAATGATTCAGCTCAAGGCACTTTGGGTTCAGAATTTGATTCAGTCCTTTCACTATTCTGTATATGGTAAAAGCTGGTCATATTGTAATGATGCCGTCTCTGTTGGGAGGAGTGACGACATGGCCAATTAAATAGAGACTCCGTGTGAGCTATTTCCAGTCCAAACAACACAGAAAGATGGCGAAGAGGAAGGATTTTTTTTAATGTTTCATTGGAATAATCAAGGACCGGAGAGCATTGTGACACATTTTGGAGCCCCTGAAGTTAAGTTTGTGGATGTTTGAGCAGTTTAGAAAGATTGCTCCATGAGCACATGATGCGCTCCTGCACTGTCAGTAAGTAAGGGCACAGTATGTAGGGTGGAGGCTATTGTGTTTGTCATGCAGAACCCCACCTGCCAAGAATGAGGCATATAAATTTTGTCATCTGAACATTGATTTTTAAACTGTTGCTGGAGTGAAGAAATGACTTGTTTGAAGATCACCAGACACTGGGCTGGAAGGATCTTTGCATACTAAGAGACACCGCTTGTGGAGACACAGGACTATTCCCTGCTCCAATTAACCGAAATGGATTTTGATCACCAGATATTGAAGGTGTAAGGAAGTACATTCCAGAGACTGCTAAGGTAATCTAATCCACAAACCTCGTAGGAGAGACGGTTCCAAATAAGGAGCTAGTCACATGACTAACCTACTGGGAAACCCGGGGTTTTTTGAATTGCGCCACAGAGAAAGACCCAAAAGGCAGTGTGCAACTGAAGCTGAAACAAGCAAGTCTCTCACCTGGCTGTCTCTCTCTCTCACTTTCTCCTTTGCCTGGTTTAACCGTAACAGGATTTAATTTTAGAAACACCGTGTTTTTAGCTCCTCCTCAGTGAATCCTTGTTCACTGCTTCAAATGTAAGGCAAATAAATCAGACAGGTTTCCTTATATTTAAACAGGAAAGGTGGAAGTTTATAAATCTTAAACTCTAATCCGGTTAACGAATACGAATATGTGACGCGACCACGCTAGCATGCATACGTGATAAACACACATGCAGATAGGGACAGAAAAAGTGGAAAAGAATGAAGGGGAAAAGTTTGAGGCAATATCAAGATTATAATTACAGTCCTTTAAGTTCAATGTGGATTCTTTGGTTGCCGGTAAGTTCTGCTGTTCGTTGGGGCCCAGTTCACGCTTCTATTTGTTTCAATGTCAGAGTCTTTTCTCTCTTGAGGTTTATGTGTCTTCTGTGGGTCTGGTTGCTTGGGAGAAAGTGAGAGAGAGAGAGAGACAGCCAGGAGAGAGGCTTCCTTGTTCCAGCTTCAGTTGCAAACTACCTTCTCCGTTCAAATTGTCCCTTGCCTCATTCAAAAGCCTGGATCAGCCATTTAGTCATGTGATCAGCTGATTTAACCAGTCCTGGCTTTGTGGATTATATCATTTTAGCAGTCCCTGGAATGTACTTCCTTGCACCTTCAATGTCTGGTGATGAAAATCCGGTTGGGTTAATTGGATCAGGGAGGAGCTCTTTGTCTCCACAACCTCCGTCTCTTAGTATGCAAATGTTCTCCAGTCAAAGGTCTGGTGATCTCTTTAGCAAGTCATTTCTTCACTCCAGCAACAGTGTAAAATCAGTGTTCCTATGACGAAATTAATATGCCTCATTCTTGGCAGGTGGGGGTCTGCATGACACCTCCATACCCAACGGAATGAAATGCAATGTTTTTAAAAGGGCATTTCATTAAAAGGGACTAGATAGACGATAACGACAGGAAAACACACATGCATCTCTCTCATTCATTCAAAACCTTAACAATTGTTATAGCCTGTCTTTTCTTAGTAGCAGTGCTTCTTTAAACAGCCCTTTTTGGTATCCCAATAAACCTGAGGTTTTTGGAGAAATCTTTTTTTCAGTTTGCGCATTTCCATGACTGCCTAGGTTCTCTTTGTGCTTACTGAGGTCTGTAAGGGGAGGGTAAGATTTAATTAACACGAGGTTGGAGTTCTGCCCAGGGGAGCAGCAGTGGATGGTTCCACTCTGAACTCTCTTTCAGTGCTTTGGTGAGTCATGCAAGGGCTTTTCACCTTTGGGGATGGTTGGTTCCCTTTTTTCCTGGCTGTGGGAGAAGTTCTTTGCTAATCTTCCCTTAGTCCTCTGGGACACTCCTGCTTGCAGGTATTTGTCCAGATTCTGCTGCACTCTCCTGCAGCACAATTACTAGGTGAGGCATCACCCTCACAGTTTCTCTGCCCTCTTGAGGACTTTCTTTGTCTCTGCAGGTTCCTGTAAATGCTGTTAGCCACTCCAGTGGTGTGCTTCTAGAGTCTGCATTTACATAGGAGGATGTGGGGTCCAATTTTTTTAATATTTCGGGGTTGGTTGACCAGACAGTAGCGGTTTTCGTCCATGATTCCTTCCAGACTTCCTTTAACCTGCCCTGTTGGTCCCTTTCTCCCCATTCCTTTCTAACCTGTTGCGAGCCTTGTGCCTGCCTGTCCCCTTTTGTTCTTGGCAGGGGCCCCTTACAGTTCATCAGCCCTCTTCTGGAGGATCCTCCAAATACCGATACAGGACTTAGGGGTGCAGTTTGCACTGTTGGTTGGGGTTTTCCCTCAACCTGACACCTGTGGCAACTCCTACAGTAGTCCACCACATCTTTGTGGAGCTTCGGCCAGTCAAATTGCTATCTTATACAGGCTTTAGTTTTTCGTATACTGACATGTACAGCCACTGCAGTTTCATGGGCCATTCTTACTCTTTCTCTCCAGTACCTCTGCCGCATAACTGACTGGTAAACCAATGTCCACTCCTTGCTCTCAGGTCTGTGAGGAGAACTCCATTTCCTCATCAGAAGCTCATTCTTTAAATAGTAGCAGAGGGACTCCCTCTGCTTCACTTTCAGACTTGGCAGCCTGTGCTAACTCTCTCAATACTGGGTCAGCTCGCTGAGCCTCAGTGAGGGAAGTTTTATTTAACTCATTTCCTGGGTCTTCTAACTTTTCAAAGAAAGTCTCAGACAGACAGATCTCATGATCATTTGCCTGCAGTGCCAATTCAGTCTCCTCTGCAGGAGCTGGTTTGATCATGGCCTCACTCATTACACATTCAGGGAAACTGCAGGGGACCGTCTCCTGCCACTGCCCTCTCTGACCTCCTGCAGTCTTTCTTTCACTACTGGGGAAGCTATCACCTTCGTCCCTGCCAGATCATTACCTAGGAGCAGGTCAACCCCGTCCACAGGCAAACTGGGACAATCCCTACGGTCACCGGTCCCAAAACTAGGTCGCACTCCAAGTGCACCCAGTGTAAAGGTACAGGCATTCTCTGCCCTCCAATACCATTCACCACCATTCTGGTTTACTGCACTCTCTGGGTCAAAGGTCAGGCCTTTTCCCAGTAAAAGGGATCTAGTGGCACCTGTGTCCCTGAGAATTATTATGGGCTTGCTTTCCCCACTCGAGGGGTATGGGGTTACTCTCCCTTCAGACACAAAACCCTGATAACCTTCAGGATTCCTATTAAATCTTCCTGCACTTGCAGCATTAAGCTTCCTGTGTCTCACTCTTACTGCAGTTAAAGCCACAACTTGTTCTGTTGTGCTTTCCATCAGGGTTTCTTCTTCACTGAGCGAGTGTCCTCTGATTAACCCTACAGGTTTTCCCTTTAGTTTCCAGTAGTCAGCTCTTAAATGCCCTATTTTATTACAATGGAAGCACACAGGACTCCGAGTCTCATTCCTACTTACAGCACCTTCCTTTTTGGCTGGAGGAGGGCCTCCTGTGTCTCCTGCTTTTCTTTCCCTCCCAGGACTGCTTGGGCTTCTATCACCTTCACACCCTTTGTCCTTTTCAGATTTGTTGGGGTGATTAGGAAAGGTTTCCCCCTGGGAAACCGACGTATAAATGAGAGTAAACTCATTGACCAGGACTGCTGCCTACTGGGCTCTATGAGCATTTTATTCCTCCACATGTGTCTTTATTGAGAGTGGAAGAGAGTATTTAAATTCCTCTGACAAAACTACCTCTCTGAGATTTTCATAGCTGAGCTGCACTTTAAGAGCCCTCAGCCATTGGTCAAAGCCAGCTGCTTACTTCTCTCAGCTTGCTTCTTGAGGGTTCTTAACTTTTGGTGATAAGCTTCCGGTACTAACTCATATGCCCATAGCTCATAGCATTTTTTTGTCAGTTCATAATCTGATGAACTTTCATCTAGCAACATGGAATAAACCTACTAATTTGCTCTCTAACAACAGAGTCCAAGCCTCAGCTGGCCACTTTAACAGCCTTGCCAGTTTTTCAAAAGACACAAAAAAGGTATCCATGTCTCTCTTATTGAATTTTGGGATCAATTGGGAGAGTTTCAACAATTCTGTACCCAGCCCTGAATTACGCTCCTCCATATTGGCCATGCTTTCACTGGGGTTATCCTATCACTCCCTAGTTATCTCAAGCCACCTTAGCTCTCTCTCTCTTCGTATTCTTTCTGGAAGTTTCTTTTTCTTTTTTTCTCCTTCCTCTCTTTGTCTTCACGTTCCTTGTGGAAGACTCTTTCTCTCTCTCTCTCCTATCTCTCTTTTTCTCATTCCTCAAATTCAAGTTTCCTCTGTTCCAATTGTATCTTTGCTGGTAATACCCTGTCAGAGTCTACGACTAACCCTGTTTCTGCTTCTTCAGATTCAAGGGAAAAATGGTAGGTCTCTAGTCTTAGGAGTTCAGGCTTCCTAGCCTTGCCACGTACAGTGATTCCACATCACTCAACCATTTTCTTCAACTCCTCATAGACAGTGCTTTTAACTTATCCCAAGTTACTTCACCCTGGCTTGGGGAGCTACTAGCTTCGGTCGCAAACATGTTAGTATTCTAGCACACCATAACAGGGTTTAATTTTAGAAACACTGTTTTTAGCACCTCCTGAGTGAATCCTTGTTCACTGCACCAATTGTAAGGCAAATAAATCAGACAGGTTTCCTTAGATTTAAACAAGAGAGGTGGAAGTTTATTAATCTTAAACTCTAATCCGGTTAACAACTACAGATATGCAACGTGACCATGCTAGCATGCATACGTGATAAATACACATGCAGAAAGAGACAGAAAAAATAGGAAAAAAAAGGAGAAAAGTTTGAGGCAATATCAAATTATAATTACAGTCCATTAAGTTCAATGTGGAGTCTTTGGTTGCTGGTAAATCTTGCTGTTCATTTGCGTCCAGTTCACGCTTCAACTTGTTTCGAAGTCGGAGTCTTTTCTCTCTTGAGGTTTATGTGTCTTTCGTGGATCCGGTGGTTTGGAAGAAAGCAAAAAAGAGACAGCCAGGAGAGAGGCTTCCTTGTTCCAGCTTCAGTTGCAAACTGCCTTTTCCATTCAAACTGTGTCTCATTCAAAAGCCTGGATCAGCCATTTAGTCATGTGATCATCTGGTTTAACCAGTCCTGGCTTTGTGGATTGTATCATTTTAGCAGTCCCTGGAATGCACTTCCTTGCACCTTTAATGTCTGGTGATCAAAATCCATTTGGGTTAATTGGATCAGGGAGGAGCTCTTTGTCTCCACAAGCACCATCATCTCTTAATATGCAAATATCCTCCAGTCAGAGGTCTGGTGATCTCTTTAACAAGTCATTTCTTCACTCCAGCTACAGTTCAAATCAATGTTCACATGAAAAAATTAATAGGCCTCATTCTTGGCAGGAGGGGGTCTGCAGGACAACACATTGTATCAATGTAAAAGGTTACTATTTGGGGTGTCTACTACTTCTGAAGTTTTCCAGAGCATCATGGATCAGGTACTAAGTGGCATGAAAGGAGTATGCTGCTTCTTGAATGAGAATCTAATCAGCAGTAAGACACAGAAAGAACACTTTATAAGGTTGAACTATATTCTAGATTGCCTTCAGGAGTATGGCACCAATGCAAAGAAGCATAAGTGTTGCTTCATGGTGCCAAGAGAAACATACCTGGGTCACCAAATAGATGGTGAAGGTATCCACCCAATGCAGGAGAAGGTTGAGGGAATTTTGAAAGCAAAGAGACCACAGAACAATTATAAACTTAGAACATTCATCGGGATTGTTGTGTATTATTCTAAGTTCATCCCTAACTTAGCTAATACATTCACCCTCCCTGTATGAACTGCTCAAAAACAGAATTGCTTGGGAGTGGTCTGTTGTGTGCCAGAAAGCATTTGAAGAAGTGAGGAAAGTACTGATTGGTGATGCTGTTTTGGCCCACTATGATTCCAAGAAACAATTGGCTTTAGCGTGTGCTGCCTCACCACATGGGTTAGGTGTGATGTTATCTCACATATTGGAGGATGATGTCGAGAAGCCTGTAGCATATGCTTCATGTACATAACAAAGTCAGAGCAAAATGACTCACACGTTGAGAAAGACGCATTGGCAATCATAAGTGGCATTACAAAGTTCTACAAGTACCTGTACGGTAGGAAATTCACTTTGTTAACTGACCACCAAACCCTTACGATCATATTTGGCTCAAAGAAGTGGGTATCATCCCTAGCAGCAGAAAGCTGCAGAGGTAGATGATGATTTTCATAGCCCATCAGTACAATATTAAATATCCGAGATCATGCTAATGCGGACATTCTTTCAAGATTTTCTGTGATGACTGACATTCTTAGCCACTGAGTTACTTTTGAATTACCTTACTTACACAAATTACATGCCTGTGTCTGTCAGAGAAGTTAGCGAAGAAACTGGTAGGGATGTGGTGCTCTGTAAAGGCCTGAATAGTGTGATGAATAGGAACTACAGGAGTATTGCACACATAGAAATAAAGTGAGTGTAGATCAAGACAGTCTCCTTTGGGGTTTAAGAGTCATTATTTCACTATGATTTAGAGAGAGATTGCTAGAGAAACTATGTCAACAGCACGAAGGGATAATCTGTATGAAAGCAGTAGAAAGAAGCTATTTTTGGTATCCAAAGGTAGACAGAGATATTGAAGAATTGGTGAATTGTTGTGTGTCTCTTGATTGATAAATGACCCACCTTTCATTCCACCAGCAAACACAAGGAAACTATGGGAATGAGTACATGTTGATTTCTTTAAAGTGGAAGGTAAAGAGTATTTTGTTTTGGTGGCTATCTATAGTGAGTGGATAAATGTTGAGTTTATGTCCAATACCATAAGTGCCAAACTGTTGACATTTTGAAAAGTTGGTTTTCAATTTATGGACTACCAAATGTGTTGGTATCAGACAACACCTCGCAGTTTATGTCAGAAGAGTTCAGAATATTTCTGAGTAAGAATGGAGTTAAACATACTCTGGCACTACCATATCACCCAGCATCAAATGGTGCTGCAGAAAGGAGTGTGTAGATAGTGAAGAGGTCTTTGGAATAGTATTTGCTAGGTGACAAACTAGAGAGTGATTCCTATGCTTACCTTCAACACAGGCTAGACAGTTTTCTGTTCTGTTACAGAATAACCCCATAGTCTACAGCAGGCTGCCGAGTTACTGTTTAAACATGCTTCGAGGACAAGATTTAGTTTGCTTAAGTAAAAACAAGAAATGCTGGAACCACTCAGCAGGTCTGGCAGCATCTGTGGAAAGAGAAGCAGAGTTAACGTTTCGGGTCAGTGACCCTTACGTTAACTCTGCTTCTCTTTCCACAGATGCTGCCAGACCTGCTGAGTGGTTCCAGCATTTCTTGTTTTTATTTCAGATTTCCAGCATCCACAGTATTTTGCTTTTATTTTAGTTTGCTTAAGCTTGCATTAATAGCAAAGAGAAAAGCAAGACAGAGTTAAGATGAGCCATGATACACCAGGCATGAATTTTAGAGAGTTCAGTGCTGATCAGAAGGTCATGGTGAAAAACCACCGAGGTGGTAAGCAGAAGTATAAGTTTGGAGTTGTTGTAAAGAGATTAGATGCATTCTTGAATCCAGTGAAGATTGGAGAGAGACTCTAGTAGTGTCATGTAGATCATTTGCTTGAACAAGGGTATCCGATGAAAGAAGAGCATGATAACCCTCCTATAGTAAAAATTCCTCCTACAGTTCAAAGTGGAAGTCAGGAAGAAGGGGAAAGTCACAAAAAAACCAGAAAGTTTACCAGTATCATAAATACTCTGATACTCCCGCCTCAAGGAGCCTCACAAATTCCCAGCCAAACAGACAGTTAGTGCAGGGGACGACGTGCTGCCAATTCATCTCCTGATCGAATACAAAAATGTACATCACCACAAGCATGATAAGAGATCCCCATTGGGGAGTAGCCTCATTGCCAACACACTTACTCCTCCTATTGAAGGACAGCTAACAGCATTTAGTTCATATAATCAGTGGGATGAATTTTACATGTCTGCCGCCAATGGTGGACTGCTCGTTGCAGAGCAACAATTATATTAAACGTGGCAGCTCATTTAACCCGCTGGGGCAGACCTCCCAGCCCCCCCGATGACATGGAGGGGGCGGCTGCTCCATCCCCCACAATGCATCAGGCGCCATTACGCAGGCGCCGATGACATTTTTAAAGGGCTTCGAGTCCTTGCATTTCATTTGAATTTTTAAAGAAATAGCGAGTGAGAATTTATTTTTTAAAAAAATTAAATAAATGTTTCTAGCCCCTCTCCCACCCCCAATGGCCAAACACTTCATTCCTTGCCCTCTCCCCCTCAAAATACTTACCTTGTGCACCTGGCCTTCCCCCCTCCCAAAGTTCACAAACTTTAATCTTTACCCCTTCCCACCATCCCCTACACCAACCATATCATTCTGATGCCGATCCTCTCCCCCCCCACAACTACCACCAACGCACGAAGAAACTTACCCGCTCCCCCCTCTCCACCATTGTTATGCCTCGGATCCGAAGCTGAGGGAGTGCCGGCTACCGGCACTAATATCAGAGCAGAACGAATGGCGGGAGCGGGTAAGTACTTAATTAACGAACACTTATTTAAATATTTAGATTTGCCTCCCATTGCCGAGCCATGAGGGTGCCGCCACGAGGCCATGTCGCTGCCGGCAATATTGTGCCAGGCTTTCTCAGTGTCATTGGGGGCTGTAAAATCCAGCCCAGTATCTTATGATCTAGTTTCAGGTTGCTGATCTTTCACCAGAACTAAGATTAATTTGGAGTTGCCACACATCATATATCCTTAAAAAGAGGCAAGCATGGGGAATCAAAAGGCACATACACAAAGCAGTATGCTCAAACTTTATTGCACCTTCCTTAGAATGGAGATTCTGTGGACAAGATATTAAGAGACAGCACTTTCAGTGGTCAGAAATGTGGCAGGGAGTGCATTTTGAAGGATGGAAAATCACAAACTGCACATTGGTAATCTCCCAAATTGAATTATCTGAGTGTCATTCTCTACTGAGAGTGCTACATTATGGAATCACCTCTTTAGTCTCATAATGGATACACAAATACAGCCAGCAGTTAGCATGTTTGATCATAGAGGCAATGTTCAATAGGCCAAGCATGTAGTTCATATACCATTATCTTACGATCAGGAACCAAAGCAAAATACTGCAGATGCAGGAAATCTGAAATAAAAATAGAAAATGCTGAAAATAATCAGCAGGTTTGGCAGCATCTGTGGAGAGGCAGCATCAGTTCACGTTTCAGGTTGCTGATCTTTCATCATAACTCTCCACCTACCCCCCTCAAATCTGTTTGAACATCAGCATCTCTGTTTGAGCATGCTAATTGTGTATTCTGGAACAATTCTGGCAGAGGCATGAGTTTTTTAGTATCTGCATTTCACTTGTGCATGGGAGCATTCTCAATCTAGTCAGACAATGTCTCCTTTGGCCTCCTTGTCTCGAGAGACAATGGGTAAGCGCCTGGAGGTGGTCAGTGGTTTGTGGAGCAGCGCCTGGAGTGGCTATAAAGGCCAATATTAGAGTGACAGGCTCTTCCACAGGTGCTGCAGATAAAATTGGTTGTCGGGGCTGTTACACAGTTGACTCTCCCCTTGCGCTTCTGTCTTTTTTCCTGCCAACTGCTAAGTCTCTTCAACACGCCACACTTTAGCCCCGCCTTTATGGCTGCCGACCAGCTCTGGCGATCACTAGCAACTGACTCCCACGACTTGTGATCAATGTCACAGGACTTCATGTCGCGTTTACAGACATCTTTAAAGTGGAGACATGGACGACCGGTGGGTCTGATACCAGTGACAAGCTCGTTGTACAATGTGTCCTTGGGGATTCTGCCATCTTCCATGCGGCCCACATGGCCAAGACATCTCAAGCACTGCTGGCTCAGTAGGGTGTATATGCTGGGGATGTTGGCCGCCTTGAGGACTTCTGTGTTGGTGATACGGTCCTGCCACCTGATGCCAAGGAGTCTCCGGAGGCAGCGAAGATGGAATGAATTGAGACGTCGCTCTGGGCTGACATATGTTGTCCAGGCCTCGCTGCCATAGAGCAAGGTACTGAGGACACAGGCTTGATACACTCGGACTTTTGTGTTCCATGTCAGTGCGCCATTTTCCCACACTCTCTTGGCCAGTCTGGACATAGCAGTGGAAGCCTTTCCCATGCACTTGTTGATTTCTGCATCGAGAGACAGGTTACTGGTGATAGTTGAGCCTAGGTAGGTGAACTCTTGAACCACTTCCAGAGCATGGTCGCCGATATTGATGGATGGAGCATTTCTGATGTCCTGTCCCATGATGTTCATTTTCTTGCGGCTGATGGTTAGGCCAAATTCATTGCAGGCAGCCGCAATCCTGTCGATGAGTCTCTGCAGACACTCTTCAGTGTGAGATGTTAATGCAGCATCATCAGCAAAGAGGAGTACCCTGATGAGGACTTTCCGAATTTTGGTGTTCGCTCGTAGACAGGCAAGGTTGAACAACCTGCCACCTGATCTTGTGTGGAGGAAAATTCCTTCCTCTGAAGACTTGAACGCATGTGAGAGCAGCAGGGAGAAGAAGATCCTAAACAGTGTTGGTGCGAGAACACAGCCCTGTTTCACGCCACTCAGGATAGGAAAGGGGTCTGATGAGGTGCCGCTATGCTGAATCTTGCCTTTCATATTGTCATGGAATGAGGTGATGATACTTGGTAGCTTTGGTGGACACCTGGTCTTTTCTGGTAGTCTGAAGAGACCACGTCTGCTGCCTCAGTCAAAGGCTTTGGTGAGATCAATGAAAGCAATGTAGAGGGGCATCTGTTGTTCGCAGCATTTTCCTGTAGCTGATGAAGGGAGAACAGCATGTCAATGGTCGATCTCTCTGCTCGAAAGCCACACTGTGCCTCAGGGTAGACACGCTCAGCCAGCTTCTGGAGCCTGTTTAAAGCGACTTGAGCGAAGACTTTCCCCACTATGCTGAGCAGGGAGATTCTATGGTAGTTGTTGCAGTCACCGCGGTCACCCTTGTTCTTACAGAGGCTGATGATATTGGCATTACGCATGTTCTGTGGTGCTGCTCCCTCCTCCTAGCACAGGCAAAGCAGTTCGTAGAATGCTGAGAGCATAGCAGGTTTGGCACTCTTGATTATTTCAGGGGTAATGCCGTCCTTCCCGGGGCTTTTCCACTGGCTAGAGAATCAGTGGCATCACTGAGTTCCGATTTTGTTGGCTGCACGTCCAGCTCATCCATGACTGGTAGAGACTGGGCTGCATTTAGGGCGCTCTCAGTGACAACATTTTCCCTGGAATACAGTTCTAGGTAGAGCGCAACCCAGCGTTCCATTTGCTTGCATTGGTCAGTGATTGTGTCCCCTGATTTAAATTTGAGGGGGGCGATCTTCTTGATGGTTGGCCCAAAAGCTCTCTTAATGCCATCATCCATTCCTCTGATGTTTCCGGTGTTGGAGACCAGCTGAATATGACTGCATAGGTGTTGCCAGTAGTCATGTGCGCAGCGCCTGGCTGTTCTTTGTGCATCGCTTCTGGCTGCTTTAAGTGCTATGGGTGTTAACTCGCTGGGGGCTTTCTTGTAGTTCAACAGTGCAGTGCGCTTAGTGGCTATGACAGGTTCCATCTCTTCAAAGTGAGATTGAAACCAGTCTGCATTCTGCTTCACATGTTTGCCATTGGTGGTCATAACTGAGTCATAGATGGCGTCTCTGACGTGGGCCCACTTGGTCTCTGCATCCCCTGTGGGACTGTTTTGAAGGGCTTTTTCAAGTGAATTCAGAAACATATGTAACAGCTGTGGATAAGAAATTCTGCTAGTGTTGATGCGCGGGCGGCCCTTCTGCTTGGAGTGATGCAGCTTCTTTGGTTTGAGTCTAACCTTGCTGCACATCAGGGAGTGGTCGGTGTCGCAGTCCGCACTGTGGAAGCTGTGTGTGATTTGAATGCTGTTTAAGGAGGCTCGCCTTGTGACGATGAGGTCCAGCTGGTGCCAACGATGTGATCTTGGGTGCCTCCAAGAAACCTGGTGACAGGGTTTAGTATGAAAGAATGAGTTGGTGATGCAGAGGTTGTGATAGGTACACTACTCAAGCAGTCTCTGTCCATTCTCATTCATCCTTCGAATGCCATAGCGCCCAAGGCAGGAGGGTCATGAGTCATGGTCGGCCCCAACCCTGGCATTAAAGTCCCCCAGAAGGAACAGATGTTCAGTATTGGGGATGCTACTAATGATATTATGGAGTTCCTCGTAGAAGTGGTCTTTAGCTTTAGGTAGCGAGCAGAGTGTTGGAGCATAGATGCTGAGTAGGTGTACTGGACCAGAGGCGGTGAGCAGTCGAATGGACAGTATGCGTTCCGAGCCATTTGAAAGTGGCTCTATCATGCTGAGCAAAAAGTTTCCGATGGCGAGGCCCACTCCATGCTGTCTTGGTTCTTCAGGATCCCTACCCTGCCAGAAGAAGGTGTAGTCTTGCTCTCTTAGAGCTCCGCTCGCAGGGAGGCGTGTCTCCTGAAGTGCTGCAATGTCCATGTTGAGTCTACTGAGCGTGTTGTTAATGATGGCGGTCTTCCGAGAATCATTGATTTGTGTAAGGTCTTCCGACAGGCCAGGACACATAGTTCTGGCGTTCCAGATGGCAAAACGAAGGGCTGGTACCTTCTTTCCTATTTTTGTCGTGCAGTTTAGTACGGTGTTGCAGTCCACTTTTCGGGCAATGACCCTGAGCTCCAAGCACCCATTGAAGCAGGTGGACTGTGGCGGGACAGAACCTTACTGACCGGGGGCTGCCCAGTTTGAGGCAGGTGGTAGCTGTCCAGTGAGATGCAAGAGGCATTCTCAATCTAGTCAGACAATGTAGTCAAGAGTGAAGTGGGTACTTTTGCTCCCGTAGGAGCCGACCATATAGTTTGTCTGTTGCTTCAATTAATAGTGCAATGGTGTAGTGGCGCAAAATGAAGCATTAAGGCTGCTACCAAGATATCACGTATTAACCTGCATTATTCTGTTCCTGTGGCCTGACACCACCAGTGTGTTAATAGAACGAAAGGCTTTCTTATTTGCATATGCAAATCAGGCCTTGCAAGGAGCCTTAATGTCAGAGTGTGGATAGCATTTTTGGAAAGCCTGCCACCTAGTAAAACTGCCATTCTGTTTAGTGCAGTCTCCTTCTTTAGTTGGGGAAAGTGATGGAATGTTTTCTCAAGCAAAGAAGTCTTCTGTCCATTGATTTATGCATCACTGTGGCTGTTCCACTTAGAGTAGAGAAGGTTAAGGGGAGATTTGATAAAGGTGTTCAAAATCAGGAAGGCTTTTGATAGAGTAAATAAGGAGGAACTGTATCCAGTGACAGAAGAATCAATAAGGAGAGGACAAAGATTTATTGTAATTGGTGAAAGAATGAGAGGCGATAACAGGATTTTTTATTTACGCGGCAAGTTGTTATGGCCTGGAATGTACTGATAGAGAGGCTGGTGGAAGCAGATTCAATCATAACTTTCAATAGGGAATTTGATAAATACTGGAAGAGGAAAGAATTGCAGGGTTATGGGGAAAGAACAGGGAAATGGAACTAATTGAATAGCTCATTTAAAGAGGTAGCACAGTCATAATGTGTTGAATGGCCTCCTTCTGTGCTGTATTATTCTATGATTCCTTATGCAAAATGTCACCAGTGATAGTTTGCAAGGTTCTGTTCATAGAAATAAAACCTAATGCCATGCTAAACTTTACAGCTACTGTCATCTTGATTGGTCATTTAGATTGAATACACAGCATAGCTCTGTGCCTGATTTCCTTATGAAACACTGAAAGTGAAGGCAGGTCTCGTTCAACATGCCTAAGTCGAATAGTCTAGATCTGAAGATTTGGCTCCTGGAATAAGTTCCAATGGGATCTAAAAGCTGAACTTTCAGCTGCATCTGCATTTGTTCCCTCCTCAAGGTCCATCAATATCATTGGAATTCCGAGTGGACTTCCCATGCTGAGCACTGTTGATTGCAGCTGCTGCCAGCACAGTGCTGTGGGAAAAGTTATCCTCAGAATAGTCTTTTGGGAATGCCTGGCCCTAATCTTCGCAAATTTCAGATTTTAAAGCAATCCATCAGCCCAAAGGGCCACAGTAATCTTCCTTCCTTCCCCCAATCTGAACAGGACAACAGTGCAAATAGCACTGGGAGCTCAGCACAAAAACTTAAATTATATTAATTTTGCGGCAGGTTGCAGAGCCCATGGCTGGATTTTCAATTGCCATTGGAGTCAGGAGCGGGTGTGGGCACGATTTCAAAATTGTGTTCCCAGAGGGCGGCACTGGATCCCGCTACCTCTGGAATACAGCACAAGTTTCAAAGGGAAGGCGGTGGGGGGGAGTGGGGGGGGGGGGGACTGGGAACCCACTCACCTCCAATTATCTGGTTGCTGAGCTTGATTATGAGTTCATTAAGAGGCCTGAGACAAGCTGCTTCAAATTTTCAATCTGAAGGCACGGGGAACACACAGTGTCTTGGACATGTCAAGTTGCAGCTGTCATGAACACAGCAGGAAGCAATGAGGGCTAATGGATGCATTGGTCGACAAAGTTAAGAAGCAGATAATAATGCTAAGCAGCTCAAGTAGTGGCACAGAGTTACCTTTGCTGGTACTGAGAGGCTTGTATTTTTGAGTAGTGAGTGGTAGGACTCCTGTGAGGCTACTGGCATCACTTGAGTGGCAGAGGCTGGCAGAGGAAGGACTGGTGAATGAACAAGCGCCAGCTGAGGGAGTTGAGAGGGGAGTTGAGATGGGAGCAGGCTACTTTGACATTGCACAGAGTGGCTAGGAGCAGCTTCAGCAGATGCATCCTCCTGGACAGCAGGAGGTCAGAGAAGCACAGTGAGGGGTTGCAAGGGAAGAAGGCATGACCCAAGACATCGCGTTTCCTGCCCACGAGTCAGCTATCTGTAAATGACAGACCGCCAGTGCCATAAGAGACTGTGCCTATCCAGGCAGATGGTCTCGGAAATTTGTGCTCTGATGGACAATGACCTGAGGCCTTACGGGCACCGTGGCAGTCATCTACTGCAGCCGTCAAGCCCACTGTCGTCCTGAATATTTATGCTTCTAGGTCATCCCAAGGATCATAGAAACATAGAAAATAGGAGCAGGAGTAGGCCATTTGGCCCTTCGAGCCTGCTCCGCCATTCATTATGATCATGGCTGATCATCCAACTCAGTAACCTGTTCCCGTTTTTGCCCCATACCCCTTCATCCCTTTAGACCCAAGAGCTATATCTAACTCCTTCTTGAAAACATACAATATTTTGGCCTCAACTGATTTCTGTGGTAGCGAATTCCACAGGCTCACCACTCTCTGGGTGAAGAAATTTCTTCTCATCTCAGTCCTGAAAGGTTTACCCCATATCCTGTGACCCCTGGTTCTGGACTCCCCCACCATCGGGAATATCCTTCCTGCATCTACCCTGTCAAGTCCTGTTAGAATTTTATAGGTTTCTATGAGATTCCCCCTCACTCTTCTGAACTCCAGAAAATACAATCCTAACCGACTCAATCTCTCCTCATATATCAGTCCCACCATCCCAGGAATCAGTCTGGTAAACCTTCGCTGCACTCCCTCTATAGCAAGAACATCCTTACTCAGGTAAGGAGACCAAAACTGCACACAATATTCCAGGTGTGGCCTCACCAAGGCCCTGTATAATTGTAGCAAGACATCCCTGCTCCTGTACTCGAATCCTCTCGCTATGAAGGCCAACATACCATTTGCCTTTTTTACCGCTTGTTGCACCTGCATGTTTATCTTCAGCGACTGGTGTACGAGAACACCCAGGTCTCACTGCATATTCCCCTCTCTCAGTTTATAGCCGTTCAGATAATAATCTGCCTTCCTGTTTTTGCTGCCAAAGTGGATAACCTCACATTTACCCACATTATACTGCATCTGCCATGCATTAGCCCACTCACTCAACTTGTCCAGATCACCCTGAAGCCTCTCTGCATCCTCCTCACAACTCACCCTCCCACCCAGTTTTGTGTCATCTGCAAATTTGGAGATATTACATTTAGTTCCCTCATCTAAATCATTAATAAATATTGTGAATAGCTGGGGTCCCAGCACCGATCCCTGCGGTACCCACTAGTCACTGCCTGCCATTCGGAAAAAGATCCATTTATCCCTACTCTTTGTTTCCTGTCTGCCAACCAATTTTCTATCCATCGCAATACACTACCCCCAATCCCAAGCGCTTTAATTTTACATGCTGATCTCTTATGTGGCACTTTGTCGAAAGCCTTCTGAAACTCCAAATAAACCACATCTACTGGCACCCCCTCATCAACTCTACTAGTTACATCCTCGAAGAATTCTGGTAAATTTGTCAAGCATGATTTCCCTTTCGTAAATCCATGCTGACTCTGCCTGATTCTACCATTTTTCTCTAAGTACTCTGTTCTAAAATCTTTGATAATAGATTGTAGAATTTGCCCCACTACCGACGTCAGGCTGACTGGTTCATAATTCCCTGCTTTCTCTCTACCTCCCTTTTTAAATAGTGGGGTTATATTAGCTACCTTCCAATCTGTAGGAACTGTTCCAGAGTCTATAGAATCCTGGAAGATGAACACCAATGCATCCACTATTTCGAGAGCCACTTCCTTAAGTACTCTGGGATGCATACCATCAGGTCCTGGGGATTTATCGCCCTTCAATCCCATCAATTTCCCCAAAACCATTTCTCTACTAATACTGATTTCTTTCAGTTCCTCTCTCTCACTAAGCCCTGTGTTCCCTAACATTTCTGGTATGATATTTGTGTCCTCCTTTGTGAAGACAGAACCAAAGTATGCATTTAGTTGGTTAGCCATATCTTTGTTCCCCATACTAAATTACCCTGGTTCTTTTTTTTCATTCATTCAATGGATGTGGGCGTCACTGGCTATGCCAGAATCTATTGCCCATCCCTAATTGTCCTTGAGAAGGTGGTGGTGAGCTGCCTTCTTGAACCGCTGAAGTCCATGTGAGGTAGATACACCCACAGTGCTTTTAGGAAGGGAGTTCCAGGATTTTGACCCAGCGACAGTGAAGGAACGGCGATATAGTTCCAAGTCAGGATGGTGTGTGACTTGGAGGGGAACTTGCAGGTGGTGATGTTCCCATGCATCTGCTGCTCTTGTCCTTCGAGGTGGTAGAGGTCACGGGTTTGGAAGGTGCTGTCTAAGGAGCCTTGGTGCATTGCTGCAGTGCATCTTGTAGATGGTACACACTGCTGCCACTGTGCGAGGGTGGTGGAGGGAGTGAATGTTTGTAGATGGGTGCCAATCAAGCGGGCTGCTTTGTCCTGGATGGTGTTGAGCTTCTTGAGTGTTGTTGGAGCTGCACCCATCCATGCAAGTGGAGAGTATTCCATCACACTCCTGACTTGTGCCTTGTAGATGGTGGACAGGCTTTGGGGAGTCAGGAGGTGTGTTACTCGCCACAGGATTCCTAGCCTCTGACCTGCTCTTGTATTTATATGGCTACTCCAGTTCAGTTTCTGGTCAATGGTAGCCCCTAGGATGTTGATAATGGGGGAATCAGCGATGGTAATGCCATTGAACGTCAAGGGGAGATGGTTAGATTCTCTCTTGTTGGAGATGGTCATTGCCTGGCACTTGTGTGGCGCAAATGTTACTTGCCACTTATCACCCCAAGCCTGGATATTGTCCAGGTCTTGCTGCATTTCTACACAGACTGCTTCAGTATTTGAGGAGTCGCGAATGGTGCTGAACATTGTGCTATCATCAGCGAACATCCTCACTTCTGACCTTATGTTTGAAAGAAGGTCATTGATGAAGCAGCTGAAGATGGTTGGGCCGAGGACACTACCCTGAGGAACTCCTGCAGTGATGTCCTGGAGCTCAGATGATTAAACTCCAACAACCACAGCCATCTTCCTTTGCACTAGGTATGACTCCAACCAGCAGAGAGTTTTCCCCCTGATTCCCATTGACTCCAGTTTTGCTAGGGCTACTTGATGCCATACTCAGTCAAATGCTGCCTTGATGTCAAGGGTAGTCACTCTCACCTCACCTCTTGAATTCAGCTCTTTTGTCCAGGTTTGAACCAAGGCTGTAATGAATTCAGGTGCTGAGTGGCCCTGGCGGAACCCAAACTGAGCATCACTGAGCAGGTTATTGCTAAGCAAGTGCTGCTTGATGGCACTGTTGATGACACCTTCATTCACTTGACTGATGATTGAGAGTATACTGATGGGGCAGTAATTGGCCGTGTTCGACATGTCCTGCTTTTTGTGTACAGGACATACCTGGGCAATTTTCCACATTGCAGGGTAGATGCCAGTGTTGTAACTATACTTTAACAGCTTGGCTGGGGGGGCGGCAAGTTCTGGAGCACAGGCCTTCAGTACTATTGCTGGAATATTGTCAGGCCCCATAGCCTTTGCAGTATCCAGTGCCTTCAGTCGTTTCTTGATATCACGCGGAGTGAATCAAATTGGCTGAAGTCTGGTATCTGTGATGCTGGGGACTTCAGGAGGGGGCCGAGATAGATCATCAACTCGGCACTTCTGGCTGAGGTTTGTTGCAAATGCTTCAGCCTTATCTTTCGCACTGATGTGCTGGGCTCCCCCCTCATTGAGGAGGGGGATATTTGTGAAGTCACCTCCTCCAGTTAGTTGTTTAATTGTCCACCACCATTCACGGCTGGATGTGGCAGGACTGCAGAGTTTAGATCTGATCCGTTGGTTATGGGATCACTTAGCTCTGTCTATTGCATGCTGCTTACGCAGTTTAGCATGCAAGTAATCCTGGGTTGTAGCTTCACCAGGTTGATACCTCATTTTGAGGTATGCCTGGTGCTGCTCCTGGCATGCCCTCCTGCGCTCTTCATTGAACCAGGGTTCGTCTCCTGGCTTGATGGTAATGGTGGAGTGGGGGATGTGCCGGGCCATGAGGTTAAAGATTGTGGTTGAGTACAATTCTGCTGCTTCTGATGGCCCACAGCGCCTCATGGATGCCCAGTTTTGCATTGCTAGATCTGTTTTAAATCTATCCCATTTAGCACGGTGATAGTGCCTCACAACACAATGGACAGTATCGTCAATGTGAAGGCGGGACTTTGTCTCCACAAGGACTGTGCGGTGGTCACTCCTACCAATAGTGTCATGGACAGATGCATCTGCGGCAGGCAGATTGGTGAGGACAAGGTCAAGTATGTTTCTCACTCATGTTGGTTCTCCCACCACCTGCCGCAGACCCAGTCTAGCAGCTTTGTCCTTTAGTACTCGGCCAGCTCGGTCAGTGCTGGTGCTACTGAGCCACTCTTGGTGATGGACATTGAAGTTCAGACTACATTTTGTGCCCTTGCCACCCTCAGTGCTTCCTCCAAGTGGTGTTCAACATGGAGGAGTACAGACTCATCGGCCGAGGGAGGGAGGTAGGTGGTAATCAGTAGGAGTTTACCTTGCCCATGTTTGACCTGATGCCATGAGACTTCATTCGGTCCACAGTAGATGTTGAGGACTCCCAGGGCAACTCCCTCCTTACTGTACACCACTGTCCTGCCACCTCTGCTGGGTCTGTCCTGCCGGTGGGACAGGACATACCTAGGGATAGTGATTGCAGTGTCTGGGACATTCTGACTGTCAGGGACCTACATTTGTCTTCACCAATTTTTTTCTCTTCACATACCTATCGAAACTTTTACAGTCAGTTTTTATGTTCCCCGCCAGCTTGCTCTCGTATTCTATTTTCCCCTGCTTAATCAATCCTTTGGTCCTCCTTTGCTGAATTCTAAACTGCTCCCAATCCTCAGGTCTGTTGTTTCTGGCAGATGTATATGCCTCTTCCTTGGATCTAATTCTATCTCTAATTTCCCTTGTCGCCATGATTTGGCTACCTTCCCCGTTTTACTTTTGTGCCAGACAGGGATAAACAATTGTTGCAGTTCATCCATGCGCTCTTTAAATGCTTGCCATTGCCTATCCACCGTTATCCCTTTTAAGTAACATTTTCCAATCCGTCTTGGACAACTCGCGCCTCATAACTTCGTATTTTCCTTTACTAACATTCAGGACCCTAGTCTCAGAATCAACTACGTCAGTCTCCATTTTGATGAAGAATTTTAACATATAATGGTCGCTCATCCCCAAGGGGTCACGAACCACTAGATTGTCAATTATTCCTCTCTGATTACACAATACCCAGTCTAGGATGGCCTGTTCTCCAGTTGGTTCCTCAACATATTGGTCGAGAAAACCATCCCACATACACTGCAAGAATTCCTCCTCTACAGTGTTGTGACTAATTTGATTTGCCCAAAATATATGCAGACTACAGTATTCCATAATTATAGATGTTCCTTTATCGCATGCATCTCTAATTTCCTGTTTAATGCCGTTCCCAACATCACCACAACAGTTTGGGGGTCTATATACAACCCCCACTAATGTTTTTTGCCCCTTAGTGTTTCTCAGCTCTATTCATACAGATTGCACATCGCCAGAGCTAATATCTTTCCTCACTATTGTGTTAATTTCCTCTTTAACCAGCAATGCAACTCCACCGCCTTTTGCATTTTGCCTGTCCTTCCTAAATGCTGAATACCCCTGGATGTTCATTTCCCATCCCTGGTCACCTTGCAACCATGTCTCCGTAATTCCGACTATATCATACCCGTTTACATCTATTTGCGCCATTAATTCATCCAATTTATTGCGAATGCTCCGCGCGTTAAGGCACAAAGCCTTAAGGCTTGTCTTTTTGACATTACTTGTCCCCTTCCCACTATTTTTTACTGTGGCCCTGTTTGATTCTGGCCCTTGATTTCTCTGCCTATCACTTTTCTTATTCCCCTTACTGTCTTTTGTTCTTGTCTTTGATTCCCCCTCCTCTGACTCCTTGCAAAGGTTCCCATCCCCTGCCATTTAGTTTAAACCCTCCCCAACCACTCTAGCAAATACTCCCCCTCGGATATCAGTCCCACTCCTGCCCAGGTGTATCCAGTTTGTACTGGGCCCACCTCCCCCAGAACCGGTCCCAATGTCCCAGGAATCTAAAACCCTCCCCCTCACACCAGCCACATATGCATCCGATAAATCCTGCTATTTCTACTCTGACTAGCACATGGCACTGGTAGTAATCCTGAGATCACTACCTTTGAGGTCCTGCTTTTCAACTTACTTCCTAACTCCCTAAATTATGCTTTTAGAACCTCATCCTGTTTTTCACCGATGTCGTTTGTACCAATGTGTACCATGACCACTGGCTGTTCACCCTCTCCCTTCAGAATGTCCTGTAACCGCTCTGAGACATCCTTGACCCTAGCAACATCCTTGACTCCATCCTGGAGTCTCTTTTACGGCCACAGAAACACACACCTATTCCCCTTACAATTGAATTCCCTATAACGATTGCATTCCCACACTTCCTACTCCTCCCCTGTGTAGCAGAGCCAATCATGGTGCAACGAATTGGGCTGCTGCTGCTTTCCCATGAGAGGCCATTCCCCCCAATAGTATCCAAAGCAGTATAACCGTTTTGCAGAGGAATATCCACTGGAGATTCCTGAACTGCCTGCCTAGTCCTCTTGCTCTGCCCGGTAGTCATCCATCCCTTCCTGCCTGTGGAGTCGGAGCCTGCAGTGTGACCACCTCTCTATATGTGCTATCCAGGATACTCTCCGCCTCGTGGATGCTCCACAGTGTCCCCAGCTACCGCTCCAGCTCCGAAACCCGGGCTTTCAGGAGCTGCAGCTGGAGACACTTGCTGCACACATGCCGGTCCCGGGCACTGGAAATGTCCCTGGCTTCCGACATGGAGCAGGAGGAGCACACCACGGCTTTGAGCTCTCCTGGCATGACTTAACCCTTTAAATTAAACCTTTTGGAAGATCTTAATATCAAATAATATCAATTACTCTAGGGGCCTTCTTCCCTGGTCCTCGTTACTACAGAACTCCCTAAAAAAACACTACTTACTATATATGAGAAAAACTGTAAACCTTTCTTACCTTAGATATTTACCCAGCTATTTCAAGCTATTCCCTAACAGCAGTGACTCACGAACCAATCTCTTTGCAGCTTTCCTGTGACATCACTGTTGGCTTTTTTTTTTCTTTTTTTTTCAAAACTCCGGTGCGTTTGAAGAGGTCCGACTGCTCTCCGTTCCTGAAGGTAAGTGAAGGCCCCGAGTCTCATGCTGGACTTATCCATTCCTGGTTCTCGGCGTTTCCACACAGGTCCAACTGTTTTCCTCTCCTGAAGGTATGTGAAGGCCCCAAGCCCCGTGTTGAATTTATCTGCTCCCGGTTCTGGTTGTTTCCACACAGGTCCGAATGCTCTCCGCTCCTGAAGGTAAGTCAGCTGCAGACCTCGGTGGCATCTTGCAGTCAGCACCTCATCATGCCATCAGGCAGGTTATGAATGCCCTATTCTGGAGGGTGGGAGACCACATCCATTTTGAGACAGATGGGTCAGTGCAGGCACAGAGGGCTTTGGGCTTTGCCCCTATCGATGGATTTCCTTAGGTCCAGGGTTTCATTGATTGTACTCATGTAGCCATCAAGGCACCGATAGACCAGCCAGCCAGATTCCTTAACAGAAAAGGCTGCAAAATGAGCCCTGCCATGTGGAGAGGCCGCCCAGTAGAACCAGGCGGCCTCGCTGTGGGATGGTGGGGGTGGGGAGGGGGGCGCAGCTAGGCACTCCTTTTTGGGTAATCGGTGGCCCACAGAGGGCCCCCAATGACAAAAGCTGCCCCTGTGCCAATATCCCCTCTCTGCCCACTGCCCTCAACAACACACCCCACCCCCATCCCTCGCCATGACCCATCTTACTGGCCCGAGCGAGCTCGCCCCCACTTACATTCTCCCCGAGGCTCCAGCTTCTTCTGGTCCCAGGCCTCCTGGAGTACCAGCAGTGGCCACTGTTCCTGGTGTCACTGCTGGGGCTGCAGAGCTGCTGGCCCTCTGATTGGCCGGTAGCTCTTGCATGCAGGATCCCTATCCTTGAAGGGACAGGGACCCCGACGCTGGGCAGTTAACTGCCATAAATTGCAGCCGGTGCAGGGCTTCCCCTTGCCTTTCTGACCCAGCATCAGAACACCGCCAGCTGCACTGAATCCAGCCCTGTAAATCAATTTCCGTCGAACAGAGTGACTATCCAACAAGCACACACACCATAGGAATCCCATTGCCAGCCAAAAATGTTGAGAATGGGATCTCCAATGCCAAAATTCTCCCACATCACAAACTATGGAACAGAACTTGACCCAACAGCGCCCCCACCCCATCTTCATAAGCCATATTTCAACATTGTCATCAAGCATGATTAAGACATAAGTTTGTTTGCGATCATAAGCAATTACTATTATTAAAGGATAAATAAATGACCAAACAAATTGTGAGAACTTCACCCAGGTAACCCAAAAAGTGTAACTAATGATGTGGCGCTTTGCACTCACACCCACTCGTACGAGGTGCTCCCCATGTGATTGAGGATGCAGTGGAGGCAGCTGGATAGCTCCTCAGTAGGCGGAGCAAGTGTCGACGTCAGTGCCCCCTGAGGCGGGACTCCGTCCTCCATCTCCTTGACTGCCTCAGTCCTTTCATGGTGCTCTTGCAGGCTGGATGAGACCACCAGACGAGATGCAGCTGGCGTGCACTCCAACCACGTCTGTGCCATCAGTGACACTGAGTGGTCCATGCTATGAGAATCTCACTCTTTCTATGCATATCAGCATGCTGTTCCTGCATCCACTCAAGTAATGCTGCATATGGCTCACCAAGCGTTTGGCCACTCTCTCAAATCCCTGATTCATAATGGTGCACATGTGCTGCATGGACTCCTCCATTGTCTGCCCATGGCTCTGCGATGCCTCAGGGATCTCCTGCATTGGGGAACTCATGTGCCTTTGATGCTCGAGAAAAATACTCCTTGCATGTGACACCCAAAGCCCAGCATCTCCACCCAGCAAAACATGGCTGTGTCTGTATTCTGTTCTCCGAAGGAGACTGCCCACAGCAGACTCTGCCTCACTCTCCTCCTACTCCTGCTTACTCATGATGTGATGCTCACCCAGTGCTGCCTGTTTTAATCTTCATTTAAGCCCAACCAGGGTGAGTCTGTCTGCATTCGTGGAAGGGTCGGAGGAATGATGTGATGGTGCAGGTTCTGGAACATCTCTCTCCGCCGAGGATGCTGGCGATGACTGTGCTGGGGAATTCTGCTCCCCCTCCACTATTGGTCCACTGGTGTTGAGAACTCGGGCCACTCAGCAGGTATATCAGCACAAACAACCTTATAGATGACAGCGGTCGAAGAGCCACTGTGTGCATTGGACAGGAGTGGCCTCCGTGGCCTTCACCTAAAAACAGAGCTATCAAATGACTCTTCTCTTCACGCTTACCGTCTCGCCATCGCCCACAGAACAGAAGACAGACACAGCCTCACAATGTCCACTGTCGCCTTCTCCATCACTGCCAGATTCTGCAGGTCCACCACATCACCATTTGTATGAGACACCTCGCAACTGTTGTGAGCTCTCTTTTCCTGCAGGATGAGGAGAGAATGATGTATGAGTGGCCTCTCTCATCTCTCTCCTATTATAGCAAGACATTGACAAGACCTCTTGTGATCTTCAGTGATGCCCACTTATCAATTGCGTCCCATATGTAACTGTGGCTGACCTCTCAGTGATGCAACTATCCACTTGATCTGACAATGTTAGGGAGAACTATGGACACTCAGTCTGTTCAGTTTGTCTGCATGCTGCTGTATACAGAGTTAGAGACCTGTCACCAGGATCTCACTTGCCACTCGCCTTGCTAAACATTGAATCTTTTCAGACACTGACCCGCATCCTTTTAGTCATTTCTCTATTCACGTTCTCATTGAAACCTGAAAAGTACTCAGAGGGTTGTGAATCTTTGGAAATCTTTACCCCAGAGGGCTGTGGAAGCTCAGTCATTGAGTATGTTTAAAGTAGAGATTGACAGATTTCTAAATACCAATGACATAAATGGATATGAGGATAGTGTGAGAAAAAGACATTGAAGTGGATGATCAGCCATGATTGTGTTGAATGGTGGAGCAGACGCGATGGGCTGAATAGCCTACTCCTGCTCCTATGTTCCTATGTTTCTATGTTCCTACTGCTGACCTCTGTTGCCACCTCCAGCCAAGGCCTTTAGGTGTCTCTGGCCGGATTGCTTCTACTGGACACCAGGAACAACATCTCTCGACTCTCAGTAACTAACTTTGTTGATGCCTTGAGAGGCATCTGAGAATCTAGGGGCCACCCGTGGACTCCTGTGCATGCCAACGCTGCCCCTCTGTGAATCCTCCTGCGCCATCTCTCTTAGCGAATGGCAAGCCCTGTCATGGCTGCAACTCGCCTTTTCAAAGGGAACTTTATTTCCAGCTCCCGCCTCCAGGCAACTCCGAGTGCCAGTTTTTGGGTGCTGAACTCGCTCCAGAGGCCAAATAGGCCCTTTGCATTTGAAAATCACGCTGTGTCACATCGGGACTTGGAAGTGCTCTGGGCATTGGGTTCCCAACACTGGATTGAAAATTCAAGCACATCTCACCATGAATCTGATCCAAATATCTGGACCAACATGTCCTATTGCTATCAGTGCTGATATATAACTTGCAAACCTTCACCTGTTGCTGTTGGACTGCTGAAAATCAACAGAGCTTATTACTGAGTAAGGGTTGTCTGGAAAGATTGGATGGAGATGCATCCACCTGAATCCTCTGACTTCCTATAATAGGGGTGTGCAGGGCTTTAGCCCACAAGAGGTTCCACCCCTGGCTCTGGTGAACCTTTTAGCCACCAGGTCATTTGAATTTTGGGGTGATTACCGCCAGGTATCCCGCCAAATTATGCATTTTGCTGCAGTAAAGCTTGGACGTCTGAGAAGGAGCGTAGGTAGCTTCTGGTGGAGGTTGCATGGGCCGAGCAAACTAACAAAACTCGAGTTCCCTTCTGCTGCAGTGGGAAAGCTGGATGTATGGAACTGGTAAATGTTGCTTATATCTAGTATTCTAAAGACACAATTGCCTTAATTTGCACATAGTTTCAATGTGACTGCCTATTATTGTCCCTGGAATGGGAAGCATGCAGGACAAGGTACAGATACGGCGCAAAGTATCCCCAAGTGATTTTCTGCCCCTGCCTGTCCCAGCTCTTACAGAAGATCAGTGGGAAAGAGTAGGAAATTCCCGACACATTTTTTGCTTTTTGGGACAATGATATCTCAGAGACACCATGGTAGAAATGAATAGAGTAATTCAAACATTATCTTTACTTATTACTGCAGCCTCTGTTCCAGGCATCTGTGACCCACAGTACTGGCCTAATAGACTAAACAATAGATTGAGGAACATGGCCTAGTCATTGTGAAATGTTTATAAATAAGGTACTGGCCAGAATATCTTATGGACTTAAAATATATTCTCATCATTTGTATTAGAATGTAATATTATGTCAGATCTGGATGTAGGTGGCCATCTATAAATAGTCATTTGGGAAGTTAATGCTATGGGCTGCCAAATTGTTTTTACTTTTGAAGCAAAGGAATTATTACCCTTCTATCTTAATAGAATTAGTGAAAATAGTCATAGTTAAAAAGGGATGACTCCAATTTTATGATTATAGTATCAGCAAATTGTTGTAATGGAAGTATCTATACTTAATTTATCATGTATAAACTGATAAATGTATGGTTGATATAATGTATATCACAAAGTACCTGAATGGCCCAGAGTGAAATACTGGACCTAATTTTCTACATTACCTGTTTTTCCTTATACTGAAAGGACCATGTCTTGCACATTCCAGCTGAAGGATGTCACAGTAATGTTTAATCCTCCAACACTAACTTTCAGATGCTCTAGTGCATACAAATCTTATTTAAGAAGTCAGATCATATCAGAAAAAGTTTAGAGGATGACTACTCTAAGGTGGATATGCCAAGCATCCGAGTTAGTTCTTACTTCCCTAATAACATTCCCGAAGTAAAATTGCTTTTGTTTTAACTAAACATACCTTAAATAACTTTCCCAAAGTTCCCTGACAGCATTTGTGACCATTCATTTACTAATCTACTGATGGCTCCTCCTATACAGAAGTGTTTTGCTCCCCACTCTGTTTTGTGTGAACAAGCAAGATCATTTAAGAATTCACAATTTTATAATGAAACTGCAATATCTATCTAAATAGCTTCTTAAAATCACAATTCATGCAAACTCCTACTTTAATATTATTCAAGATTCATTTAAGATCAGGTCCACTCCTTGTAATCAGATTAAATGTCATCCTGAGTAGTATGTGATTGCTTGCTAAATGGCTGCCAGAATAACATTTGGTGATATACTGATATGGCCTTGTCGCTTGCTACTCTGTGCACTTGCCATTGATTGTGTTCTACAAGACGTATATAATCCAAGATACTGTAAACTTGTCCATTCCTTGTACAAATCTTGTACATGCAGGCAATGATGAATAACATTTGTCACAACACACTTCTGTGACATGAATTTGCTATTAAGTCTTTGCGTAATGAAAGCAATCCTAAAAATTGCAAACATTTATTTAATTTCAGCTCTTTATTTATGTTTTTGCCAGCAATTGCACTGAAAACAGAATTAGTAGAATTATTTCTATTTAAGTTCAGATTTAATTACTTTGAATTTTTGTTCCAATGAAATATATTTTCTGTTCTGCCAGATTTTATGGAACACATTATACCCCCATCTAGAAGATTTGGCAGAATTTATGATGACAAGCTGTGGCCCAACTTATGCCCTACCTGTGATAATTCCCTTAAGGCTGCATGCCATTGGGATAACCTTTTAAAGATTTTTAACGTGACACTTATAGTAATTATTATTTGCATGTCATACCGATTTCAAATTGTACAGGTGTCAAAATCACCTCATTGTAGTGAAAGCCTGACAGACAACAACTACACTGCAGTAATTTGCTCTATTTTGGCCATGTTTAAAGTGTAAAAATCAGCATGTACCTTCAGAACATTTTTCATTATCAATTCTGGTTGCATTCTTCACCTAGATTTTGCTCTGCTTGAGAGTTTATGAATTTGCAAGCAATATTAATAACTCTTTGTGATTGAAAGACGCAAATGAACTGCAATGGTCTTGTACATTACGGTGAGTGTTAATACATTTAAATCACATTCCTAAACAAGGCCCAGCAATGAATGGATCTATGGTAAAATTCTCTTGACATTGCCCTAGCAATGCTGAATACCAACAACCTTAGAAAAGTGCCCTTTACTGCACTCTTGTGACATTTGTATTTCACACACCAGCTGTCCTAATTGCCTCTGAGTAACAATGCCACTTTAGTGCCTATTAGTGTACAATTAGGTTTTATGCTGTGGACTCATACCTAGGCCGACAGTACTCATACTCATTTCAAATACAACCATTGGCAGAGAAAGGAGTCTTGCCCCATCATTCAGGCTGAAACTCAAACTCAAAACACAGAAGTGAACAGATAGGCCTAGAAATTCAATGGTGGTGTGCCGATTTCTCAGGTGCAAAACAGACACCTAAGCATCCATTATGATAAATGTGTCATAGAATCATAACACCATAGAATAGTACGGCACAGAAGGTGTCCATTCAGCTCATCAAGTCTGCACTGGGTCTTTCAAAAACCGATCAAGTTAGCCCCACTCTCCTGCTGTTTCCCCATAATCCTGCAATTGTTTGTCTTCCTTAAGCATTTATCAAATTCCCTTTTGAAGCTGCTACTGAATCTGTATTTTTCCTAATGTCGCCTCTGATTTTTTTTGCCAATGACCTTAAGTGTGTGTCATCTGCTTATCGACCCTTCAGCCATTAAAAACAGTTTCTTTTCATTTACTCTATTTAAACCCTTCATAATTTTAAGCACAGTGGCGCAGTGGTTAGCACCGCAGCCTCACAGATCCAGTGACCCGGGTTCAATTCTGGGTACTGCCTGAGTGGAGTTTGCAAGTTCTCCCTGTGTCTGCGTGGGTTTTCTCCGGGTGCTCCGGTTTCCTCCCACATGCCAAAAGACTTGCAGGGTGATAGGTTAATTGGCCATTATAAATTGCCCCTAGTATAGGTAGGTGGTCGGGAAATATAGGGACAGGTGGGGATGTGGTAGGAATATGGAATTAGTGTAGGATTAATATAAATGGGTGGTTGATGGTCGGCATAGACTCGGTGGGCCGAAGGGCCTGTTTCAGTGCTGTATCTCTAAACTAAACCTTGATCTAATTTCCTCTTAACCTTCACTGCTTGAAGGAGAACAACCTCAGCTTTTCCATTCTATGCACATAATTGCAATTCATCAACCCTGATACCATTCTAGTAAATCTCTTCTGCACTCTTTCCAAAGTCTTCGTTTTCTTCCTAAAGTGTAGTGTCCATAAATGAACACATTACTCTAGCTGAGGTCTAACCATTGTTTTATAAAAATTTAGCATACCATTCTTGTTTTTGTACTCTGTTGCTCTATTTATAAAACCAAGGATCCATATGCCTTTTTAACAGCCATCTCAACGTCTTCTGCCACCTTCATAGATGTATGTACATACCCCCAGATCTCTTTTTTCCCATAACTCCCTTAAAATTGTACCATTTAGCTTGTCTTGTCTCTCCTCTTTCTTCCTACCAAAATGTATCACCTCACAATTTTAAACATCAAATTTCATCTGCCATGCGTCCACCCATTCCACAAGCCTATGTCTTCTTGAAGTATATTACTATCTTTCTCAGTGTTTACTACATTTCCAAGTTTTGTGTAATATGCACATTTTGACATTGTGTTCTGTACTCCCAAGTTTAATTTATTTATGCAAGTCAAAAAAGAGTAGTGATCCTAGCACTGAACATTAAGGAACACCACCGTATACCTCCCTTCATTACAAAAAGCAGCCATTCACCACAATTCTCTGTTTTCTACCCCTTACCCAAGTTTGTGTCCATGCTGCCACTGCCCCTTACATCACATGGGCTTCAATTTTGTTAACAATCCTATTACAGTAAAAGCTTTGTTATCCGGCGATGGCTGGAGCTGGAAGGTCCCAGATAATCAAAAGTTCTGACTAATTAAGATTTACCAAGGCAGATGGAGATCCAACATTCTGTTCTGAAGTTATCATCAGAAGACCGAAGGATATCCAGGGCTTGGCACTGGGAAAGCTAATTTTTAATTTTCCCTTAATCCTTCAGGGTTGGTGCACCAATGTACCTGCAGTACACGTGAGAGTCATCCCTTTCCAATGAGCATCACTAACTAATGCCGAGAACAATTGACTGCACTCCGGAAAACTCAGCCCGGGAGAACTTTGGGAGATTTGGAAATTTCGGGTAATAGAACTTGCTGTTTGTTAAAGTCCTGGATAACAAAGCTTCTACTGTATGTGGGACTTTATCAAATGCTTTTTGAAAGTTCATATACACATCAACTGCACTGTCCTCATCCACCCTCTCTGTCACCTCATGAAAACCTCAATCAAGTTAGTCAGACACAATTTGCCCTTAACAAATAAAACAGAAAATGCCAGAAATACTCAGCAGGTGTGGCAGCATCTGTGGAGAGAGAAACAGACTTAACATTTCAGGTCGATGACCTTTCATCAGAATCTGTTCTGATAAAAGGTCATCAACCTGAAAATTGGGCTGAATTTTACATTGACAGTGTGGGTCTTGGTGACGGCACCATAAGAGGGTGCTGTCGCCGCACGAGCGAAATGCGGCTGGGCTAAATCGTGGTCACGTGGCAGCCGACCGATCAACGGTGGGGAGGCATGAGGCCCGTAGAATCAAGGGCCTGAGGTGGGGAAAAGGACAGTGATGGTGCTGGTGCCATATTTAAAGGGCCGCCAGCCCTGCATTCACTCCTGCCTGGATGGAATAAAAAGACTTCCTGAATTACCTCTGTTCCCCCTGGACCTTGTCTGCTGCCTTCACAACCCCTGGATCTTTTTTTGCTGTCTATGCTACATGATAGACAAGGTGCTGATCACAAGCCTGCACAGGCCATGACCCCAGGTGACCCCACATTTTAGCAATACCTTCCTCCAGGCTGCAACGGCAAGGCAGGAGGTCCTGTTCCTGAGGGACAGGAGGAGGACACCCACCTGCCTGACCAAGCAAGCCTGATGGAGATAGCGGAGGAGGTCAGCAGCCGTGGGGTCACCCCAGGGTATGGATCCAGTGCAGGAAGCAGGTCAATTACCTTATTCGGGCTGCTAAGGTGAGAACTGCAAAGACTTTGGACCCTTTGGGTAATGCATGCAGCTCAGCAAGAGAGAGCATTTGGTTTTAAAGGACTGGTGACCTAGTCATGTTCATTGGGGAAGGATGTTAGGACATGATGCTTGTGACTGGGCTGTATCTCAGTAATGAACACAAGTCAGTCATTGTTGAACCCTACACAGTCCCTCGACAGGGCCCACATGCACGAGGCATACGTGTACCCCCATCGTGGCTCACTCGACTATCACCATCAGAGTTCTGTGGCTTTACCCACTGGGAGACTAAATTTGTTCATCATTGTGTCTTCAGGAGAAGACAGAGTACAACAGGAAGAAGCATGCCAAGACCGGCAGTGGCGTGTCTTATCTCCATGTCCTCAATTCGATGGAGGAGGAGATCATGCAACTGGCAGGGCAGCAAGGTGGCTGCGCCATAGTTGATGGTGAGACTGGGGCTCCTACATAAGTGACTGAGGAAGCCTGTCCTGGGGTACAAGGGTGTATCTGGTACCAAATAACAAATGATCACACTGCATCAATGGAGAAGAACAATTGGGGTGGTTAGAATATCACAATGGGCAGACCCTAAACCTTCAATGTCTATGTTTTCTCATGCAGATGAAGCTGAAGGACAAGAGAGAGGAGCTGAAGAGACTGGAGGACAGTCGGCCACCTCTGATGTTGCTCACATCATTCCCCCACACCCTCCACCAGCGTAGATACCATCATGTCGGTGGGTATCCATTTGCAGTTAGAGTTAGGCACACAATATAGTGAACACATAACAGGGTAGCTGACGGAGATTGTGACAGCCGCTGGCAGTCGGATAACTGTGGGAGGCCAGGCCCATGCTGAACCCCAGGCTGGTGATGTCCCACTACTGCCACCAGCAACATGGGAAATGCTACAGCTGCGGCGAGACTCAGGCAACATTTGGCAGAGATGCCACAGGCTATGCATATCCAAGCGTAGATGAAGGAGTCCATCCAGGCCTTGGGTGCTGCACTACCTTCTGACAGGTGTACATCTGGCTTCTTCCATTCAGAGATTGGTGACTCTCATGGGGAGCCACCTCTAGCAGACCAGTCAGTGGCTGCCGGAGATGTGCACAGACCTGCACATCATCGCATTGTCCGTGAGCTCCATGCAGCGGTGGGAAGGCGAGAGGGGGATGAGGCACCTGCAGTCTCCACCAGGTCCACGTCCCTCTCAGGTCAGCAGGGAGGCACAGGTGTGCCTTATAAGTGGGGAGGAGTGGCTGGCTGCTGCATCTGGGGTCTCCTCTTACGGTGCTCCTGGTGTGGACAGTAGCTCCAAAGCCCCTTTGCCAGTGACACCAGCACCTCCATCATCCCTGATGATGGAGAGGGTTCCTGCATCTTTGCAGGAGGTCCTCAGTGTGCCAAGACCCTCCAAGCTTCAGGCAGCCAGAGGACAGCTGCCAAGGTCATCCCGAGCCATGGGACAGCAAGGTCAGCAGCCTGCCTCCCCCTCAGCTGACAGCGCAAGGGGAGCACCATGTAGAAGCACCAGCAAAAGATTTTAAAAAGAGCACATAGATACACTTCGGGGATTACGGGTGAAGATGCAGTCGAGATGGGGAGTATAAAGTTTGGTGTGACGCAGAATAAACAAACGATGTTCACTCACTACATCTCCTTTCTGTTGTTGCTGCCCTTTGGGAATGTATTCAAACCCTTCCCCCCAAAGGGGCTGGAAGTGAGGGACCAAATCCCGAGCCCTCAATGCTTGGGCCCTGCCATTGTGTAATGTGTACCTGGGTGCTGCAGTACAGAAAGAAGGAGGCGACAATAGGGCTGCCTAAAGGTAAGGCTTTATTAGTGCTGTTTCAGAAGATGGTAAGGGTCATAGGAAATGTGAATGAATAAAGGTGTCTCATGTCTCACTTGGACATATTTCATGGTGCCTTTCCTGCTGTATTTGGGACACTACATCTGCCACTGCTTGGGCAGCACCTCCTCTGCATCCTCATCATTGCAGGAGGCATCAAACTCCAGGATATCCTCATTGGTCAATGCATCACCCCTCTGTAGTGCCAGGTTGTCTAGTGCACAGCAGACCACCATGATACGTGAGACCTCGCCAGGTTATACTGAAGGGCTCCACCGGATCGATCTATGCACCTTAATCTCATCTTAAAGGGACCAACTGCCTGCTCAATGGTCACTTGGGTTGCCTCATGGCAAGTGTTGTCCCTGTCCTCTGCATATGTGCATGGGTTCCTCACAGGTGTCAACAGCCATGTCCCCAGTGGGTAACCCTTGCCTCCAAGGATACATCCCTGAAGGCATGCGGGGGCATGGAAAAATGTTTACACCTGGGACTGACAAACTATGGATGCGTCCTGGCTGCTTCCCGGGCATTGTGCACACCGCTGTAGGATCCATTTGCGGTGGTCGCAGACCAGTTGCACATTGAGGGAGTGGAATCCCTTCCTGATAATGAAGGAAGCAGGATGGTCAGTGAAAGCCTTGATGGCCACATGTGTGCAGTTAATGATACCCTGCACCTGGGGGAATCCAGTAATGGCCTCGAATCCTATAGCCCTTTCCGTTTGATTGTTCAGATCAATGTGGTAGCGAACATAGTAACCCGCCCTCCTGAATAGGGCATTGGTGACCTGCTTGATGCACCGATGCACACAGACTGTGAGATTCCACACATATCTCCAATGGATCCCTGGAATGATCTGGTAGCACAGAGGTTTGGTGCCACGGTGACCTTCAGCACCACTGGCATTGGCTGCCCACCAAGTCCCATGGGGTTCAGCTCATCCTGCATCATAGCACATCGATCATTGATGACCTCCCTGGACAGGTGCAGTCATCAGAGACACTGCCTCTCAGACAACTGCAGGCAGTTGAGCCTCAGCCAGTAGACCCTCTCTGGAGTGTATCTTCTTCTACACGCAGGAGGCAGCTGGCTAGCCCCTCTGCATCCTTCTACAGTCTCCTGAGGCAGAGGCTGGCCCTCCTGTGTGCCCCTAGACTGCAGTGGTGCCCTGCCAGTTCATGCTCCTCCCTCTCTGCTGCTCCTCCTCCTCAACGGGGGCCTCGAAGCCAGGTGAATGAGTCCCATGAGAGGTTGCCTCTCCCTGAGCACAAAGCCTTCAAGCCAAACAAACCTTCCCCCTTCTCCTCACTTGCTCATCTCCGATGAGCTGGCACTGCCCTGATAGCACCCTGGTATGGGTCCTCTGCAGTACTGGCAAGTTAGGACCCACTGCTAACAATTTTTCCCGACACACCCCCCACCACCACACCAGAACTCCTGCCATCTGTGCGTGGTGGCTCACTACCCAGAAATGACCCTCCTCTTGGGATTGTGACCCAACCAGGAAGGTTCAGCTCATTGTTTCCAGAAACTTCCCCACCACTGACATTAAACAGTTTAGCCTTCAACACTAGGTTTAATCACCACCCTTTGTGAGCATTTGTAAAACATTTACAAACCTCCAATTTGCTGTTGCCATTTCTAGATCCAATGAGGATTGGAACATTATGGCCAGCACCTCCGTATTATCTACCTCTACTTTCCTCAGCATCTTAGGATAAATCCCATCCGCACCAAGTGATTTATCCACTTTAAATACTGCCACTCTTTCTAGTACCTCCATAGGTGCTCATTTTGAAAGGTCCCAGACCTGAAATGTTAACTCTGCTTCTCTCTCCACAGATGCGGTCAGACCTGCTGAGTATTTCCAGCACTCTCGGTTTTTATTTCAGATTTCCAGCATCCGCAGTATTTTGCTTTTATTTTAGCCTTCCAACATGAGCTACTCAGAGGAGTAATGTTTCAGTTGCCTTTGCTTTGCTGTCATCGAGTTATGCCAACTGCTGCAGCCACAACTTGACGTTCATACCAGGGCATGGATTACACTGCCTGTGGCTGTCAAGGCCAACATCGCTCTTAAACGTAATGCCACAGGCTTCTTTCAGGCTACAGCAGATGAGTTAGGTGACATTTAACAGTTTGCCAGGTCAACCCTGCAAAGTCCCCTTCACTGACCAACACTTCTGCCAACATTTGGACAGCTGCCTCCACAGACTAGTCAGGTAACAGCCAAACATAGACATAGTCACAGAATTAGCCCTTTCAGCCAGTGTCTCAGAGACCTCCATTGCTATCCCTGGGTTTGTCCTGTCTCACCAGCAGGACAGATCCATCAGAGGTAGGGGCACAATGGTATACCATCAGCAGGGAGTCCTCAACATTGATTCCAGACCACATGAGATCTCATGGCATCCAGCCAACCATGGGCAATCCTCCTGTTGATTGCCACCTACTGCCATCCTTCAGCTGATGAATCAGTATTCCTCCATGTTGAAAACCACTTGGAAGAGGTACTAAGGGTAGCAAGGGTACAGAATGTACACTGCTTGGGCTTCAGAGCTCTTAACCAAGGTGGCCTGGCAACATCACTACTGACCAAGCTAGCTGAGTCCTGAAGGACAAAGCTGCTAGAATGAGGGAATAACCTACTTGTCTTCGTTCTCACCGATCTACCTGTCACATATGCATTATTGATGACAATATTGGTAAGAGTGATAGTACACAGTCCTTGAAGAGATGAAGCCCCATCTTCACACTGAGGACACACTCCATCGTATTGTGTGGCACTTCCACCATACAAAATGAGATAGATTCAGAACAGAACTAGAAGCTCAAAATTGGTCATCCATGAGGTGCTGTGGGCCATTAACAGAATTGTATTCCCTACAATGTATAATCTCATGGCTCGGCATATCCCTCACTCTACTATTACCATCAAGCCAGGGGATCAATCCTGGTTCAATGAGGAGTATCAGAGAGCATGCCAGGAGCAGCACCAGGCATACCTAAAAATGAAATGTCAACCTCTGAAGCACAATACAGAATTACATGCATGATAAATAGTGAAAACAGCACGCTATCGACAGTGTTGAGTAAACCCACAACCAACAGATTAGATCAAAGCTCTGCAGTCCTGTCACATCCAGTCGTGAATGGTGGTGAACAATTAACTAACTGGAGGAGGAGGCTCCAGAAACAACCCCATCTGCAATGATGGAGGAGCCCTGCACATCAGTACTAAAAACAAGGCTGAAGCATTTGCAACCATCTTCAGGCAGAAGTGCTGAGTGGGTGATCCAGCTTGGCTTACTCCCGAGGTCCCCGGTATCACAGATGCCAGTCTTCAGCCAATTCGATTTACTCCATTTGACATCAAGAAATGACTGATTTTAATCGCTCCATCATTGGTAACTGCACCTTCAGTTGCCTAGGCCCCAAGCTCTGGAATACCCTCCCTGAACCTCTCAGCCTCTCCACCTTGCTTTCCTCCTTTAATACACTCCTTAAAACCTAACTCTTTGACCAAATTTTTTGTCAGCTGGCCTAATATCTCTTTTTGTGACTCAGTGTCATACTTTATAATGCTCCTCTAAAGTGCCTTGAAGCATTTTATTACATTAAAGGCGGTCTATAAATATAAGTTGTTGTTATTGAGCGCACTGGACATAGCAAAGGCTATGGGCCACAATAAGATTCAGTTGTAGTGCTGAAGACATGTGCTGCAGAACTAGCCGCACCCTTAGCCAACCTGTTCCAGTACAGGTTCAACACTGGCATCTACCCGACAATGTGGAAAATTGCCCAGGCTTGTCCTATCCATGAAAAACAGGACAAATCCATTCCAACAATTACTACCCCATCAGTCTACTTTCAATCACCACCAAAGTGATGGGAGCACTGTCATCAACAGTGCTATCAAGTGGCACTTGCTCACCAATAACCTGCTCACCGATGCCCAGGTTGCATTCTGCCCGGGCCACTTAGCTCCCGATTTCATTGCAATCTTGGACTAAACATGAACTAAAGAGCTGAATTCCCAAGGTAAGGTGAGAGTAACTGTTCTTGACATCAAGGCAGCATTTGACCTAGTGTGTTATCAACAAGCCCTAGCAAACTTGATGTCAATGGGAATCAGGGGAAACACTCTCCACATCACAAAGGAAGATTCGTGGTTGTTGGAGGCCAATCATCCCATTTCCAGGACATCACTGCAGGAATTCTTCATGGCAGTATCCTCGATCCAGCTATCTTCAGCTGCTTCATCAATGACCATCCCTCCATTATAAGGTCAGAAGTGGAGATGTTCGCTGATGATTGCAGAGTGTTCAGTTCCATTCACAACTCCTCAGATAATGAAGCAGTCTATGCCCGCATATATCAAGAGCTGTACAACATTCAAGCTTGGGCAACAAGAGAGAGTCTAACCTCCATCCTTGACATTCAATGGGACAAACATCACCAAATCTCCCACCATCAACCTCCTGGGAGTCACCATTGATCAGAAACATAATGCTTTCAGCAACAAAAATACTGTGGCCAAAAAAGCAGGTCAGAGGCTGGGTATTCTGTGGCGCATAACTCAACACCTGACTCCTAAAGCCTTTTCACCACCTACAAAGCACAAGTCAAGAGTGTGATGGAATACTCTCCACTTGCCTGAAAAAGTGCAGCTCCAATAACTCTCAAGAAGCTTGACATCATCAACCCATCCACCACATAATCATTCACTCCCTCCACCATCAGCGCACCGTGGTAGCAGTGTGTACCATCTACAAGATGCAATGCAGCAACGCACCAAGGCTCCTTAGACAGCACCTTCCAAACCCACGACTTCTGCCACCTAGAAGGACAAGGGCAGCAGATGCATGGGAACACCACCACCTGCAAGTTCCCCTCCAAGCTACACACCATCCTGACTTAGAACTATGTCGTCATTCCTCACTGTCGCTGGGTCAAAATCCTGGAACTCCCTTCCCAACAGCACTGTGGGTGTACCTGCACCAGATGGACTGCAGTGGTTCAAGAAGGCAGCTCACCACCACCTCCTCAAGGGCAATTAGGGATGGGCAATAAATGCTGGCCTAGCCAGCGTCGCCCACATCCCATGAAAGAATTTTTAAAAAGCCATGCAAGGGATGGAAAAATGGTCCTCCAGACTGCAACGTGCCTTTCAGCAAGGAGTAATCCCATTGACAATTTCAATTATGCGAATCATAGACAAATCAAGAGGAACTTCTCTCTCAAAAACTTCCACAATTTTTATGGATGCTTTGGGATTCAGCATCCAAGAAGCAGTTACTGCCAGTTTTAATGTGTGAGCAGTGCTTACAGGCAACCATCAGGGAACGATTTTAAGACCTCATAGAGAACAATTGTTCTGCATTCAGTCAGATTATTGAGCCCTGTGTGGAGATTGCCTCCAGCAATGACATCTGTGTAGCAGCAGAACAGCAATTTAATGATAATAATGTCAGTGCCAGTTTGGGCTGCTATGTCACCCTACAGAAGCAGTTGCAGGCACAGCCTCAAAATTAACAGAAACTCTAATGACTATAGGGCACTTGCGGCACTGTTGCAGAATATTCAAGTGTTAGCCACTTGGATGCAAATTCCAAGGCTTGTGAATCCCAAGTAGCTTACCAGTTATATGAGCAGCCAATCACCATTGCTACACCCTCATCTAGAGGAACATCCTAGGGCAAGGACACATGAACAAGCAATATACTATGTAGAACTACAGGAATATTAGCATCTCATGCATTCATTTAACATGATTTCCTTTGGATTATAAATCTCAGAATGTCTACTCTCTATTCAACAGAAAAGTGTTTTGTTTCAGAAGTAGTACAAGCATGCAGAACATATGCATTGAATTTAAACAATCAAAGCAACTAAAAGTTCTCCATGTAAGACCAATAGACATTGACAGTGAAGAAGTGTAGAGCAACCTAGAAATTCTGGTTGATGAGGGCTTCCCACACCAGCCTTCCTGATTTCTGTGGCTGTCTGTAGTGCTCCTATACACTATCAGCCTTCTGATCTTGCATGTCTTAGTTTTGTATTTATTGGTTCTTGGGATGTAAGTGGCTCTGACAATGCCAGCATTTATCACTTATTCCAAATTGCACTTGAGAAGGGTTAGTGTGCTGCCATCCTGAACTGCTGCATACTGTGTTGTGAAGGTACACACACAAAGCTGTTAGGGAGGGACTTCCAGGATTTTGACTTAGTGACAGTGAAGAAATGATGATATAGTTCCAAGTCAGGATGGTGAGTGATTTGGAGGGGAAATTGCAGGTGGTGGTGTTCCCATGCATCTGCTGCCCTTCTTCTAGGTGGAAGGGGTCATAGGTTAGAAAGGTGCTGTCGAAGAAACCTTTGTGAGTTGCTGCAGTGCATCTTGTAGATGGTACACACTGCTGCCACTGTGCACCAGTGGTAGAGGGAATGAATATTTAACGTGGTCGATGGAGTGTCGATCAAGAGGGTTGCTTTGTCTTGGATGTCTCAATTGGCCTCTGCGTGGAAAGACTGTGCTTGGTCCACATTGGCTGGCCTTTCAGACAGCCTCCTGTCACTGTCAAGAAACATGGAGGAATCCGGCTCCAAAAAGGTATCATGCAGAGTTTGTCCTCTCTGCAGTCTCTGCTCCATCTCACTGTCATGCTGCAGATCCAGAAGCACTGTCACTGCTGTCCCCATACCTGTTGCAGTCTTTGTGTGGACAGGTCACCTACTTCTTGGTCATCCTTATGAGGATGCAGAAACACTCTCTGATAAATGGACTAAAACACCTCCAAAAGTACTCAAGCACACTTTCAGACACTTTCCAATGGAAAAGTTTCCATAAATGTTACTTACCTGCAATCAGGCATTGCCAATACCTGCATTGTCCAAATTTTGAATCCTGGTGTCACAATGACTGGTTAGAGGTTAGACTGTGTCACATCAGGGTAGCACTAATTCAAAGTGTCTGAGCACCGCAGAAGATGTAACTACGTGTGCACCCATATCAATGAAGAACGCCACGCAGGCTATGCAGATAGCTGTCCACACTGCTGCCTGCTTCCCCCCGCCACCCTCCTCCACCCCAGGGAATCAGGGTAGGCCTGCGTGGCGCTGCTAGAAGTGGCACTAAGCAAATTAATTTCACAGCCATTGTCTCAGTGCCAGCGATCAGTATGACCTGACTCTCCCGTACATAGATCCCTCATACCATATGATGCAGAATTTACCTTTACCAATGAACTAGTCATACAATAGACTGAGCTAGATTACCCACTTGTTAGATGAACTGGAGACTGTAATCTTACACACCGGGTATGGCGGTGTAGTGGTTGGGTTGGGTTGGACTAAAAATCCCAGGAATTTGAGTTTTAAATCCCACCATAGCAGTTTGGGAATTTGAATTCAGTTTAAATAAATAAACCTAACAGAACAAAAAAAAAGCTTGACTCAGTAAAAGTGGTTAGATTGTGCACTAGTTTCATTTAGCAAAGCAATATTTCTGTCCTGATCTGGTTTGTCTTATACCTAACTCCAGTCCCAAGAAGAAGGCCCATCACCACCTTCTCAGGTCTGCTTGAAATGGGCAATTGAGGATGCCCTTACTACATCCTGAGAATGAATATAAAAAGAAACACAAATGCTTTTCCAATCTTCTGAAAGACTATCAGTTTAACACTTTAATAGTACAAGGCCAAATATAAATCAGTGAATGAAAAAAACCTATTGACAATTACAGTAAATTTTACCTTCCTAAAAGTTAATTAATTAATTGGCCTCATAACGTAAAGATAAACAAAACATGTGCACAGTCCCTGTTAGTGCACAAAATAAAACATTTCTGACCAGTGCATCCTCCACCCCTGTTTGGCTCTATCTTAAGGAATATAAATTGATTACTCTACAGTCCCTACGTTCCCTGTCTTTTGTTCCCTCGCTGTATGACCTCTAAATCGATCCCAGCTCTCCATATCTGAGGAATTGACAAATGGGGCTGTCAATTAAATCAGCTACTCCTCATTGAGTTGCAGTTCCTTGAAACTAGTTTTGAAGAGCTCAAATGAATGGATTATCCTAACAGTAGATCTAAATAACATTCACTATCTAAAGTTTAAGTGGTGTGAAAAATGAAAATGAGCTCATACGAGTTCAACATGAAACCAGTAGACTACAGGTATTGAATATGTATATTGAAGGCAGGATGGGGAGTTGAAGGGTTTGGTGGGTGGTTTAAAGTATTGGGATCAAACAACCTGAGTCCATCCAGAACCCTTTCTTACCCATTTAAAATTTACCAAAGATAAATCAGGCCATCGATGAGGTTTGCACAAAAGGCAGATGAGAACCGAATCGATATTCAAAAGTCACATCCAATGGCATAGTCAGCGCTGCAACCTAAATTTAATGGAGTGTCAGGGGGATGTCGCACTGTTAGATCCCTGGCAGCAGATCCGAGGCTGGACCTGCCAACTGACCAAGATACGTGCTAAAGATCTATACCTTTTATCACTCCTTGTGAGCCAGGAGGACCAGGAGTGCTCTGTTCAGGCATGACAAGGAAGCCTTCAGCCTCCTTGAGCACAAATTGTGGTCCCGTTGTTTTCTGTCAACCTCATCACTTCCAATGAAAGCAAAATACTGCAGTTGCTGAAAATCTGAAATAAAAAACAGGAAGTGTTGGAAATACCCAACAGGTCAGGCAGCATCTGTGGAGAGAGAAGCAGAGTTAAAGTTTCAGGTATGTGACCTTTCATCAGAACTGGCAAAGGTTAGAAAAGAATTAGGTTTTAAGCAAGTGAAGGGGGGCGGTGGTGGGGTGTAGTGGGGAAGGCAACAAAAGGCGAGGTGTGTGATAGGGAAGAGGGCAGGAGAGATTAAAGAACATCGATGTCCTGGGACAAAGGCAAAGAGTGTGTTAATGCTTGTGGTGAAAGACAAAGCACTAGTCCAAAGAGAGTGTTACCACCACCAAGCACATCTTCCCTTCCCCTCCCAGTCAGCATTCCGAAGGGATCGTTCCCGCCGCGACACCCTGGTCCACTCCTCCATCACCCCTGACATCTTGTCCCCTTCCCACAGCACCTTCCCATGCAATTGCAGGAGGTGTAATACCTGCCCTTTTACCTCCTCCTCACCATCCAAGGCCCCAAACATTCCTTCCAGGTGAAGAAGTGATTTACTTGTACTTCCTTCAATTTAGTATACTGGAGGCATAGATTTAAAGTAAGGGGCAGGAGCTTTATCGGGGATTTGAGGGAAAAAAAATTTCACCCAAAGGGTGGTTGGAATCTGGAATGCACTGCCTAAAGAGGTGGTAGAGGCAGGAACCCTCACAACATTTAAGAAGTATTTAGATGAGCACTTGAAATGCCATAGCATAAAAGGCTATTGGCCAAGTGCTGGAAAATGGGATTAGAATAGTTAGGTGCTTGATGGCTGGCACGGACATGATGGGCTGATGGGCCTGTTTCTGTGCTGTATAACACTATGACTCTGTGACAGTATTCACTGCTCACAATGTGGTCGCCTCTACATCGGGGGGGAACCAAACGCAGACTGGGTGACCTCTTTGCGGATCACCTCCGCTCAGTCCGAAAGCATAACCCCGAGCTTCCGGTCGCTTGCCATTTCAACAGTAGCACCCCCCCCACCCCCGCTCTCATGCCAACAATTCTGTCTTTGGCCTGCTCCAGTGTTCCAGTGAACATCAATGCAAGCTTGTGGAGTGTGGGATCGGAATTCTATCTCCCCTCCCCCTCCCACAACTGGACTTTACAACTGTACTTTTTAAATATGGGGAAAAACTCCAACCCCACATGGACACTAGTACTACAAATAAAAGCCAAACCTCAAAACAAAACACACAGAGGCAGACTGCATTCCAAGGGATCAATTTCAAACTTTTCAACATTACAACAGAACTGATACTGTTAAAGGACTGGAATTTGGTACGTTATCATAACAGTGGCACAGGATAACTGCCATCATGTAACCCAATTAAGTAATTGGGAAGGCTATTGTTATAACTAACTGGCCCCAGACCACAGCATCCACTCCAGTCAAGGCAGGAGAAAAACCTTTTCATGTATATCAGCTCTGGAGCCTGGAATACCTCACCTTGGTGGAGTTCATTGTTCTCAGTCATGGAAATAACATCAGCACTGAGTGGATCTATCTGGACCAGGCAGGTAACAGACGAAATAGATTAAAAGGTGCTAAGCGCTGACCAACCAGCAGGATGGTTTCAGGAGATGTGTTTATGATATTTCAAAAAGGATCATCATAAAAAGGACAAGATCGAAGGGTTTGGCACTGCAGTCAAGAAGGAGGGTCAGGAATGGTCAACCTAGCTCATGGTTGACCATAGCAAATTCTCACCGGAAGATTGTCAGCTATCAGCCAAATCCAAGGAGGGTGGGTTAGTAAATTTGTGGATGACACTAAGGTCGGTGGAGTTGTGGATAGTGCCGAAGGATGTTGTAGGGTACAGAGGGACATAGATAGGCTGCAGAGCTGGGCTGAGAGATGGCAAATGGAGTTTAATGCGGAAAAGTGCGAGGTGATTCACTTTGGAAGGAGTAACAGGAATGCAGAGTACTGGGCTAATGGGAAGATTCTTGGTAGTGTAGATGAACAGAGAGATCTTGGTGTCCAGGTGCATAAATCCCTGAAGGTTGCTACCCAGGTTAATAGGGCTGTTAAGAAGGCATATGGTGTGTTAGCTTTTATTAGTAGGGGGATCGAGTTTCGGAGCCACGATGTCATGCTGCAGCTGTACAAAACTCTGGTGAGACTGCACCTGGAGTATTGCGTGCAGTTCTGGTCACCGCATTATAGGAAGGATGTGGAAGCTATGGAAAGGGTGCAGAGGAGATTTAATAGGATGTTGCCTGGTATGGAGGGAAGGTCTTACGAGGAAAGGCTGAGGGACTTGAGGTTGTTTTCGTTGGAGAGAAGGAGGAGGAGAGGTGACTTAATAGAGACATATAAGATAATCAGCGGGTTAGATAGGGTGGATAGTGAGAGTCTTTTTCCTCGGATGGTGATGGCAAACACGAGGGGACATAGCTTTAAGTTGAGGGGTGATAGATATAGGACAGATGTTAGAGGTAGTTTCTTTACTCAGAGAGTAGTAGGGGCATGGAACGCCCTGCCTGCAACAGTAGTAGACTCGCCAACTTTAAGGGCATTTAAGTGGTCATTGGATAGACATATGGATGAAAATGGAATAGTGTAGGTCAGATGGTTTCACAGGTCAGCGCAACATCGAGGGCCGAAGGGCCTGTACTGCGCTGTAATGTTCTAATTCTAATTCTAATTCTAATTCTGATTGTAAGCTATCAGCCAAATCCAAGGGGGTATTTAGGGCTGAGAGTTTAAAGCAATTTTAAGTGTAACAACCAAATCCTGGGAAGGTTTGGGTTTTGAATTGAGTGAGTGTGGGGCAGAAACGTGGGGTTTTGCATGTGGTTTTTCGAAAAAGGTTTATCTTATATGTCATGGTGACTTGTGTGTTTGGGTGGGAGCCGAAGTTAAATCGTGGAGGGATCTACATCGGACTAATCAATCAAGGTGTCGTGTGGTGTCCTTTAAATTAGTTTAGAGGTTTTTGTATCAGGGTGTTAGGAGGGTTTTAGTAAATATTAAAATAAATATTAGGGATGGGCAATAAATGCTGTCCTGGCCAGCGTCACCCACATCCCATGAATGAATTTTAAAAAAACAAGATTGTGGTGCAGCCCAACCCTGTGTCTGTGCAATTTGTCCTTTATAAAATCCTAAAGTCAAGAACCATCAGTAAGGGGGGAAATGGGAGCGGGAACCTCTTATAGGCGCAGCACCTGATCTTTCGATTAGGCACTCTACAGCCTTGCGGACTGAACATTGAGTTCAATAACTTCAGAACATGACTGGCCTTTTTTCTATTTTTTATTTTATTTTTTAAGCATGCGCCTGTTTTTCATGTAGGCAGAGCTGCTCATTATTCTGCTATGAACACTCTCTCTAGACTAATGCTTTGTCTTTCACCACAAGCATTAACACACACTTTGTTTTTGCCCCAGGACAGCTTTGTTATTTAAACTCTCCTATCCACTGCCCTATCAGACACCTTCCCTTTTGTTCTCTTCCCCACCATACCAGCCACCACCGCACCGCCAACCCCCCTCCCCAACCCACTTCACTTACTTAAAACCTAATTAGAAATTAGAAATTAGAAATTAGAACATTACAGCGCAGTACAGGCCCTTCGGCCCTCGATGTTGCGCCGACCTGTGAAACCATCTGACCTACACTATTCCATTTTCATCCATATGTCTATCCAATGACCACTTAAATGCCCTTAAAGTTGGCGAATCTACTACTGTTGCAGGCAGGGCGTTCCACGCCCTTACTACTCTCTGAGTAAAGAAACTACCTCTCACATCTGTCCTATATCTATCACCCCTCAACTTAAAGCTATGTCCCCTCATGTTTGCCATCACCATCCGAGGAAAAAGACGCTCACTATCCACCCTATCTAACCCTCTGATGATCTTATATGTCTCTATTAAGTCACCTCTCCTCCTCCTTCTCTCCAACGAAAACAACCTCAAGTCCCTCAGCCTTTCCTCGTAAGACCTTCCCTCCATACCAGGCAACATCCTAGTAAATCTCCTCTGCACCCTTTCCATAGCTTCCACATCCTTCCTATAATGCGGTGACCAGAACTGCACGCAATACTCCAGGTGCGGTCTCACCAGAGTTTTGTACAGCTGCAGCATGACATCGTGGCTCCGAAACTCGACCCCCCTACTAATAAAAGCTAACACACCATATGCCTTCTTAACAGCCCTATTAACCTGGTTAGCAACCTTCAGGGATTTATGCACCTGGACACCAAGATCTCTCTGTTCATCTACACTACCAAGAATCTTCCCATTAGCCCAGTACTCTGCATTCCTGTTACTCCTTCCAAAGTGAATCACCTCACACTTTTCCGCATTAAACTCCATTTGCCATCTCTCAGCCCAGCTCTACAGCCTATCTATGTCCCTCTGTACCCTACAACATCCTTCGGCACTATCCACAACTCCACCGACCTTAGTGTCATCTGCAAATTTACTAACCCACCCTTCTACACCCTCTTCCAGGTCATTTATAAAAATGACAAACAGCAGTGGCCCCAAAACAGATCCTTGCGGTACACCACTAGTAACTAAACTCCAGGATGAACATTTGCCATCAACCACCACCCTCTGTCTTCTTTCAGCTAGCCAATTTCTGATCCAAAGCTCTAAATCACCTTCAACCCCATACATCCGTATTTTCTGCAATAGCCTACCGTGGGGAACCTTATCAAACGCCTTACTGAAATCCATATACACCACATCCACTGCTTTACCCTCATCCACCTGTTTGGTCACCTTCTCGAAAAACTCAATAAGGTTTGTGAGGCACGACCTACCCGTCACAAAACCGTGCTGACTATCTCTAATGAACTTATTCTTTTCAAGATGATTATAAATCCTGTCTCTTATAACCTTTTCCAACATTTTACCCACAACCGAAGTAAGGCTCACAGGTCTATAATTACCAGGGCTGTCTCTACTCCCCTTCAATTCTTTTCTAACCTTTGCCAGTTCTGATTAAAGGTCACAGACCTGAAACCGTAAAATAAAAGCAAAATACTGCGGATGCTGGAAATCTGAAATAAAACCAAGAAATGCTGGAGATACTCAGCAGGCCTGGCAGCATCTGTGGAAAGAGAAGCAGAGTTAACGTTTCAGGTCAGTGACCCTTCTTCGGAACCTGAAACAGTAACTCTGCTGCTCTCTCCACAGATGCTGCCCGTCCTGCTGAGTACTTCCAACACTTTCTGTTTTTATTTCACTACTTCCAATGGTGACTCTGATGTTTGCTTTGCCCCCACCCCTTCTGATGGCAATCTCCATATTTTACTCATTACCAGGGATGATCTCCACAAGTCCCTGGCTGTGGTATCCTGCCACTTGTTTAAGCTCCCATCAGCTGGCTAGACTATCAATTTGGCTGGCTCCTTGACAGGAGTCTGCATCAGATTATTTAAATGAGGCCCTGCCTCCATGTCCCAGCTTTATTGACAGGCTGACTGGAAAATTACTGCCAGGGGGTAAGTTGTCTTTACAGCCCATGAAATGGCACATAGAAAGGTAAGGGCTTGAGGCTAAAGATGATAATAAAAAGTACAGGAGGTCAGTTTCTGCAGCTTAATATAGTCTGAAAAAAGGTAATGCTAAAATTTTGTAACTTAGCCCGTTAAAATGACAGGGCATACGTTTTACTATTTTCACCCATATTTTCAAGGAGGTAAGTGAGATTGTACTAAGCCAAACTTGCATTGACTGTTACTCTGTATGTTCACTTGCTTTCTGTGAAATAAGGTAGCTGAATAATCTATGGGCTGAATTTTACAGACCCCCCGATGTCAGGGGCCGTGGCAGGGGGACCTGGAAAATGCCTCTGTGAGAGGGTTGCCACGCGCCCCAATGCCAGGAAGGCCTGGCCCGATATTGCAGGTAGTGGCAAGGCCTCATGGTGTCCTGCCTGCCACTCGGCGATTGGACCCCCATTTAAGTATTTAAATTAATTAAAATCAATGAATTAATGAGACCTACGGCACGACCGTCTGTCCCGGTGCGATCTTCCTGCCACTGGCCGACACTCCCGCGCCTTTGGACCTCCGTCTGGGGAATGGAGGCGGAACACTGGTGGGGAGGGGGGAGGAGGTATGTTTCTCAGTGCAGGAAGAGATGAGAGCAGGGTCAAAGTAATATCCTTGGTGTAGGGGATGGTGGGAAGCGTTATAGTTTAAAGTTTACATACTTTGGGAGGGGGGGAAGGTCAGGTGGACAAGGTAAGTGTTTTGGGGGGGGAAAGGGCAAGTAATTAATTTAATTGTTTTTGGAGGTTGGGAGAGGGGCAGAATAAATGTATTTAATTCTTTAAATGAAATGTCTCTTTAAATATTTAAATTGAACGGCAGGGCTCGAAGCCCTTTAAAAATCTTTGTGGTGGGAGTATAAATTTCAGCCCTATATCTTGTCTAATTTTACCAAATATTTCTCAGTCCTCCTTTGAAAAGTGAGACATGGCTCCATAAGGGCACATGTGAAAGATGAAGTGTTCCAGAATTTCCTTGAAATTATTGGTGCAGAGACAATGTAAGAGCCTTTTTCTGAGGGAATTCATGTGTAGGTGGTTTATGCTGGTTTTATGCCAAAACTTTGCTACTTGTGAACTTCTACAACTTCAATTAATATAGTGCCTATATTGAAGAAAAACATCCCAAGGCACTTCACAGGAACTTAATCAGACAAAAATTGAAACCAAGCCAATGAAGGAAGTATTAGGAAGGTTGAATAAAAGCTTGGTCAAAGAGATAGGTTTAAAGCAGGAGAGAGGTGACGAGCTTTAGGGAGGGAATTGCATAACTTAAGACACAAATATCAATAGTGGAATGAAGTATGGGTATGTAGGAGGCTAGATTTAAAGGAACATAGAGTTCTCGGAGGGTTATAGTGCAGGAGAAGAATACAGCTCGGGAGGGGCAAGGCCACTAAGTGATTTAAACATAAGGACCTCGATCATTTGCACGATTCCCAAGTTACACTTGCCAAAACTCCATTAGCTGATTAATATAGCACCACTCCTGCAAAAGATCAGAGAAGCTCCTGCATTTAAGCCAGTTCTGAATGATTGTAAGTGAAAATCAAAATGCAGCAGGACACAAAATCATTAATTCTGGTGGCAATACTTTAAACAAATAATTATTTTCTGAGACCTTCACTGAACTCTGCTTGTGTTATGCTGATGTTTACATACCTGCATATGCTAATGAGTTTCTTAGGAAATTGTGCACAAGCTGCCATCGACAAGGATGACATAGCAACGAGTGTAAATTTTGAATTAATTTTGGAAAAGTCAGATAGAGAAAATTCTCAACCAGTATTCTTGAGCTTTTTAACATTTTGTTGAGCAATTCTTCTTTATTTTCCATTCCTGAGATCTGCACTGTATTTTCTACGTATTTGAATGGTATTATATATGCTTCCACAATTGTTTTTTTAAAGCATGCTGTGCTTACTGTGCATAAGTACTGATATGAAGTCTTCAAACTTTAATTTTCATAACGCCAACAAGATCAGGAGGAAATTAAAGAAGGAAGATCTTGTGCAC